>NW_027526445.1:46569563-46619294 GCF_048455015.1 Haemaphysalis longicornis
GGCGTTCTGCTGCTGAGCACGAGGTCGCGGGTTCGATTCCCGGCCGCGGCGGCCGCTTTTCTGATGGAGGCGAAAAGCAAAAAACGCCCGTGTGTACGACATTTCGGCGCACGTTAAAGATCCCCAGGTGGTCAAAATTAATCCGGAGCCCTCCACTACGGCGCGCCTCATCGCCTGCGTTGCGTCGGCGCGTTAAACCCCACAATCAATCAATTATTGAATACAATAGTCTGTCTTGGGCTACTTAAACCCAGAAATTTTGGTCTGTCTGTCTGTCTGTCTGTCTGTCTGTAACTCTATTCAGCCACCCGGCCAAAGTGAAACAAAACCTGCGCAATAGTCTTATATACTGACAGCCAAATCTAAGCGTCTAGGTCCGGTGTAATGTCAACATTGTTGAACAAGAACAAGACATTGCGCAAACATAAGGCAGAAAATTAATATATAATAGCATCCTCGATTAACCGCACCGGTGCACACCGGGGCACACCGGTGCGCCTTTTCATCCTCGATAAACCGCACCGGTGTGTACCGTCCGTCCTCGATAAACCGGGGTGCACCGTCGCGGGGCAATTTTTGGTTGCACCGCCGCGCACCGAGAGAGTCGACGGTGCGCCGGCGTGCAGTCCCGAGATGCATCGCGGACGATGCCGGCGAAGGAGCTTCCTCCGCCGTCTGCTGCAGCGACGGCGCCATCGCCGCACTCGTGTCAAGGCGGACGGAGCTGTGTATTGTTGCTGACAAGGATGGCGTGCTTGTGAATTCATCGGGCAACGATGCGACAGTCTCCTAACGGGCGGTAACAACGGCCAGTGATTGTAAATGAGGACGCGAACTTTGTGTACTTCAAAGGCGGCTGCATGCATTGCCAGAAAGTTGGGGATTGACATTCGTTTCGTTCGATCGAATTATCATGCACTGTTACCGGAGTGCCTAGACGATGAAGACCTACTTGTTTTCCTGTAACGGAAGGGCGGAACAAAACAGGCACTCGCATTATGGCTCAAACGAAGATTAGAAGCAGCTTGTATGTAGCTGTTTAGTGGAAGCGGTGGCGGTACGTTGTTCCGCATGTGTGACGGATTTAAGTTGTGCGTACATATAATCATTGGCCTTCAATAAATACCACTTTCAAATATAGCTGTGTCTCATTACAGTGCTGTATTGTTACTTGTGAACGTTTTTATGAGTTGATTTCTTAGATTAAGAGATGGCGCCTGGGTAGAACCGCCCCGTTTGTCCTCGATCAACGCTCCGTGCCGGTACGCACCGTCGTGGGGCACTGTGCACCGCGCCGGTTTTGGGGGCAACACCGGTGCGTGTTTATCGAGGACGCTATAAGTGATATTTTCAGCGTTCCTTTCTTAAAAAATTCATGGATGCTTGGTTTTTGCGATAATAAAAGATTTAGTATACGTCTACTGCAGAAAACCACCGCCTGCTGTTACCCGCGCTCCTGGCGGTAGTTGAGAAATCAAGCGGTAACAGCAACGAAAGGTTCAACTAGATAGGTTCCACGTTCTGCTTGGAACCCAAGTGGAGTAAGGAAATATGGTTCTATAAATGTTGAAGTAGGGCGCCTCGACTCACGCGCATCGCCGCTGTACTGAAGCGCTAGCATCGAGGAACTCGGCCTATAGCAGTGAAACGCGGTAAATTTAAATTGACTTCAGCAAACCTTTGCCGTGTTTACCTTGGGAGGAGCGCGACGCAAGGGGAACACCATGACAGGTGAGCGGGAAAGCGAAGGAAGGCATTTACTTGCAAATGTCGACAAAGACTATCGTCTCTTGTCGCATTTGCCACGAAAGGAGCAGATACGCGGCCAATTTCTTTTCTTTTTTTTTCTTCCGTCGCGGTAAATCAAATGCCGCTCTTGTGTACCAAATCACGTTAATGTGACGTTTGATTACACAAGACTGCTATCACGAAGTAAAACACTTTGTGGTGTCCATGAGGTACGTAGGCACGGATCGAACCTCCGGACACATTTGAAGGCGCGTTGCTCGGCGTGTAAAAGCTATTCCCGGAGCGTAGTACGGGCCATCCGAATCCGGATGTGTACGCCGGCCGCGGCGTAGAAAGCGAGAGGCCCACCCGCTGTATCGCGTGCCGCAAACGGATCGCAATTAGGGGCTTCCTGTGGGTGTAGCGCCCCTCCTAATACTCCGCGACATCGGCACGCGGCCAAATCCACGGCACGCCGAGAAATCGCGTCTTCTTGTTGTTGCTTTTGCCTGCACCTTTCGTTCAAAGTGCACAGATTGCGTAGGAAGGGCCTTTTGGGAACGAGTTCCTGCACCTGGACACTTGTCGAAGCGTGACAAGTTACACGTCCTAACCTTCATTTTTCTGCGTTGACATCAGGTGTGTTTTTAGGCACTAATCTTTACGAAAAGTTCGTCCCGATCTCGGAGTTTGGAGTTTTTCTTTTCCTACAGCGACGCTATTACAGTCTCGTTTTCCACATATTCCTTGCGTGGACAAATCGGCGTAGAATGGAAATTTTTAATCCCTCTTTATTAGAGGCAATTGTAGAATTCTCTCTCCAGAATGGTCTCTATAAAGCCGTTTGATTCGTGATCGACTCAGCCCTGTAAGGGTCAGTGATTCTGTTACAAGTGCAAACTGACTGTAATGGGACAAGAAGTACAAATGTGTTTTTTATGACTTTTTTTATAATTCTTTCCCTTTTCCCACTCTCCCCTATCCCCTTCATGGTCTTATGACTTCCTCCAAAAAACAGCCAATCAACCACACCCAAGAGTTAGCGTTCTGTGTAGTGTTCTTGTACGACTCCTGGAGTGACGTATTCGCCGGTGTTTTTCCCGTACAGACACGAGCTCCTCAAAGGGCTTTCGGAGCGACGTTCTGCCGGTGTATTTCCCATCAATAGCAGCCGCACATCATCGGTGGCCCCTCTATGCGAGCACGGAACGCGCCGCGGGGTGTGGAAGGGGACGTTCATAACATCACTAAATAAGCTACGCTTAATTAAGAGTACCGCCACTTCGTGCACCTCGAAGCGTGGGGGGGGAGGCATTTTGTGTCTGGCTTGCAGTGTTGTCATCTCTCCCAACGAAACCGCCGCCGGTTGTGACGGGTAGACTGTGACCGGCCACTCCAGCGACCGCGCAGCAAAGAGAGAGAGAGAGAGAGAGAGAGAGAGAGAGAGAGAGAGAGAGAGAGAGAGAGAGAGAGAGAGAGAGAGAGAGAGAGAGAGAGAGAGAGAGAGAGAGAGAGAGAGAGAGAGAGAGATCTGGACAACTCCAGAACTCGAGAACCACTCGAGAACTCAACCACACGCGAAGTTTTCCGGCACCGCCCGTATAGGGTTTGCCACGAAGTCGACCCTCATTCCCAAAGGCTTCTCTGGATAGATTCGTTCTTTCACGACCTCCCGCACCAGCAGCTGACGCGGAAACTCGTGTCACGTGACGTGAATATTCCCTCAAACTTATTGCGATCTTTCCCTTTTCTCCAGGGTCTACAAGCAAGCAGGATTTTATTTCAGCGAAAGGAGCGGCCCCGGTGTAAGATGGAAAGGGCGAACATAAACGGACACAAGACAGTAAAAAGATTAGGAACAACAGAATCTATTAAAAATAAAGAAATCCTAAGCAAAAACGCAATCAAAAAATGGCAGTATCTCCACTCCGTGGATGATGGCGAGAGTGTGGAGTACGGGGACTCGAAATGACATCCAAGTTGCGCCCCGAGTAATAACCGATTTGCGCCCCAACCATCATTGGATTGGAGCCGTGAGTTGCGCCTTGTTTATTCCCTAAATGAAACTGAAACTCACGGCTCAAATCAAATTTCACTTGATTTTCGCTTGATGGTGGTGTGCGCGCGGATGGACGCGGGCGGACATGGGGAGGTCCTAAGGTACTCCGCACAGTTACAGGCGAGGGAGTAAGCCGTGTGACTCTCGGGTACTAACTGACGCCCGTAGCCCAATGTGTAAGACGACTGACACTAACTCTGTCTGGGCTACCAGACACATGCTCGATCTTGCCGGTGCGTGTGTGATTTTTTGCGATTGTGAATGCTATGCACACGGACGCGGACGGACATTGTGCGGTCCTAAGGTGCTCCGCACCTAAAATTCGAAACAAACACTTCGGGATGCGTTGGCGTATACTCTGACCTTTCAATAATATCTATATCCCCCCCCCCCCGGAAATTGCGAAACGGATGACCATCGTGGTGAGAGCTATACAGTGGCATAGTACTAATCAACTGTAAATGGAAATCTGGTGTCCAGGCGGGCCACGCCTCAGCGATCGGGCCGTCATGTACCGAGTAGAGACATTCCACTTGTCCTTGAACCAACAAGGTCGCCAACAAGCTCAGAAGCTGTCTGTGGCAGCAATAGAACAACAGTATCCGTTTTAAAGGATTATGTAAAGTTGCTTTGCAGAAATAAAAGTGGAGCCCCAAAAGATTTATCTGACATGAATATTTTAGAGGCTTCATGCAAGACGAGCAACAAGAAAGATATGTAGCCCCTTTTTGATGCCTTTGGCTTCACGAGAGAAAAGAAGCCGTGGCAAGCCAGGCCAAGTAGGACAGGAACGCTTCTGGCCTCTGTGGCGGCGCCCACGACAGCACGGGATTGCAGCGCAGATTTCCCTCTGGTGTGTACTAGTATAAAAACCCATGGCAAGAGGAGAAATTGAAGCCGCAAATGGTTAATGTGTGCGTAGCTTGCGGCATAAAAACGCCTGGCGTACTATTGCGACGGGTGCGCTTTATACACATGTCTACGCGTCGACACAGCATCCGCAGCAGCCGTCCGAATCCACCTTATCCTCAATCTATCTGAATTCACGTTATTCAGTCCTAATCCATCTTAAGTTCGTTCATTCCTTACTCTGTTTCAATACCCCTTGGTTAATCCTAATCCACATTATTTCATCCTATTAGACCCTAATCCCCACCTTAACTAAAAAAAATCCGCTTTAATTAATCTTAATCTACTCTAAACTGCCATAATTCGCCTTATTCCCCTTACTAATCGTTACTATAAATCACGTAATACCCCTTAATCCATCAAAACCCATACCTTAATCCGTCTCAGCCCACTTTGAATAATTGCAATCCATCTTAATACACACTCATGCCTACCTTAATCCACCTTAATCGGTCTTTTCTTCCCTTAATCTACCGTAACCCCCACCCCACCTTACTAATAATTACTATCAATCAATCATCATCATCATCACCAGCTTATCTACGCCCACTGCAGGGCAAAGGCCTCTCCCATTATTCTCCAATTACCCCGGTCCTGCGCTAATTGCGACCAATTTATCCCCGCAAACTTCTTGATCTCATCTGCCCATCTAACTTTCTGCCGCCCCCTGCCACGCTTGCCTTCTCTTATAGGGATCCACTCTGTTACCCTAAATGACCAACGGTTATCTTGCCTTCGCATTACATGCCCTGCCCACGTCCATTTCTTCTTCTTGATTTCCACCAGTATGTCCTTAACACGCGTTTGTTCCCTGACCCACTCCGCTCTCTTCCTGTCCCTTAATGTTACACCTATCATTTGGTGTAGTAACGGCCACAACCTCCCATGAATACGCCAATTAACTATCAATCGATAACCAATTATTAATTAACGTTGGTAACCATTGATCATCTCTTATACGGCTGGCATGCTTTGCCTCCGCTCCTTCCTTCCCTGGTTAACGGGTTTTCGTACCGTTGGTGTCAACCTTCCACTGGGACATGCCATAAGGCTTTCCCTTACATGTTCACCATTTCGTACGCTGCGAACGCTATCATTGCGAACGCTGATGGCTCGCGCGGTTAGCCCTCGTTTGCCGACGCTTTTCTTCAGAACGCCGCCGCTCCGTCACAACTGTAACGCCGGCGTTTATTTATTACGTTGCTGAATAAAATATGGTTCACAATGCTCAACAAATAAATACGTGCTTCGTAACTAGTGCAACAGAACGTTAAAATCCAGTGCTCTGTTGTGCGAACATTGGGGCTATACTATTGTGTAAACGTGACAGCTCAGTGGTAAATGTTGGGCGTTCGTAAACGATGCCTTTCTTGGACGTTGCCAAATCAACCAGTTGGCATCACCATCCCCATGAGGGAGTAGCAATTTTTGGAAGGCCCCGCTTTGGTGGGGCCTCATTGATGAACCAAAATCAGTACATCTATGCATACATACATGTATATGTAAACATACGTACATACTTGCATGCATGCACACATACATGCACACATACGCATACGTACTTACATACATACCCACATACGCACATACATACAACATACAACGCGTATACATACATACATACATACATACATACATACATACATGCATGCATGCATACGCACATACATATATACATACACGCATACGTACATACATACATACGCGCATGCATGCGCCCATACATACATACATACATACGCGCATGCACACGCCCATACATACATGCAACCGTATAAAAGCAGCACTCCTGCACTTGAGAAGCTGCATCTGAATCCACCCCTGCTAAACGCAACACTGCTTCACGCATCTACGGCGCTACCTTACAAATGACCCCCCCCGCAGGACCGACCGGCGTTTTGGTCCGCGTATCAAGTGAGAGCAAGTCACTAGTCTGCTCAGGCTTCTCTCGCTTTGATTTTAAATGCAGAGCATTTCTTTAACTCACGATGTCACCCGGCGTTGTCGGCGTTGGCGTGCCTCGGCGTCCGCAACAGCCGTTCCAGGTGCACCCTCTCCCCCACTCCTCCTCGCCTGCTCTCCGCTGCTCCTCGCGTGTTCTCTGCGTGCTCGGATCGCGTTCAGCAACAGGTGGGGCGCGCATGCGTCGTAGTTTGGCGCGGGAGCAACAATAGTTGTGGCGTGATCGTGACGTAGTCGTGACGTGGTCGTGGCGCGGTCGTGCCGTGATGGGGCGGTTCTCTGCGTTCGCTCTCGCTGTCAATTTCTTTCGTAGCTGTCAAATGCTACGTTCGTAGCCTTTGCGTTCGAAGCTGTCAAAGGCTACGAACGCGCCTTATATCCTTGACTCATTCAAACTACGTCAAGAAGCTGCTGATACAACGCATTCACTACCACCAACTCCCCAAACACTAAACGTTAACGCAATACACCCACCCCCTATGCGACGCATTTACTCGAGTCCCCCTCGCGGGGAGATGGGCCTTTTGCGGCAGTACATGGTATACCAAGCAGCGTGGTCTGGCTACTTCTTCGGCGCCTGGCCTTCCAACTTGCGCCAATGATACTAATCCCAGACATCCTTACATCGTACTTGCGTCTCTTTCTTCGACAGGCTCCTCTACTGTTCCATCGTGTTTGCGTCCCTGTTCGTCCCTTGGTCTTTGGGCACCGATCACTTTCAGGACACCCACCTTCAACTGCACAATGACCTACTTTTTTCCCCATCCAAGAGCGACAGTGCGGCTATCCTAGCCCTCGACTTGCACAAAGCATTCGACAACGTCTCTCACGCAGCCATCCTACGGTCTCTAAATTCCCTCAACCTGGGATCTCGCACTTACTACTATGTCGCCTCCTTTCTCAGTAACCGCACAGCAACCCTTCGCCTAAGGCCCCTTACCCCAGACCTCTTCCCCCTACCACCAGTCGGCACACCTCAGGGTTCGGTTATATCCCCCCTTCTCTTTAACCTCGCTATGATCCCTGTGGCCACCGCCCTACTAACTATCCCCAACCTACACACTTCTGTATACGCCGATGACATCACCCTCTGGATGACCAGTGGCAGTGATGCTCACATCGAAGAGACGCTGCAGCTAAGAGCAGAAACTGTGAGTACAGTCGCCCGCACAATCGGTCTATCATGTTCACCGCACAAATCAGAACTTCTCATCCTACATCCCACCCGCCCACGCCCACCCACTGCGCCCCCCATCACCGTCTGGATTGAGAACACACGAGTGCCTATCGTCCCCTCCATACGTATACTTGGCATCACTATACAAGCGAACCGCGGCAATACGCTCACCTTTCAACGACTCCGCTCACACACACTTCAGACCATAGGACTCCTGAGACGTATTACATCTCGGCACCACGGCCTCACGGAGCCCGAGCGACTTCGGCTGCTCCATGCTTTCGTAATTAGCAGGTTCACGTACCACCTCCCATCCTGCAGGCTCACCGCATCAGACAAAGCCAAATCGGACTGCCTTCTCCGCAAAGTCTATAGGGCTGCTCTTTTGCTTCCACCAAATGCCCCTACCGACCGCCTCCTTCAGCTTGGTGTACATAACACCACGTCTGAACTCATCGAAGCCCACCGCACGGCCCAAATCCACCGACTGGCCCGCACCCACTCTGGACGTTCCATACTCGCTCCACTCTCCATCTTAAAGGAGCCATGAAGAGAAAACACAAGTTTGGTTCATTCGAAAGATTGCCTCGTTAGAACCATAACGACACCACTTATAACGCAAACTTCGCTCAAATAAGCTACATAATTAGGAAAAAAGGAAATGACCATGCGACCCACCAGCTCATTTTCCGCAACAGAACCTGTGATGTCACTTGGGAATGCTCTGCGATTGGCGGAGGCCGGCAAAAGCAAACGCATGTTAGGCAAGGCTTACAGTTTGCATAGCGAGCTAAATGCCCGTGAAACATACTGCACATTCTTTTTATGACAAAGAACGGTGGAGTAAACGGTTGAAGGTCCGAACGAACACGCAAGCGTTTGCGCCAATGCGTACGAAACTAGCGCCGGCCGAGCTCGACATCTCGCCGTCGCGCAGACGAATTTTCGGGTTCGAGGCTCTTCGGGGCCAACGAACCGTTCCAGCACGCACAGCCGCGACCTTGCTTCGTATCGTAATCCCTTCACAGGAGGTTGGCCGTTATATCACCAACCAGCAAAGGTAAAAATAGAAACGAGGGGAGTAAGGAACAGCAAGAAGCGACGAGATAGTGCCAGTCGTCGCGTAAGTTTCGAATGGTGTTGGCTTGCTGCTGTCGTTACGAGCTCGTTTCCAGTTTACAACCACTGAAAACTTCAGTTTGTTCGAGTACTTTACAATGAAATTCCGTTGCTGCGTTTTGAAATGCCCATGTAGTACGGGCAAATCGTCGAGGGAGTGCGACATCCCCGCCGGTGAGGAGATCTCCTTTCATGTGCTGCCCAACGACGAACCTAGGCGAAGCAAGTGGCTACGTTTTGTGAACTTTGCAAACGGAGGAGAAAGAGAGCTAAAGGAAGTACGAGTGTCCTCGCTTCATTTCCGAGGAAGTGATTACGGCAGGGACCCTTACGTTAGCTCACTCCTGGGACATGCTGGCGCTCGTCGCCGACTTCGTCAAATCGCTCTGACCTTGGGCAAAAAAATGCCGTAAACACCGCGCATTGACGCTCGTATCTTTCTGGTCGAAGCAGAGAGCTCGCGCGAACGGTTTTCCATACACGACACCGGCCAACTGGCATAAGTGATACTGCTACTGAAATTGAACTATTATTAACCGTATTATTAGCAAAATACGGCACATACGTACCAGTCTATATTCGTCCGTCGCGACGGGGCTGACGAGGCAGCGGTGCCGACGGCTGGGCGTTCGTCTGTTGTGGCTATCGCGGAATGGTCGCTTTCCCGTCCACCGCGTATCCCACAACTCTTGCCGCTCGTGCACTTAGAAGCATTGAGCGTTTTAGTGGTGTGAAGTTGTTAAATGCAAGCCCGAGCTCCTCGGCGAGAGTTTTGTTCTCCGGATCAGGCGATTCCATGACTAGGGCTGCGGGTGCACTAGGTTTTACTAGTATTTTTAAAATGGCCGCCGTCTCGATCGACTCCCGCGTGTGGGTGCTATATGGAGTCGACATACTAAGTATCTGTTTCATGGACCGGCTCTATGACGCCATTGTACACGTCACGGAATGTTCAATTTTAGCGGGAGATTTAAAATTTTGGCTTAAATTGCCTTATTTCTCAGTGAATAAAGCATCATTTGCTTCCGGGAAAGCGCTTGGGGTACTATGAAACACCTAATCTTTCGAATAAAACAAACTTTTGTTTTCTCTTCATGGCTCCTTTAACCCCTATCCTCCCCCCATCCTCCGTCCCCATCCCTAGAGAATTTCGCCAACTCATAAGAATTAAGCCACTAACTCGCAACTCTCACCCATTACATGCGGCCAGACGTGCTGCACGCGCAGCGAACCTGCAACGCCTGCACCCCCCCCTCACCTCATACCATCTACGTAGACGCTGCTAGCTACCCCTACCGAGCTGCATTCTCCATAGTAGCGCTCTCCGAGGATAGCACACCTCAGGACTCCCTCACTGTCCTCACGAGTTCAGCCACAGCGGCGGAGGAGGCGGCCATATCCCTCGCCGTAGCCCAAGACCCCTGTCCAGACACCATCCTGTCAGATTCACAATCCGCAATCAGAAATTTCCAAGCTGACCGGATATCCAAAATTGCCCTCCAAATTCTACCCCGAAAACCCCCTCCTCACCGCGTGGTCTTGTTGTGGGTCCCCGCCCATATAGGAATAGGTGCCAACGAGGCGGCCAACCGAGAAGCTCGAGCTATGACCACCCGAGCAGGCCCTTCGTTGGAGACCAACCACGGCCTTCCCAGCTCCCGGGACATTCTCATCTCGTACAGGGAAATCACACAACATTACCGCCTCCTCCGCCACCACTTCCCCCCCCCCCCCCCCCGCACCCCAGCCTCACACAGGAGGAGGCCAGAACCTGGCGCCTCCTCCAAACGCACTCCTTCCCCTGCAGAGCCTCCCTCTCTCTCACTCACACCCCTCCCTCTTCCCCTTACAACTCTGCGGCGCCCGGGACTCTCAACTACACTCTCTGTGACTGCCCGCGCTCCACTTTTCCCCCTTTCCCCACACCCACCCACTGGGAGCAGGCCCTGCGGAGCTCGACCCTGGAGACCCAGACCACCCTCGTCTCCAGGGCCCAACAGGTCGCGAAGACCCTCGGGGCCCTAGCCACCTCCCCCCCCCCCTCCTCGACCCAGCCGTAAAATAAAGTGGTTCTCTCTCTCTCTCTCTCTCTCTCTCTCTCTCTCTCTCTCTCTCTCTCTCTCTCTCTCTCTCTCTCTCTCTCCAGGAACAGCGTCCTCACAATGATCCACTTTGTGCGGCTGAGGTGTTCCTGTTGTACTCACGCATCGTCACGTTCCCGTGTCACGCAGGCACGCACTGTTCTCACTTTTGTCTCGCCACTGTCAACGTGTAACGGCAGTGCCGTCGTAGCGCACTGGGCTCGTATAGCCTCGTATGGGAACCTTGGTGTCGAGAGTATACGAGCCCATGGTGCGTTATGCGCTGCGCTGCCGTCGCACGTTGGCAGTGGGAACGCAGCTCGTATACTCTCGACACCAAGGTTCATAGAAACTTGCATACGTTTTAAGCAAAGCTTGTATGGCCAGGCTTCTGCGAATTTTTCGCGTCTGCGTAGATAAAAATTAGCAGTGGCTCGGATATGCCAGGATATACGTAGCGTGAGCTAAGGTGCAGCAATCCAATCCAGTCCAGTCCAGTCACTGCTCCTCGCGCATGCGCAGCACGGCTCTCCAGGAGCCACGCGAAACGGCTATCAAGGGGTTCTGGTGCAGCTTCAGACTTGGCTACTGCGCAACGGAGGCGCACAGCTGGGCACGCGCCGGCTCCAGTGCGTCTGCCGCGGCTATGACGTCACTCCTCTGGAATGCGTATACCGGCGAATATGCAGACCCAATTTTATAAACACCGACCGGTAATCCAATCGGATTGAATTTCCAATCCAATTTAAAGCCAATCCAAATCCAATCCAATGCTCCTCGCGCTTGCGCAGCACGACCCTTCACGGTGCACACGAAACTGCTGAATCTCGGACAGTGTAGCGTACGCTACAAAAAGCGTTCCATAGCGCGAGACGCTGAAGAACGGCCGCCGTGTACGTGTCCCCCCATGTTTCAAACTGCCTATGATTTTGATGGTGAGCACGCGGCTATAGAGCACACCGGTATGCTCGTTCTCCTCACGAAGGGAGCTTGGGATTTGGGCTCGAGAGCGGCCGACGCCCAGAATGCGTCGAGAAAGCGTTTCTTGCATTGATGCTGCTTAACTTGCACGGATGAAGCGGTCCGAGTGCGGAACGATCATAGGCTAGGGTTTTGCGCACTTTTGATCTGCGTTGAGAAAAACGCCCCGCGGAAAGCCAACTTGAAGAAAACTTCTGTAAGTATGTGTGTCTTAGTAATGAGCGCCGTGAGCGATCAAGAGAAATAAAATTTGCTCATGCTTCTCAGCTAAATTCTGCGCCCCGTTAGAATAATTAGCGGTCGTCATTATCTCCTGGTAAGCGTCCACTACCCCCGCCTCCCCGTGGACTCAGAAACTACGCGAGAGGAGGAGGGGGACAGACCGTGTTCAACCGAGCTTAATACTGGAAGTACGTGCATCTACTGTCTGCTTTTCTTTTACTGCCGGAGCGATAGATGCCGTGCAATGTCGGGGAAATTTTCGCTGCGCTCTGTTCATTTACGCAGAGCCCTTGTGTCAGCAAAGCAAATAACACAGGAGGAGAAAACGGCTAAGTGGAGATAGCCCGTGAAGACGGAAAGAAGTTGCCTTCGAAAGCGGGAAAAAAATGGCCGCGTATCTGCTTCTTTCGTCACAAATGTCGACAAAAGACGATAGTCTTTGTAGACATTTGCCAAGGAAATGCCCCCCTTTGCTTTCCCGCTCACCTCTCATGTTGTCCCTCTTGCGTCGCGCTCCTCCCAAGGTAAACACACGCTAAATGTTTGCTCAGGTCAGTTTAGATTTACCGCGTTCCGCTGCTCCAGGCCGGGTGCCTCGATGCCGGCGCAGCCGTACGGCGGAGACGCGCGTGAACCGAGGCGCCCTACTTCAACGTTTACAGAACCGCGTTGCCCTAGTCCCCGTGCGTTCCAAGCAGAACGTGGAACCTATCTAGTGGAACATTTCGTAACAGTTGCCGCTTGAATTCTTAAAATGCCGCCAGAAGCTATCGTGGCGCGGGCGACAGCAGGCCACAGTGTGATTTTTTTTTTCTGCAGTAGATGCAGTACTTCATTTCGCAAAAATCAAGCACCTATGAATTTTTTTAATAAAGTAGCACTGTAAAGATCCCTTGTGTATTAATTTTCTGTCTTATATACTCCCAGCAAAATCTAAACGTCTAAGTCCGGTTTATATGTTGATACCTATCAACATTGTTGAACAAGAACAAGACATTAGGCAAATATAAGACTATTGCGCAGCATCTGTTTCGCTTTGGCCGGGTGGCTGAATCGAATCACAGACAGACAGACAGACAGACAGACAGACAGATAGACAGACAGACAGACAGACAGACCAAAATTTCGTGGTTAAGAAGACCAAGAAAGACTATCGTCTATAAAAAACCGTCTTCGCAGTGCTGGTCCTGTTGCCGTAGAGACGACAAGTGACAAGTGCAGTTGCCCCGACGGGCCCCGTGACTCCCATCAGTATTAGGGTCGAGTGCGCAGACAGTGCAGGATAGGAAAAAAGGATGGAATGGGGATGACGGCCGACACTGGCGGACAACAGAACGAGCGACACGCGGGCGCTGCCAAGGCGAGCCAAAGTGAATACAGGGGGACGGCTAAAACGTTAAGCACGGTTGGGGAGGTGCGAGGGGCGTGCGAGAAACGCCGCGTTGCGGAGTTCTGCAGACGAAGCGAGGCGTGCGCGTCGGGTTCGCAATGGAGAGGGATGAAATTCTCGTGAGCTTTTAATATCCACCAAGGGGTCTTCCATTTTGTGTGCGTGAGATAAAGAGGGGGGTTACTGTCCGTACTCTCCAGTGCTTCCAAAGTGCGCTGCATGTCGTAGTGATTGCGACAACCGCGCACGCTGCGGCGCCGGATAACTGTAAACCGAAACTATGGAGCCCACGTGCGGAGCTCGACGCTTGCATCACCAGTCGCCGCCAGCGGAGGAAGAAAGGCTTGGTAATCTTGACAGCACGCGCTTCCTTTGTGACTCACTATTCACTTCGCTGTAATTCTAGCATCGCGCGATTGCTCGGTGCCGCCGGCAATCGACGGCAATCCACAACTGACGGGTGGGTTGCAGAACTGTGCGCCGTGCAAACAGCAAATTCGGGCAGCGATTCGCCCCTCTGTCCTTTCAAGATAGGGACAAGACGGCAATGTGCCGTCCAGACCACGAGCGAAGGGTAGTACCCTGATACCTTTCCATCGAAGGGAAGTTGCTTGCCATCCGCTCGGCAGGTTAAACTCATGAGCCACGAATACAAGATACGACTTTGATTCCTCAAAAAACTGCTTCGTCCGAACAACGATATAAATTTTAACGCAAACTTCGAACAACTAAGCTACAAAAAAAAAATAACGGTAGATACTCGGAAATTTCTGAGAATGTGAAGGCGAAAAAGCATGTTTGGACCTCCGGTTGAACTTTCTTCCTGCTCTTGCCGGGCATAGGTGTTGCAACTTCATCCATAGCCGCTTTGTCGCGATGGCAGTTCCGACGATCGGTATACTTCGAGCTGCTGTAGCCTCTTGCAGAGTGGCGTACTTTCTACTAGCGTCACTAAATAAGCTACGCTTAAGAGTACCGCCACTTCGTGCACCCGGAAGTGTCTGGGGGCCATTTTGTTTCTGGCTCGCAGTGTTGCCATCTCTCCCAAAGAACCGCCGCCGCTTGTGACGGCCAGAGTGCGACCGGCCGCTCTAGTTAGTGTCCGCGCAGCAGAGAGAGAGAGAGAGAGAGAGCCGACCGAGCAATCAAAATCCTGGCGGCACATAACAATGAGAGAAAAGAGTACCGATACTCTAAAAGCCTTTATTTAGTGACGCTACTTTCTAGGTGTTCCCCGTTCGCGGCCAAGGCCTGGTGCGTCGTCCCTCAAAGCGATGTGGAATGAGGAAGTCAAAATTTGACGTGCCCCGATTCGGATCGGTCGATGTCGTGATCGATAATGGAAGGCTCGTTGGCCGACGAGCTGATGACGGTCTATTCCAAGCAAGACGCAGAATACGTACACTTTATTTACGCTAAGTATTTACAGTAAAACCCAAGGGTCATCATGGTGAGAGAAAAGCGGTCGGGCAGGAGCTAGCTAGCATGCAGCCCCCCCCCCCCCCCCTCTCCCTCAAAATACCTAAACAACTGACTTTTACTTCGGAAGGCCCGCCTCCCAAACGAACGTCACAACTGCACGCGCTCCCGTTGGCTAACTCCCAGTAGGCCACTGACTGGCCACAATGGCAACCAATTTTCTGTGTGCACACAAATAATAACGTCGCCCTCCCAGAGGTATTCATCGAAACACAAGTGCATTAATAAATGAGCTGCCGGCGATTCATTAGCGAATTTAACAGAGGCTCTGACACCACTCGGTGCCTCAGGTCATTCTACGGTCCGTCGCCGTCTCTCACAATCCTGCTCCGGCGCGCGCTCCCTGCATGCGCCGCGGATTTGTTGAGTCACAACCTTTTTGTGCGCTTCTCTGTACCTCACAACACGCAATCCTTTCGCCTTAAAGAGAATAAATGTATAGCCGCTTTCTTATAGACCGAGACCCCTTTCAAGAGAGATTCACAGCAATACACAAATGCATTGCTAGGAAGACGATTCTTAACGGGTACGTATATATGCAGTCTGACATCGAAGTACGAGGGCTCCGCGACCTTTTATTAAGCACCTCTGCCGCAGCAGCATCGCCGGGAGAAGACGAAGCAGCGGACTGCGGCTCACTGCGCAAAACCCAAGGAACGGGCCGTCAGTGCACGAGGGCATTTCTGAGTTCGACCAGGCAACACTGGCGCTCAGGGGTTTATCCCGAATTTAGATTTTGGGGGGTGTCAGGGGGAAGTTGGACACGGTGCTCGTGGTTGTGCAATCTTTTTTTGGGGGGTGTCGAAACCTTCTGGGGGGTGTTGGGGGTGTGTATGAATCCCTGCTGCCGCCGGCCCGTCAGCTGCAGTCCTTTCTGTTCGAAATATACCCGCTGTTGACGAGGTCTCATTGCCTACCGTATAGCTGCCCATACGTAGTGTGAGCTAAGCTTCAGCAATCCAATCCAATCCAGTCCAGTCCAGTCCAGTCCAGTCCAGTCACTGCTCCTAGCGCATGCGTAGCACGGCCCTCCAGGATCCACGCGAAACGGTTATCAAGTGGCTCCGGCGCAGCGTCAGACTTAGTTACTGCGCAACGGAGGCGCACAGCTGGGCACGCGCCGGCGTCAGTGCGTCTGCCGCGGCTATGACGTCACTCCTCTGGAATGCGCAGACCGGCGAATGTGCAGACCCAATTCTCTACACACCCGTACTCCAATTGGATTGGACAATCCAATCCAATACAATCCAATGCTCCTCGCGCTTGCGCAGCACGGCTGAAGGTGCACGCGAAACTGCTCAACCTCGGCCAGTGTAGCTTACGCTACAATATAAGCGGCTTATATGAAAGGCCCTGGAAATTTGTCCACGTTTTGAAAATGTAACTTATCAAGCCTTAGAGACGAACATAATTCCTTCGTTGCGTCCACATCGAAATTCGTAAGCATTTAAGGCAGATGAAGCATTAGTGACGCATTAGCCGCTCTATCACACCGGCACTTTATGGCATTGCATGGTCTTATTCGTGCTATTGGCGGTTACCGACCAGAGCTATCGCCAAGAAACGCAACCTTCGATTGTAGTGGGGACTCTAGTTGTGTTTATAGTAGTATGCTTGAACGCTAACGTACGCAAAGATGCAGGCACGACACGTTCGACGTTCGCAGAATTTGACCCAAATCACGGACAAAACACTCCGCGGACTTTATTACCGGCACTTCCGACTCTTCATTCGACATGCATGGCGCCGAGGAAGGAAAATGCTGGCATTCGCGGTCAGAAGGCTCTGTGCTGCAAAAAAGGAGCGACTCGTAAGTTAAAGGGCGAACTACTGCACAATAACCAGCGGTACACAATAGCGGTTATTTCGTGTAGTTGTTGTCGTCGTCGTGTTAAGTAGCAAACCTAATGGTCGATTTCGAGTGGCGGAGCTCCATTTTGGCGCCTACATCGGCCGACAAGCCAGCGTTTGATCGCCACAATACTATATACATATATATATATATATATATATATATATATATATATATATATATATATATATATATATATATATATATATATATATATATATATATATATATATATATATATATATATATATATATATATATATATATATATATATGTATATATATATATATATATATATATATATATATATATATATATATATATATATATATATATATATATATATATTCGCTGAAGTCCGTTTCTACCTGAAATGTCATTATCTCTCAGAAACATGTAACAACACTGCATGGGCTATATATCGTCTTGTATTCTAGTTCAACCGAAGCCTGAAAATTAAAAAAAAAGAAAAAGTGAAGGCAAAACTTGCGCGTTCTTTGAGTTCATAAAAACGAAGGCTAAGGCAAGACAGCAAAAAAAAAATACATCGGCGACTGCTAACTAACTTCTATCCGTATAGCCTCGTATTTCACCTTCGAACCAAGACCAACAAGCGCCACACAATGCACACCAGACACCTCCAATACCCGTCTCAGATCCAATTTAGAAACGAGGGCGAGCGCTCATAAATCAACATAGCGCCCCAGCAGACGAACAAACAAAAACGCCCGCAAAGACAGGCTCGTAAAATGGGGATTCCTTTTGTGAACAGACCGAAATGACTGCGGCGGCACCGTTTACGGGGTGTAAAGAAATGAAGAGAGAAAAGGGAATTAAAATGGCGTTGTCGAAAAGGAACCGCAGCAGACAACGTCCTAGAAGCGCCGCAGACGACGTCTCGATGATGGCGATGGAAATACGGCAGACCCGTTTTCTTTACTTCTTTTTGTGCACCGCTCTTAATGGCGGTGCTTCGCCTGCTTCTTGGCCATTTTCATTCGTTTCTTTAGTTATTTCATTTTCCCTTCGAAAAGTATATTTAGGAGCGCGCCATTGTATTCGAGTGGCACAGGGAGCGCAAACGGCGTTGGAGCCGTTGTAAACGTCACGGGTCGTTCGGGTCGTTTAGTGGCCATAACTCATTGTTCGTCGATTTTAAAAAGGGCTCGATTGAAGAATTTACTGAGACAGCACCCGTCGTGTCGAAATTGATGGCTCCGTTTACAGGAAGGAGACCACACGCGTGAAAGCCGATTGAAGCAGACGACACCCGTGCGAGGTTGTGGTCTGCGCGCTGGAATGCTCCCCGGTTGTTAGAGAGAGAGAGTTTTAGCAGTCCATCTGTTCCGTCATTATCTGCAGCACCGCAGATTCCGTTCACTTATGGCAAACAGATTTTTCGAATTTTTTTTCTAGACTCGCAAGCGGCCCATCTCGCGCCTAAGGCACGGTACTACATGTGGGCACGGCAAGCAGCTCTGTTTTGCTGCATCCTCAAGGCATACATAATTTAATTGATCAAGGCAAAAATGTATTGCACTTACAAAGAAAGAATTTCGTTCGTCTTCAACAGATCGCCCCATACGACCAAAACTTGTGGACCCCTCTGGGCACTTGGGCATTCGTCGCGGTAGGAATATTAGTTCCGCGGGCCGGCCTCCGCCATCTTCGCGCATTCGCCATTGGTGGGGTGAGCCTCCTCGCCCTTCCTCCACTCCCTTCCGCACGCGCATGCGCATTCGAGTCCCGGTAATACCGGTGACAACGTACACGACGGAACAGACGGACTGCCAAAACTCTAGTCAGACTGTTCCGTCGTGTACGTAGTTACCGTGTTGACCGGGACTCGTCTGGGCACTTGGGCTTTAGTCGCGGTAGGGGGATTAGTTCCGCGGGCCGGCCTTCGCCATGTCCGCGCATTCGTCACGGAGGGGTGCGCCTCCTCGCCCTTCCGCGCGCGGAGGCGCAGACGGGTCCCGGTCAACACGGTAACTACGTACACGACGGAACAGGCGGACTGCTGAAACTTTCTATTATCGGCATGAATGTCGCCTCTTTCCCACTCTCTTCTCTTTCTTAAGCTTTCTCGTGAAGTTCAAAGTGCGGAATTTCCGGAATGTAGGGATGAAAACACTCCCGCTTATTTTTGGTTTTTGTGTCATGTGAACCGGGATAGTGCAAGATGCAACAAGTTACGCCCTAAACCTGATTTCTCGGTGTAAACATTCCTTCCACCAGTCAAATAAATCTCGTGGAGGATCTCTAGCTCACACCCAACTTCACAGTCATAACTTAAACATCGAACCATTGCCCTAAGTTCGCAGCTTAAAGTTCTAACGCAAGAACGTGACTAGCGTGTAGTTCGCGGAATAGAACATGTAATTAAAATTCCCATTGGCTGCGTGCAGCCCGAAACGTATCGTAAGGATTTCCGTTGACTGCGACGGCCTGGCAATATATCCACTCAGGACGATTGGCCAGGGACGATGACGGCTGACGTCAGAAGCTGAAAGCCGATTCAAAAATTCCCGTGTGGCAGCTGGTGGGGTTATGCGGCGGCGTGACGGCCCCGCTCGGAATGCAGCAACCTGACGTTAAGCCTAACGCCGCCCTCTGAGCTGCCGTCAAGCGACACCCGCAGTAGAGTGAACTACTATATTGGCGGTGAGCGCGAACACAGGCGGCGCTGCGAAGCGCGCCTCTGTGACGTCAGCTTAGGGATTCTCGCATTTGTCGTCTGCTTCACTCAGTATCGCTCTCCCTGCTGTTTCTTTGCGCTCGGTCAACGTCTGATGCTTATCCGCACCAGAATTGGCGTGTGGGTAACTTTTTATCATAATAATAGGCTTAAAATCGCATACACTAGCTCATGGTGTCAATTAAAGTATAGTTTTGGATACCGCTACGGGAGGAACATTGCCGGCGCCACCCCATTCCTCGCGAAGCCGGTCCTGTGCGGAACGCGAAGAGTCGGAGCTAGGCGTCAGCTTCTCATGTAAGCATTCGAACAAAAGGAACAGTCAGCTGCTAATAATCGACAACAGGGAAAATGGAAGGCCAAAACAAATTCTAGGCCTTCAGGGCTGTCGGCTTTGGCAGAAGGCATCACGATTCCCGGTAATCATATGTAATTAGGTAAAACAGTTTTTGCTACCTTGCCGAACGCTCGAACGCGTTTTGTCACATCACTTTACGTTGTCAAGGCATGAAAGTTTGCCGACATGCACTATAGACTGCAAAAACTGTAGGTTGAGTTCCAAATAACCCAGTGTGTATATACGCGCATGCTGATTCTATACCAGGCATCTAACCAGTATGGAGGTTTATTGAGCAAAACGAGTCACGTCTTCGTTAAATTTATAGTAACACATATATGTTTGTTAGGACCTGGAGGGATATTTCGGAACATTTTGCACAGCCATATCTTCCCGATATTCGGATATGCGTCACAGGAAAACTGCACTCAAGAGGAGGAGGAGGAGGAAGCGGAGGAGGGGAAAACTTTGTTTAACAATTAAATCGATCTGGTTAGTGGGCCGGGTCCTCAGTCCAGGACAAGAGAGTAAAAGCAATTTTCTTCAAATCATAGAACGCCATCCCGAGTAGAATAGGATTTGTTCTTCGCGCCTGAAAGGGTTGAAAAGCAATAAAGAGCTACTTGGAATTCTTCTTCGGTTTGGAGTATTGTAATATAGGCAGGTATACTATTTATTACGTTAGTTAGCGAGTATATCATGCCTTCAACACCGTAATCATGTCATCATTGTTCGAGTTGAGAGTCAGTTCGTTATGATAACGATCAACGAAGAACAAAAGCCGCCTTCGAGTACTGTGGACCACGTTGTTTAGGGCGCGATTGCGGCGGCGTAGCACAACTTCTCATTGTATTTGCATGTGAATAAACAAAACACGCTGCCGATATGCAGCTTCTTGCACGCAGCCGTAATGACAGCCGATTTGTGAAGAAGGGAATGTATGCCATGCAAAATGAAGGAAATATCCACACAACCTTTGTGAAGCTCCCAAACATCCCGAAACATCCTAATAAGAAGTTGGTGACGGCGCAGAAAAATTAATGCGTTGGGCAGAAAAAAAAGCAAGAAACATTAATCCGATACAAGGCATCAACGCAAGAAACAGAAGAAAGCCGCTTTATTTCCTGCTGTGCGATGAGCGTGTAGAGGCCGCTGCTACGTAGTATTAGACTGTTGAATCTTCATAGGAGCATCTCAAAAATGCTGCAGGGAAGCCTACGCCTTTTGAATACTTATCGAGAAGCTCTGATCGCTGATTCTCGCGAATAAGCAAGAAAGGACGAGTTACACACGATCGTCTGACCGATACTCTGAAGAAAGTTGTTCTCTATCTCTCCGTGTGTTGCAAAGTTGTGGGGGATACAGCTTCAAATTATTCAGATGCGGCAGAAGCTGGCAAAATAACTGAGTCGCTAGAAATACGCTTTTTAACGCACTACAGCAACGAAGCGGGCGATTTCTAGCCCAGGCACTGTTGCCCTCACAAGCGGAGTGTAGCAGACGACAGCGGCGCGAATCCCTAAGCCGACGTCAGAGCCAGGGGGCGCCACTCAAAGATCTCACCGCCAATAGAACACAGAGCGGTCCAAACGCCTATGCTTTTATTACATCAAAAGTGAAGCCAAAAACGGGAAGAATTTGTTAGGGGAGCTGCGATATCGCAAGGCTTGAGGGGATTTCCCTTTTGTTACCCTGTTCTTGCTTCATTTTTTGGCAGCTCGTTTGGACCACTTTGTGTTCCAGTTCACTCTACCCGCAGATTGACTTGTAATTAGTTTGATAATGCTCGGCACGTCGCAAGGCTCAGCGTTACGACTACGTAACGTTAATCCCAGTATTGCTTAGACAAGGACAAGTGCCGAAGGCTTTTCTCAATAGTAAAGGAGAGAAGAGGGAAAATTCGCAAAAAGGAACGAATGAAGACGACGCGCTATAGCCGTGCCCTCGTACTGCTTTTGCCCTGTCGTCCGGCTGAGCGGTTCGATTCGATGCAAGGTCGACACAACTGGGACAGATACGTTTGCAAAACATTGAACATTGGCTGGGGATCGGGATTTAGACTCGCCATCGATAGCGAAGTCAAAAGGGAAAGGTCAGTGTTCGTTCGAGAGAAAGCTAACAAGCGAGCAGCGCGAACGGAATGCAACCATGGAAGGCACGAAGTTCCTTTCAGCCTCTCGGTGCCGGGCCCGTGTAACGAGTGCAGAACAAAACGGAAGAAATGGCATGGTGGCCCGGAGGGCCGTAAATAACGAAGCCTGCTCTGGGGTTGTGTAAACCTAAGCCGGATTAGAGGGAAGACAAATCGCGAGCCAACGCGTGTCGCGGCGCTTTCCTTTCCCGCTTTTTTCTTTCCCCGCAGACGATACACGCGCGCGGGCAGACGGCGAAGAATTCAGGCGGCTGCGATCCGGTCTGCGTAACCGACAACGGTGGCCACTGGGATAGGAAGACCGGAGGCGTATTTGTGCGTGCGCGCATGCCGCCGCAGCGGAACTCACAATGGTAGCCGCGCGCATTCTCCGCAGGGGGGCGCCGTCTGCCAACACCGAGGCGGCCATTTTTTCCCCGGAAGAGTGCCGCTTCAGGCGCGAAACTTGGCAGGAAAAGTGCGGCCGCAAATAGCGAAAACAAAAGAGCGTCCGGCACCGTTTTTGGGGGCGCTTGGCTCCCTTTCGGACACGCACTGCCCTCCCGCTGCCTTCTTTTTCTTTCCGTCGTCTGCGCGGTTTATTACGTTCTTACCGGTCGTCTGCTAAGCAGATTCGTCTGCTCGAGCAGTTTGCCTGTGTGTTTTGTCTGCAGCTCATTTATCTGCGCGCACCAACTCCGGCTTTTGCTTTGTGTGTATACGGAGAGATTTATGCTCCGAAGTACGCGGCGAGGTAAGGTTAACTACCCACTTCCCTACCACCCCCCCCACACACACACACACACACACACGCCATAACGAACGCTTGTGGCGGCACACGTAGGCATATACGTATACTAACAACGCCTACCGGATAAACGTGATAAAAAAAGTCACTGAACTAACGGCCACCGCGTTATCTCTGCCGAGCGGTGGGCTAATGCATTTTTTTGCACTTGACCCCTCACGTCTGCACAGTGGCACCGCATGACGATTCAACGCGTCTGGATTTCATTTACCGCGGTTAGTGGTGCCGGTAACAGCCCATCATGTCATTCCCTGCTTCGTGAAATGCTCTTTATAGACACTGACTTGATAAGAACACTCCACGGTCTTACTGCAGGGTCATCATTTCGAGCCGAGGCGAACTGCTGACTTGAGAGTCACGTATTAAAATGAGTACGACAGGAGACGTCACAATGCGACGGACAAACAACAACAAAAAAGTGTCTATCCAATTTCGCAGCGAGGATTCGGCTGTGGATGACAGATGGGAAGCCTTCTGATGCATTGCATGCATGATTCCATTTGTGGCGCAACTCAAACGAAAATAATAGTCGATAAAGCCTACCAGGACGACATCAATCGGTGCTTCTACTGTCACGGCGCAAACGTTCCACACTAAGTAGTAGATACACGAGGTCAAGAGCAATTAAGAGAAGATAAAAGTTCAACAATCTTTATAATAAAAAAAATGGCCGCCTACCTGCTCCCTTCGTTGCAAATGTCGACATTTGCCAAGTGAATGCCTCCGTTCGCTTTGCCGCTCAACTGTCATGCTGTTCCTCTCCCGCCGCGCTCCTCCCAAGATAAAGACGCTATAGGTTTGCTCAAGTCCATTTAAATTTACTGCGTTCCACAGCTCCGGGCCGGGTGCCTCGATGCCATCGTTGCCGTACGGTGGAGACGCGCGTGAATCGAGGCGCCCTACTTCAACGTTTACAGAACACCGTTGCCCTATACTCCCCGTGAGTTGCAAGCGGAACGTGGAACATATCTAGGTGAACCTTTCGTACCTGTTGCTGTGTTTTTTTTTTATGCCACCAGAAGCTTTAGTGGCGTGGGCGACAGCAGACGACAGATTGATTTTTTTTTCTACAGTATTAGTATTTCATTTGCTATCGAAAAAATCAAGCATCCATGAAGTTTTTATAAAGGACCACTGCAAATATCACTCATGTATTGATTTTCTGCCTCATATTTGCGTAATGTTTTGTTCTTGTTCAACAATGTTGACAAGTATAGATATTGCCACCGGACTTAGACGTTTAGATTTGTCTGTGGGTATACATAAACCTATTGTGCAACTTTGATTTACAGACAGACATACAGACCGACCAAAATTTTTCCCGTTCAAGTAACCCAAGAAAGACTGTCGTATTTAAAATAATGTGTGTGATCAACGTGACGTTATGCGTAGGAATTTGGTGCCTTCTACGTTAACTGCATGGCGTAAGTAACGGTGCCCTCACCGGTCTGACAGGATGCACCCGCACAACCTCATTTATGGTAAAAGTACGCTTCTTATGCCGTTTCACTTTGTTGCGCACGTGACTGTAAAAGGCAGTGTTGAGCACGAAGGATCCCCCGCCCCCATCCCACAAACTTGGAAATACAGGGTGGTGCGACGATAATTGGAACACCTTGAAATTTTTTCCTGAGCGAACCGCCGCTCTGTTCGCGCTCAACCTTCACACGAAGGTCGCATTTTGTGGTCTTTTTTTTTTTAAGAGCGAATGCTCTTTATAAGCGACCCCAAACCATCCACCGCCGGCGGCGTCGGCGGCGGCGGCGTCGGCGGCGTTGGCGTCCGCAGTGCTGTTTAAAGAAAAAACAGCATCCGGCGCCAGGTTTCGATCCGAGGACTTTGCGGGCCGCAGCGCGACGCGCTACCGACCAAGCCACAGACGCGACGGTGATATCAGTGTTAGACGCGCCTTATATCTTTAACGCATTCAAACTACGTCGTCAGCGGCGTGCGTTGGCGACTCAGCGGCGTTATAGCGGCTTGATAACTGCGTGGTGTACACGTGATACTACAAACCCGATGGAAGAGATGGAAGAGAAGGCGGCGAGGGGGTGGGCTGCGGGGGCCGAGCGCAAGCGCCGCAAGCGGGCCGACAACCGTGCATTCGCACTTTCACATTCTCCCCCTCGGGGAAATGCGGGGGAATTTTTTTACACCGGGAACAGCGACGGTACTTACCTGGTTATTCTGAAAAATAAACAAAAACGATTTTCGTCTATGGGAAAATGGCGGGTGATTTGGACGTGCGAGCTGCCCAAGTTGATCTTGGAACGACGGAGTCACCTGGGGTATTCAGAGCGAAACGCATGTTTGAGATTCACAGTAGCAAGGAGCCAAATGGTGTAGCAGACGATCATAAAATGTGAAAGCGGGTTTTCTGATCGTCTGCTAGCTCACTTGGAGTGCCTTTCACAAGGCGAGACGGAGCGACTCTGGCGTCATCACTTGCCAAGAGTTCTCAGCGATTGCTGTGGACCGACCCAAATAATACCTACGATCCGTTGCACACAATAGACCCAGAGTGTCGATTTCGGATGCCAAGCGGTCTGTGCAAGCGAGATGAAGCTGTCCTGCATCGAATACGACTGAATGTGGCGTACACTAAGCATTTCCTTTTTAAACTACGTCGAGTTTCCTCACCTCTGTGCCCTACCTGTACAGTTCGCGAGGACCTGAAACACGTTCTCTGCGCATGTCCTCGCTACGAACTTGAGCGTACCACGGCAAAGCTTTCTCTGGGCCTGCCCGTGTCCGCCCAGATCTCTTCGAGTCACCTCCTTGGGCCCTGGCTTACAACCGGCATGGCAAGTCGCGCAACAGTGCTCCTAACGTTCCTCCGGAGCACTGGACTTGTCAGTGAGCTGTGAACTCCCAGACAAATGACTATATCGCCTGATTGTGTGTGTGCTTTTTGTGTGCATCTGTGTGTTTGAGTGTTCATGTGTAAGTGAGAGTTTTCATTAATCTTCATCACACCTTCAACCCCATTTGGTGTAGCAAGTCGGGCGCCCCGCCTGGCTGACCTCACTTGTTCATTAAAGATGTTTCTCTCTCTCTCTCTCTCTTCCTAGGCGCGTTTTCTGATCGTCTGCTGCACCATTTGGCACCTTCCAACCGTGAATCTCAAACGTGTGTTTCGTTCCACATACCCCAGGTGGCGCCGTCGTTCCAAGATCACCTTGCGCTGGCTCACACGTCCAAATCAGCCGCCATTTTCCCATAGACGAAAATTGTTTTTCTTTATTTTTCAGAATAAACATGTAAGTACAGTCGTTGTTTCCGGCATCAAACAAAATAGACCGCAAAATGCGACCGTCGTGTGAAGTTTGAGCGCGAACAAAGCAGCGGTTTGCTCAGGAAAAAAATTTGGAGTGTTCCAATTATCGTCGCACCAAGTTGCTCGTCGAATTAAATGAAATACCCTTGCAGCTGCGGTCTGTACACGACGTCGGCGAAGGCCACGCTTTCGTCTAACAATGAACCCGAAGCAGTCATTTGAACAGGCCTTTGTAAAACGCAATCTTGAATTTAATGGAGCAAGGTTTTCTTGCCGCATAGGCTGTCTGGTTCATCGTCGTTCCATTCGCGACGCCGTATGGAGCTCACATGCAGGGTGAGGCAAAATTACGCCCATCTTCCCGCGAGGGAACCCTGATGTGATGCGACGCATCAGGGGGGAGCGTTTGGACTGACGCTGGTATTGGATTGCGTCAGTCCACTCGCTGAAGGGACTGTCGCTTCCATCACGTCTTCATCGGAAGACCTTGCACGGAGGTATCGCCAAGCAAAGTCAAGTCAAGTGCGAGAGCGAGCGCTGGACTGATCCGGCGCCGTGCGCTCCCCCGGAGAGCAGCCGGGGGGGGGGGGGAGGGGGGGGCGAGAGAGAGTCGCGCGCATGCGCACACATGCGCGCACCCAGAGCAGCGAAGCGCACACGCGCAACTGTTGTTATGATAATGAGACGGAGTGAGAGTGTTGCGCACAGCTGTCGGAGAGAAGAACGGAGGGGAGTTGCACATGTGCAGTGAGCATGCGGACAACGCCGCGACAACGACGCTGGAGGGACATACCCGCGAGCAAGAGATGCGTCGCACCTAATCATAAATGAGCGTCTTATTCGAGCGAACCGCTCATTCATTTGCATGCAGATTTCGCACGAACATTGCACTGTACGGTCTTCTTTGGTCTGTCTGGTTTTCAAAACTTACCTGGTTATTTAAAAGAGACTAATAGAAATGAAAGGGTCGCTCCTCGAAATTTGAAGGAAGCGTTTCGCCCAAGTGTTCTCCGGGTGTTCAGGCTGCTTCCACTGGGGCTGCTTCCTAGACACTCACGTGAACCTGTATTTCGCTAGCGCATGCTTTTTACCAATTCTGACGTCACGGTTCATCCCATTATTTCTTCGCTATTTAATCATATAATCATTTCTCCTATTACAGCGGAGCTGTTATAGGCTAACTCCCCCGTTCTTTGCGTGCGTAGACCTATATAGAAGGTCCACTCGCTTCTTTTCACCTTCGGCCAAGCTTTCTGGTGCCTCCGGCACCTCACATAGTTGGCATAAGATGGCTTATACTGCCCCTAAACAATGTCTTAACTGCAATTCATTTGTGTTTCGAAGAGAAGCTAAACGCGAGGGGGCCGGCGTAAGCTTGGTAACTAAGCTGGCTCTCCCGCAACGTGTGTTGCTCAGTGAAGCCTGCTCCCGAAGAAAATAATAGCGGGAGAGGACCGACGACGATCGGGCCGCAGCCGCGATTCTCGCCGAGACCCTGAATACCAGGAGGCGGACAACGCAGGGGGTCGGCGTGGCAGCAATCCCAAAGAACACTTCCCCAGAGGTTTGAGCGGGCGTTTGTGGCCAGCCGATAAGCCACGAACAGCTGCGCTGCTCAACCAACTTCACAGCAGAGTGCAATGGCACGGAAAGTTTTAGGTCACTTCAGGGCAGCCGAATGGCGTACTACGTACTCGACGGAACAGACAGACTGCTAAAACTCTCTAGGTTTAGAAGTCCGTCTGTTCCGCCGTGTACGTAGTTACCGTGTTGACCGGGACCCGGCTGCGCCTGCGCGCGCGGAAGGGCATGGAGGAAGGGCGAGGAGGCGTAGCCCACCGTGACGAATGCGCCGACATGGCGAAGGCTGGCCCGCGGAACTAATCCCCCGACCGCGACGAATGCACAAGTGCCCAGACGGGTCCCGGCCAACATGGTAACTACGCACACGATGGAATAGGCGGACTGCGGTAACTACGCACACGACGGAACAGACGGACTGCTAAAACTCTCTAATAAAGCCACGAGAACGGGAGCGGGTCATCGTCCCGACAGGGTCTATCGACGCAGCCATCACTACACCTCCCTCTTCAGAAGGGTGAGCAACTGCCATTACAGCTAACGTGCCACTACATCCAGCGAGCAGCTACATCCAAGAGCATGTCAACATATCCATCGGGCCATTACATCCAACGAGCCAACACATCCGACGTTGGATGTACTGGCTCGTTGGATGTGTTGACTCCTAATCCGCGCGACATCTGCAGGGTCCGAGCTCCACCGCCGCCCCCACTGTGGTTGCGATGTACACCATATTTATTTCATCTGAGCTGGCTCTGTCCCGCCTTCTCCGACAGAGGCCGTGCGCACCTTTTGCCGATACTACATCCGAATCCGAACACATACGTTGTGTGAAGGAACATCCACCAACCCTTGAGATGATTATCGAATGCACTCGGGAGAATCGTCTCTTCAAACTGGTGTAGCAGTCTGTGCCACTCTCCTTTAGGGTGCACCACACACGCTCCATTTGCCCGATTTAACTTTGTGCGAAAACTGAAAAAAAAAAAAGGTGAACTGTGAACCCCCCGTGAACAGCGAGCCTTCGTACGAACAGGGAAGTTTGTTGGAACCGTGAACATCGATCTGGATGCCCAGACACTTTTGGCCTGCAGAGCGAAGGCTGCCTGCTCATGGCACGGCTTCCTGGAATAGGGAACCACTCTTACTACACCGGCTCAATAAGACGTTTTCTTATTGAACTGCTCTGTCCCCTACCTTTATACCTCTCTCCCCAAGGACATCTGGCCTCCTTACCTCAATAAGGTAATTCGGAGGGAGACCGTCCAAGTCATCTACCCTTCAGAACCTATCTCGGGCATCAAATAAAGTCAACTCTCTCTCTCTCTCTCTCTCTCTCGCTCGCTCGCTCGCTCGCTTCGTTTTCCAATGGCACGCGCCCTTGATTGAGAATCTCAGTGCCTTGCACCTTGAGCGTGCAAGATGCAAGAGGCTTACGTGGTGGTAAACACGGCCAGTGACGGTCGTTTCTTTCGGCGAGTTAGCTTAATGCGCGTGCGCAGTAAAACGGCGCACTGCATTCGGTCATCATTCCTCTCTCTTCCCCTCCCCCTTACCACAAGATGGCACTGAGAGGCACGTGACGAATAGATGCGTGGCAGATGAAGGTTTCTTTTTCTTTTACCTGTGAAGACCGATTGTGCGAGTAGATAGCCGCAACACCCCGAGCCTTCATTTTACCTCCAGTTGACCGTCTTCCACAAAAACGCCGCAGAGAAAAATGAGCGGCGCAATGCAAACGTAAACGTGGAGAAAAAAGCCAGACCGCAGACACGATCCAACAGAAGACGATCGGCCGACCACTGGCCGGCCCGGCCGCCGAAATGGACCGCACAGCCCGCCGGCCAGAGAGGGAGAAACGCCATAAATTAGGGCTTTCGACTCAAACAGCGCATCATCCGGCTCTATAAGGACCCGGCAAGCCGACAGCAGAAGGTGAGGGACGCTGGGTCGCCACCCAGGGCAAAAGGCCCGCGCCTTGCTTGGTCTACGTTCTACGTTCGACACTCGTAAGCGCCAAGAACTCGAGCTTGGAAATATCATTACCACCGTGCGATAAAGAAGTCCGCCAGGTAAGCAGACAGAAAGCGGGGGAGGATTCCCGGCGGCGGCTTGGAGCTCTCACCAGGGATGCTGGAACGGCGGCACGGTGCGCCAGGAGCGCGGGAGAGATTTACGACGCCAAACCGCGCTGTAATCTGGAAAGTTCTCATTCCTCCATTACGCCTCTTCTTTCGCTTCGCCCATTCCATCCACCCCGAACGACGACGCCAATGTGGGGATGGTTTAAGCACGCCAGGCGCGCGTCGTACAGTCGAGTACCGCGCCTATCTGGAGCTCTGTATAACGGCTCCATTATAGGCCGCGCCTCTTCTGCCCAGTCCGAGATGATTTGATCGGCCGTAAACGTGGCCTTTCCTCCCAGAGCAGCCGTGTTGCTCGCCGAGTGCGCTCTGCTATAAGCGGACATAGGCAGCGCTGCCGAATGGCATGAGCTCGTGGGTATTGGAGCGCCTTCGAGGGCACCGCGGTGCGATTGAATTCCGCGCTGTCTTTACGGTGGCGGTGTTGAGCTCCTTTGGACCACCGGCGGCGCTGCAAATTGCGCGATGCGACGAAGCGGAATTTGGGCCGTTTCGGTGTCGATTGCGTCGTGCCGAGGCTTAGTACCAGGCCAGATTCATGCTACGTGGGTCGCCTTAAACTGATGATAGGATGTACAATTGATGGGGACGGTGGGTAAATCGAAGTGACGCAAATAATTACCAGTGACAAGAAACGTAATGTAACGGTGGCTAATGCGATGTTCGGGCGATGCTTCCGACGACATATTTATCCGTTACACTGCAGACGTGGAATGTCCGGCCTCTATTTCAAGAATTGAAGTTTTTTTTTTTTTCGTCTAAAGAAATTTAAACTGCGCGAATGAAGCTCCTAGGACAGAAGAAAATGGCGCGAGGTTCCACTTCCAAAAACTTGAGTCCCTGTGGAAATATGTCTACAAACCCTCTCGTCTTGCCAGCTGAATTTGAACAATATTAACCAAAGCAATAGTTGAATACGTCAAGGCAGATGGCTTCCCAACTCTGAAATCTGAACGCATATATTCACGTAGCCAGAGACGACGCAGTTGTCTTGAAGAAAAAACAAGTTTATTGGAGCGAGCTTGTGCTCCCCTAACAACTCAATGAATACGAAGGCGGCGAAACAGCAGTCAACAAAGTGACGTGCGCAGACTGGTGTCGGCGAATGGAATGCATCCAGAACACTGTAGATCAACGAAAATTATTCTAGGCTGGTGATGTTAGTTCGCGACGCCCTTTCTATCAAAGGAGATAACGCGTGCGGCATAAAGAATGGGACGTGCGGTTCACTTGGCCCACGGATAACAGCGATAACAAAGCCCGGCGCAGCCGGTCGGCAAAAACAAAACATAAGCAAAGAAACCCAAAACATGGTTCGTTGGTTCGTGGCAATATTCGCTCTGACGTTCATATTTTCTGGCAAGAACGCTAGAATCTTCGTCGTCGTCTTCCTTAACGCCTGTATTAACAGCCCCCCTCAACGTCCACCCTCATTATTTTACGCCGTAGATGTTTCAGGGTTAGGTTTCATGGGAGGAGTGTCGCGCTTGACCGAACCGAACAAGTCTCACACATAAAAAAAAAAACACGAAGTAGTAGTAGCACAACTTTTTTATTGGAAAACGGAAACCACTGGTTACGATGGAGACGGGAGATGGTGTAGAGGGAAGATGTTTAAAAAAATACAGGTAGTTCCTAAGGCCTGAACCGTCGAAAGCACAAGGAACGTACCAGTTTATGGCACCTCCAGTGTTCCGAAGGAGTTAGTTGTTGCCATGTGCGGTTGTTGAAGAGAACCACAATTCGAGGATATTGAAGCCCGTAATGACATTTCCCGTAATAAATTTTCAGTTTCTAGTAGCGCTTTGTCCCGTGTACTTGCTTGCCCTCGTCGTCGTAGCGCTTTTTCCACCATGAACATTTACCAACAAGCCCAGCTCGCAGTTCTTCTAAAAGCCACAGCTTCCAAAGAAGGCACCCTAGCTTTAAGGTGCTCGCGAAAATAAAGTTTATTTCCTTGTGGGAGTTCGTGCGAGCGGCAGACCTGACCGGACGACTCTGACGGCCACCCCACTCCCTTTTCCTTCTTCCCTCTTCCCCAACTAGGCTACCAAGGCCCCCATATCATTAATAAAGTTTCATTCATTCATTTCTGTGCTTCCTGCAACGATGTCCGATATACAGCTATCTCCGCGTTCATAAAGCACATGCTTTAAATGCGGGATGTCTTGCATGATTGCTTGAGATAACGCCCCTCAACTGAACTTTAAATCAACTAATGCATCTTAAACATCGCGAATCGAATAGGATATTTCGCCCGCAAGAATCGGATACCGTATGCATCGTATACACGCAGTATTCCCAGGCCGGGTCGCGTACGGCACCCCATATTTGGCCCTTAAAACACCATAGAAAGAAACATTTAACATCATCACTCGAAAAGCTTATAACACCACTCTGGAACTGCTATCAAAGACAACAATAGAGAAGTTACTCCCACTGGATTTGCACGATAATAAGGGGGAGATAGGGGAGGCACAGCACACTTTTCAGAGCGATCGACTTAAGGTAACGCCCATAAACAGAACTACCGTAAAGCAACTAGGCCATGTAACCTTAACCATGAAATTCCGCAAGATGAGTGTTCTGTTGCGAGTTCGACAGCACATTCGCGTACTGCTTCCCCGGAAGGTGCATCTAGTCTACAACAAGGCTCTCCTAATCGCGATACTTAAGCCCATTAACGCTCGGTACGGAACCGACCTCACTGCCAGATACAACGACACAGCCTTGTATCTACTTCTGCGTTGTTAGCTCGGCAAGACAAGAAAAGGCTGTATTGACAGTAAGTACAACTTCAACAGAATCGCCAGAAGAGGATTAGCCTGTCCGCGACGACCAGCCAGGATGCCGTCACAGTATTGACCTACTCGCCAGCGGAATGCCAAAATTATTTCATTTCATTTCATTTATTTGCTCCTTAAGTGCCCAAATGCATTACATAATTGGGGGGGGGGGGACAAATACATATAGGGAAGGCAACGAATAAGTCGATGAGGACGCATCACTGCATCAGCAGTGAAGATCCTTCAAGCCATGGAAGGTCTACACGAGACGCTCATCATCTGGGTGCCTGGGCATCAATCCCTCCTGCCGCCCGTGGGTATACATACACCAGGCCGTTACCCGGTCATCACCAAAACGGAACGGCTTCTCCAGTTAGTACGCCGACACTCTTGCGCACTACGCATGTAAAAGACGATAATTCCCGCCACCTTATCCTGCGCTATCCATACAAGAAGCCACCGCTGCCAGGAGACTGCAGATGAATTGCTTTCCCCACAGCACCCTCCTCCATGCTATCTACTACACTCAACATCCTTCACTTAGCAATTTCTGTTTCACGCCTATAGCGCCAATATATGAGGATGCCAACAAACCCCTAACCTAACTAACCCTCATCCTCCCCTGCCTTGGCCATGAGCGGTGGATGGTTCGCGTGGCCGATCTGGACCTTGGATCGCAGCAAGACTTTATGAAGAGGGCCTGGACGGGTGGGTGTCCCGTGTGGGTATCCCGAAGTATAATTCCTGCCAGCGGCCGAATGACCTGCTGTCAGCACTTAGGCGCATGAATAAAGATGTAATCTCTCTCTGTCTCTCTCTTTCATTGTCTGCTTCGCTACACATCTCCCAGAATGTAGGAAGGACACACTTTCGGCAAAGCAGGGTCCCCTCTTTCGGGATCATCATTGTCACATTAGTACCCATGTACCCGACATCAGCGGCGTTAATACCAAAGTTGGCGATCCTAGTTGAAAGACGTGACCATAAAGACACTTTCAGTGACCCTGCCACTTCCAGTAACTACCTCACAACAGTCTGAGATGACATAACTTCCGGCAACGCAAGCGTTCTTACATAGCAAACGCTTATTCGAAAACTGCGCCAGCGTTCCGCGGTCAAGAAGGTTTCTCTTTAAAATGGCGAGTGAAAAAAGTCGGTGCACGCGGCGAGGCCACAAAAGGCCTTGGCACCGTGACACCACACTGCCCTCGGCGGCCAATGTACTCGAGAGCGCGCCACGCGGGGCAGAACCTCGCATCCCCACTTTATTTAGCGTCAATTCGCGCGAATTAGGCTCGCCGAGACCTTGCGCCGAATGGGGCAGCCCCGCTTTCGGAATATCGTCTGCGGCGCAAAGCAGAAACGTGCACTGCCCTTTTTAGGCCGCGCTCGCAGACGACGCCGCCGCCGACTCAAAGCTGCAGACGACCGCAAACGACACGCAACTCGCAGCAGACGACGTCTGCGTATTCCCTCGTGCGCTCGCTTCGGAGAGTATTTGTGGGTTCCGAGGCTGCCTGCATCAACCCTTCCTGCCCCCCGAAGCTTCTTTCTCTTTTTCTTTTAACCCTTCCTTTCTGGCCAAAGGGGGCAAGTGACGCAATCCGACGCAAGGGCGAAGGCGTACGACGCTGGAACTCTTTGCCCCCGTATACAAACCGTACGCTCCACGTAATTTGTTACGCCTAGCGGGGTCGCTGCACCAGTCTCGGAGATCAGTGCTTGCAGGAAATTTCGTTATTGTTCTAGACTGTTCTAGGAGCTGTTCTAGGGGTGGGCTTGACGACAGTCTGTCCTGGTATCGTGTTACTTCCCCTCCTGAGCAGGTTTCTCCGCCGCGCAAAAAAACGGTTGTTACTTTAGAAAAAAAAATCATAAAAAATATAAAAAAAGCCCTAGGCCTTTCATATTTAGATATAACGGCTTATACCGATCTGAAGAAATGTCTTCCCAGCAATGCATTGGTGTTTAGAGATGAAGCCAATATTTAAAAAATCGGTGTAAGCTTGGTTTCTGTAAGCTGGCTTTCCGACATTGCCTGTTGCGTAGTGAAGCATGACCGTTTGCGAAAGGAGTAAGATTGCAGTAAACGGCTGTAACATTCAGGGACGTAGCCAGAGGTGGTTTGGGGGTTCGAACCCCCTCCGAAATTTTTATCCAGGGAGCGCATAAGTGAGTCTTAATGTTCCTTTCGGCAAAACTCCTCCCTTCCGATAGCCCACAACCTCCTCCAAAAAAATTGTTTGGCTACGGCGCTGGCTTTAACTCTTGTGTGATCAAAAGTATCCAAAAACAAATTATGCCGCAGTCAACCGCTGGGACGACTTTACGATTACACTGAGTTTCATTTACTTGTCGAAATTAGTTAACAGTGATGTTCTAAACGTTACACAATTATTGTCTGCTGACAAACCCTGACCATCTTACGCAGGGAGTATGGTTACAGGAAACAACTGTTAACTGTTATTTTAGGAGAACTATGCGGGAAAAAAATTATATGACAATTCACCGCTAAGACGACTCTAATAATATGCGCAAGAAAGAAACCGAAGCTAAGCGGAAACTTTGTAAAGACGACCCGCAGCTCCGTAGTTTCAGTAGATTTCACACTGGGTGGAACTGGATAGCGTTTTTGTCCGTTACCGAGTCTCCAGAGCAGTGGATTCAAAGTACATCGTGTTCGTGGCAAATAAAGTGCGTGAACAGGAATTTAATGCAGTTTCGTAACGGTAAGGACTAGGTTGCATTGTGGCGCCAATATTGCAAGTGAGAAATAAAGGACTCCGCCATTCCCTTTACTTATTATTTATTTACCTTATTTATTATCGCTGATTCTCGATTTCAAATTTTTTTCGTGAATTCGCAATCTTACGTTTTGCCACAAACATGCCCAAAATTCGCTTTGGGATAAATAAGGTTGACATGCAGGACCTAGTCGCCAGCTAGCAAAGGTCTTGTCTAAATATACCTCTTGCTGCAGCTACTCGTTGTGGCGTTCGCAACGGCCGCTTAAAACGGCTTCGAGAGAGAGAGAGAGAGTCTTTATTGGAAAAGCATAGAGATTTGCCGGCATTTACAGACGCCTACACGCTTCTCTGCTGTGGGTTGGGGATGGGGGAAAAAAGGTCCAAGGAAAAGCTGGGCAGAAAAGAAAAAGAAAAAAAACTGTCGTGGACTTGGCACAGTGACGGACTTACATGCATATTTTTGTTCTGAGCTTGGGCCACATAATTTACAATTTTGAAATTAGGCCAATTTCATCAAAATAAGAGAACAAACTCCGTAGAGCTTGGCGCTGCTTCGAAGGACGAATCCATGGTCCTAAAATAATTCTGAGAGCAATTGGTCCCTGTTCTAGCCGTTCAGTGCTTTCAGGGAAGTGAGATCTCGGTTCCATGTAGGCCGCACATTCTAATAAAATGTGTTGAATTGTTTCGACACAAGCACAATTGTCGCAGCGCGGATTTGGCGTCGCTCCAAGGCGAAATAGGTTGCTATTTGTGTAGGCACAGTTCAGCCGTAGACGATGGTACAACTTTTCCAGAAAACGGCTTCAAAGAAATGAGGGGACGCCAAAGAATCTACAGAAAAGTGGCCGAAGGTTCGCCGAGATATCATCATCATCATCAGCATCACCAGCCTATCTACGCCCACTGCAGGGCAAAGGCCTCTCCCATTATTCTCCAATTACCTCGGTCCTGTGCCAACTGTGACCAATTTATCCCCGCAAACTTCTTGATCTCATCTGCCCACCTAACTTTCTGCCGCCCCCTGCCACGCTTGCCTTCTCTAGGGAGGCCACTCTGTTACCCTTAATGACCAGCGGTTATCTTGCCTTCGCATTACATGCCCTGCCCACGTCAATTTCTTCTTCTTAATCTCTACTAATATGTCCTTAACACGTGTTTGTTCCCTGACCCACTCCGCTCTCTTCTTGTCCATTAATGTTACACCTATCATTTTCCGCTCCATTGCCCGCTGATTCGTTCTCAATGTAAGTTGAACCCTCTTAGTGAGCCTCCAAGTTTCTGCCCCGTAGGTGAGTACCGGGGGAGGCAGCGATGGCGTAGAGGTAGAACACCCGCCTCGCGTGGAGAAGGACCGTGGTTTGAATCCCGGTGCCGGACAATTCCCACCGGATTAAAAAAAAAAAAGAAAATCCGCGTATTCATGGAATTGCACAAAGGGGCTTGGGGTGCGTCCTCACCACCATTGCCGCTAATGCCCTCCCTCACCAGAGCAGGATTGGCCACCCTGGTGTAGTAACGGCCACAACCTCCCATGAATACGCCATTTTCCGCCGAGATATACGCTTCGTGTAAAAAAAACACAAAAAATTCGCGCGGCTTACACTATAGTGGTGCAAGGCTGGAGAAACAGCGGAGCTGGGGACCTAGGTTCTTCGGTTTTGCTAAGTTCTGTTGGGTTTTCCGATGTCCTTGCTAGGCTAAGTGTTGAGGTGGTGAGGCCAAGTTTAGCCGGATTTTGCAAGGCTGTTCCAGTGTGTTCCCCACACTGACAGCGCATCCCAGCGGGGAAGAAGCCAGGTAGACCGGCAGCTTCGCTGTTCCTCCAGCTTTGTACCACTAGTGCAAGCTGCGCCATTTTTTTGCGTTTAGTAGTCCCAGAAAGACTATCACGCTTAAAATGGCATAGTAAGGGGTGCGCATACGCATATCCCTTTGTGCAACCTCACTCCAAGCTGTCCAAATCAGAAGAAACGACTCTTCGTCGCATCCAAACGAATACCTTCGTCCATCCAATTCGCTTACACCACATGTTTCCCACTCAATTTCCCGCCCAATGCACTTTTTGCTCTAAGCCTGGCACACTCGTCCACATTTTATTAGAGTGTGCACATAACCCTGACCTCCCACCCTTTCCTTCCCCCCTCCCCCTCCATGAGCTGTGGGAGAACCCGATCACCAGCGACCACCTGGACGTCCAGCAACTACTATCTAGGGCGTCGGTCGCCCGGTCGTCACTTGGATTCCCGGACTAGGGAACCACTTTTACTTTATAAAGCTCATTAAAGTTTCGTACTACTACTACTACTACTTGCACTCTAGCAGGGGCGAAAGCCAGCTTCACTGTTACAATACCCTATCTGCGGTGGTGCACCCTTTACAGGCGGCGTTTCAGACGACTATGTCTCGTTTTTTTTTTTTTTTTTTTTTTTTTTGCTAACGCCCCCGGACCGAGCGCAAGCTCAAACAGCTCCGCGGTTAAAAAAAAGTGTGTGATTTTTTGTATTGATGTATTCACCGGCTCTTCGAACGTCAAGATTTTTTTTTGCTAAAGAAGAGGCTTTACGTGATGTGGGGATACAAAGTATGAACCCCTTTCGCTCGGAGCGTATAGAAGAGCGTCCCGCGCGGGGGTCCCCTCCACGGAGGGAGGGGGGGGGGGGGGGGGGGCAAAGATATTTCGCGAGTTTACAGACAACAAAGGCGCGGTACTAAACGTACGTCAGCTGATTGTTTGGTGGACTCAAACCTGTTTCAAACAACGGAAAAGTCGTTCGCTGATCGTACGACACCGGTGCAGTGCATGGCACCGGTTCTTGCTAGCATTCCACCCGCCGCAGACGATGTATAATTTAGATTCAACGCTATCGATGCACGCGTTTTTGCGCGTGCAGTAGTACCCAAGCGAAAAATGACATCCGAATAGCGCCGAAGAGGTGGTTATTCTTGCTATTTTTTTAGCCTTCCGAAATCCAGAGGAAGGTTCCGAAAGACCGCGCTCCCTTAATGCTTCTTTGAAGGTGGCATTTCGGCCGGTTTATCCGTTGTACTTCCAACGGCAACGGATAAAACACAGCCGTGCATAGATGTCCGCCGCGGTTTTCGCCCCTTCACTTACGTATGCAAATGAAAAAGTAACGCGCATTTAATTTTCATCTCACCAGGGACTACCGAGCCACCCTCCCGCCGTCGCACACACCAGACGTGTGCAAATGTCGCAGCAAGCGAGCGAAGCACCGGAGAGCCTCCTAGCCCAGAGTGACGGTGCCATACATTTCGAGGCCTGTGGCAACAAACCACGCCCGCACGTATACCCACTCGTCCTGCACGGCGAGTCCCAACCCTTCCCACTCGCTCGGCCGTAATAAGACACCGACCAACGCGCAAAACCGTCGGGCAGGAGAAAGCGGCCGCTTGTGCCCTCACCAGGGCAAATGGGGGAAACATCCGCCGTGTCCGTACACACGAGAGAGCAAAGCATGCATACTCCCAGAGGTCCGTATCGGGAGACAGCGACGGCGCACTGATTAGACACAAGGGGGCGGGCAGCAGCGCAAGGATAAGAAAGAAAGAAAACGGGGGAAAAATAAAGTGAGCACTGGGAGGATGAGTGATGCGTGAGGAGGAGGAGAAACAGCGGAAGAGGACAGAACTCAAGATGCTTGTAATGGGGCCAGTCGCCGCCGCCGCGGAAGAAGCAAGAACCAAAAGCCGCTCAAATCCTGCCGCAATGTTGTGTCTCGGTGGCGCAGACTGGCCCGTGGGCGTGGAAGGGGTACGGGAAACGCTAAGGGAATTTCTGCGTCCTCCGCTCTTCTTCCTAAGGACGGACGAGTCAACGCGAGGGTGAAAACAAGAAGAGGAAGGCAAGGAGTGAAAAACGAGGAGGAAGAAACACGGTGGCAGCTCCAGGCAGCACGCTCGCGCAGTCGGTCATGCCCGCTGCGCTCGCGCAGCGGGGGAAGCTCAAGTTCACGGTCATCTGAACGCATGGCTGGCCCGCTGATGAATGGAGCGAGCCTTTTTTTGCGGCACGGCAGCCGAGTTCCACGCGAAAAGAGAAAAAAAAAGTGGAGAGGGAGAGAGAGAGAGTGTGTGTGTTGGTGTCATGTTAGGATCCGCTTGACTTCTGGTACGCAATCTCACGTCCTTTCCTCTTTCTGCGCGGGACACATGTGCGTGTGGTATGAATGACGGAATGCACGGTGTTCAAAACCATTGCGCTCATCTGCAACCATCCTCTGGCTCAAGGGCTTCACGCTCTAGGCGAGAGGAAACTTAGTTTTTCTCGTTCGGTACGAAGGGCTTCGCCCAGAGGCCTCTCTCTCAATGAACTCCGGAACGAGGAGTGAATTCTCAGGAATAAAATACCACCCGTTCACGCGCACCGCCGAAAACGGCGCGGCAGGAATCAAAGCATGCCGGATGATGTTCGCAGAAGGATCCGTTAGTTCTCAAGTACCAAGGCACGCGTGCAAAGCTAAACCGGCGCAGATCTCCGACGAAGCCTCCTCCTCCCAGCAGGAAAGGGGGAAGGCACTAAGAGCGGCGATCCCCTTCTCATTGGAGGCATGTTGATTGATTGATTGTAGGGTTTAACGCGCCGATTCAACGCAGGCGATGAGGCGCGCCGTATATATATAGTGGAGGGCTCCGGATTAATTTTGACCACCTGGGGATGTCTAACGTGCGCCGAAATCTCGTACGCACGGGCGTTTTTTTTATTTCCACCTCCATCAGAAAAGCGGCCACCGCGGCCGGTAATCGAACCCGCGACCTCGTGTTCAGCAGCGCAACATTGGAGGCATGTTACGGACCAGCACAGCTACAGTAGAGTGGTCCGCGAAAGCCCACGATTTCGAAAGCTCCGCCTCGATAGCCCCGCACCGGAAGCCCCGCTCCTTATGCCGCGTTCTCGAAGGCCCCGTACTCATAAGTCCCTGACACATTTGCCCCGTACCGAAAGACCCCCCACGCTATTCTAAGTTTAGTTTGTGCCTTGGAATTATCAATTAAATTGAGAATGTTGGCATTCAAAATATTTCTCTCTCTCTCTGGCATGAAAGCAATATATTAACAGCGCATCCTGTCCTTTTTGGGGCTGAATAACCTACTTGGCTAAGTAGTTCATTTGGTGCCGAATGTCGCGCTCACTCGACCAGACTGTGGCCCAGCAAAGACGGCACTGGAGACCTCGGAGTACCACGTGGGCTTCGTCACGGACGGGCGCATAACCTAAGTTCATGTTCTTGAAAAACAGCGCGAATTGAACAGGACAGCAGAATGACGGCATAGCTCCGACGTTTAAGCGCTGAATAAAACAGCGCTGGATTCGCGCTGTGTTTTTAAAGAATCATGAACATCAGCCGACTAGCCCAACTTGCCGTTCTTCTAAAAGGCATAGCTAAGTTCATTGCGTGGCTATCACCTCCGCAGCAGCGGGCTGCATCCAAATCAGCGCTGCCAAGCGTGGATGATATATGCCATTCCACTGCTAGTTCGGGAGGGGGGCGAAGCGTGACGTTTTGATAACCACGTGATTAAATCGATTCGGAAGACAGCTCCCTTCCTTCGTCTTCTCTTCGTAACTTCTGTTTGCTCCCTCTAAATTTTTTCTTGAGATGGTCGGGGAACATTATGCAGCAAAAAAATGACGTCTCTTCGTATCGTCACGGGGGAATGGCTTCGTATCGTCACGGGGGAAACTATCTTCGGCGCTTTTAAAAAGCACGCGGGGATCACAGCGCGGAGCTATTGTTTGCAGGGCAATCGTGCTACACCTAGCGTCACTAAATAAAGGCTTGTAGAGTATCGGCACTCCTTTCTCTCATTGTTATGTGCCGCCAGGATTTTCATTGGTCGGTCGGCACCACGGGATATTTGTTTACGTATGAATGCAGCCATTTTGTTTCTGGGCGTCTCTCTTTCTCTCTCTCTCTCTCTCTCTCTCTCTCTCTCTCTCTCTCTCTCTCTCTCTCTCTCTCTCTCTCTCTCTCTCTCTCTCTCTCTCTCTCTCTCTGCTGCGACGCTAGAGTGGCCGGGGTCGCACTCTGCCCGTCACAACAACCGGCGGTATCGTTGGGAGAGATGGCAACACTGCAAGCCAGAAACAAAATGCCCCTCAGACGCTTCCGGGTGCACGAAGTGGCGGTACTCTTAAGCGTTATAACTTATTTAGTGGCGCCAGCTACACCCCTGCAGTACGTAGAGTAGAATCACACGACAGATGTCTTGCTCAGGAGAGGATTCCCGCTCATCGCTCACGTGAGAAGGCAGCATTCCGTGTTCAAGGTTGGTTGACGGAATTTACGCTTAGGCAAGGTCTCGCTGCGCGAGCACAGTTATTGTTGCTGAAAACATCAAGTATTAAGCAACGAGGGAAGGGGGTAGGTTCAGAAAGCGGAGCATTGGGGTGTCATTGTTAGGCCGCCGGCCGCAGTTGCAGTTTTAACCCGCAGGTTTCCTGATCTTCCGAGCCTCCCCAATGCTCAAAAGAGGGGGGTAGGAAGTGGGTAGGGAGGAGGGTTTGAGCGGACACGTCTGTGCGTTGTGTCTGGTGTTGTTGGGAGAGTCACAGGATAGCTAAAGAAAGGGTCGGTGGTAGGTAGCGGAGGGAAGTGCTATAAAGAATGGGAAACCACATGGGGCGTTGCACAACAGGCGCCACACGTTCTGCGCATGCTCCCGGCACGGAGTGATTTCGCAACATCCCTCACGTCTTCTGCGTTGTCTATCGCCATGCGCAGCGACATAGCGCGAAAAATTTCGCGCCGTTTCGCACGGTGAATGCGAAATTTGCGCGACCATGCCCAACTTTCTCGCTCAACATTCCGACCTCTCAGGAACCTAGCAAAACCACTTCAGGAAAGTGATTTTTGGCACAAAGCAAGAAGTCAACGTGACGATGAAAACACTAAAAGAAATTTCCAGGATTCTGAATATTTTGTGTGTACTTCGCTGTCAAATCTTACTCCCCGTGCATTTCTATGGGGTAGTTTCCATGGCTCAGGAACCTAGTCGCGCAACGTGCGAAACTTGAAACTGCGCACAAAGCAAATTTTCACCCCCAATATTAGCTGCGCAAAAAAAGTTTACATTTCGCTAAATAACTACACAGTAATCACTGTTGAAAGGACTACCATGAGCGGGAAAGCTGCCGATGAGTGGGGCTCCGCTCCTCGGTGATTCTTGTTTCAACAGGTGGCCCTGCTTCGTTAGACCACTGCGTGTGTGTGTCCTCGCTTCGCCACAGCGCGACTTTCCGCGAGGACAATTTACGTCTGAGCGCTGACAGACGCTGTAAACTCGGCAATGATGTCTCTGGAGCATTGCAGTCGGTGGCCGGTGCGACACGGTCTACAAGGCTGTTCGTGACTCCGGTTTGAACCAGATTCTGTGAACATCGCCGGTTGAACGTAATCATACTTCCGTGCGTGCGTCGTTTTAGTGCACGTGCACGTTTTTGTATGATCGCGTGCTTGAGCCCTTCTTTACCATATGAAGCAGCAAGCCGAACTCGCTGCTAGGCTGACCTCCACGTGTCTCAGTTTTCTCTCTCTCCCTTTATTATCGCCTGCTACTACTGCAGACACAGCAGCGAGCGGACAGCCGAACGAAGATACCGCTGTCACACAAAAAGGTCTCTTCCAGCGGGAACGATGCTCCTTCTCTTTCTTGCTGTCTCGGCATTCATTCGCTCAGCAGGCGAGAGCCGGTATGCACGTACCCGACGCACGTTCCAGTGCTGGCGCTAGAGCTCCGGTTGCTGCCGGTTTAGCGTCGCTTGCCAAGGTTGCAGGCGGGTTCGGAAAGTCTAAGCACGGAATCGGCGCGCCAGGTGCCTGGCAGAAACTATAAACAAAAAACAAATTGCAATACCACAGCCGAAGAGCTTAAAAACAACCAATACGCATTAAGCCTTCCCGATGGGTCTTGAATTGCACCAATATGTATACAAGAATGCCTGATTGTCGCTGCTCCGGGACGACTACACTGAGCGTTTAATTCGAATACCTTTCACCGTGCTCAGCCGGCTCGCAGGATAAAAACTACAATGCTACGAGGGTCGCGAACGTAAAGAATCCCTCGTTGCGCAGGGGGACACATAGCGTAGACGTTTCCCTGCATCCCTGCGTGAGACTAGAGGCATTTTTTTTTACCTGAACTGGCTGCACTGGTGCAACCTGGTGCAAGCAGTGCAGCATATGTTCATTTTTTTTACTAATTGATATCCCCAGTAGCACTCTGCACTGGTCTGCACGACACTGCACTAATCTGCACCAGTTCAGGTAAAAAAAGATGCCCCTACTATCTGACGCAAGAATGCAGGAAAATCTATACAGGGAAATGCAGGGAACGCGAAACTAATCCAGCTGCGCATGCGCAGATCTGTTCGTCCGCTTCGCGAGCGCGGAACGTGGCGTCCACGCCGTTCTACCCCCGAGGCGGAACGGCGCGCGTTCCCAAACAACGCCCCTCGGATCGAGCAGGGCGCCCACTGCACCGTAGAGTTTCATACTAATATATAGTACTAGAGGGAAATCTGGCGTTGCAGTCGCGGGCCGCCGAGGGCGTCGCCATTGCCGCTAGCGACGTTCCTCGCTTACTTGACTTGGCTAGCCACACGACTTCTTTTTTGTCTCGAAGCCAAAATGAACAAAAAAATGGTAACATTTTTTTCTTGTTCATCTTGCATGAAGCTGCTAAATAATCTCTGACGAAGAAATCTTTCTGGAGCTTTAATTTTATAATAACAAAATAAATTCGAATAACCTTCTGCAGTAACATTGTTGCTTTTTGGCAGCCAGAGGCAAGTTTTCAGCCTGTTGTTGAGCGATGCCAAGGACAAGTGGAACGTCCCTGTATAGTGCCTGCTATAGTCCCTGCCCGGTACACGACGGAACGCTCGCTGAAGCACGGCTCCCCTAGACAGTGGCGCCAGATTTCCCTCTAGTATATATTACTATGAAACTCTAAGCACTGCACGACTTCCCACAACACTTCGGCGCCGTCGACAGAAGGGCACCATAACAGAGCTGTCCGCGTGCGAGCGCGCATGCACAAAGGAGGGCGTTTCGCTCCGCACGATAGAGCGGCACCGTAATTGCAGGGCACGCGGGGCAGAAGAAGAGGACGCCGAGAAAGCGTGCAGTGAAACGGGCCTGCGGGAAGGGTGAGGTGACGAGTTCCAGCTTGGCGCTGCTGCAGGTAGGCGTACGCTTCTGGCGGCCGTCTCCCTCGATCGCAATCTTTACTACTACGGTGATACGACCACCAGCATTCGACGCCGATCAAACGTGAACAGCCGACGCTGAGGAACGGGACGGAGAGGAGGCGAAAAGCTTGCAGGTGTTGCCTCGCAAGATAGTGCCTTCTCTAATGTCCTATAGTTCAGAAGCACTGCCAGTTGGGCGCGTTGGTGTACGCTCATGACTTTAAAAGCGCCGTTCCTCGCTTCGTCTTCGTTTTTGAATAGCGCTTTCCCGATCATGTCCTATAGTTCATTTTCCTATTTCTTCCCCCCCTGAATCCTCGTCCTTTTTCTCCCCGCCTCTTGACGCCGCTGCTGATTAGGCAGAGCAAACTCAGTACGCAGCAGCCGAAGTGGTTGAAGAAAAAACGAGATTTGCAGAAATTTCGTAACTGCGAACTGTCGGACAAAAGGCATCCACCATTATACACAAATACACTGCTGTGAAGGGGCAATATTTACGGCCTAGGATGAAGACATGGAGGCCCTAGTGGCCTTTTATTGTTAGCGTTTTCTCAGGGTGCGAAAGTGTGCTGCATCATACCTGCTGTTCTCTTTTTTTCCCGTCGAGTTCCCATGGAAATGCTCAGGCGTCCAGGTGATAACAATCAGGCACTTGCCCAGAATCTTAGGCAAATAAGAAGCGGTCGGGGCTGTGCAGCGCCAGCTTTGCACAGCTCCCTCGTAGGCTGGAGACATTATACGCCTCGAGCGCGGCCTGTAGGGGCGCCACTGAAATCCCCCTAGCGGCCCGTTTCGAAAGCAGGCGCGGGAGTCCCCGGCCCGCTCCCCCCTGTCGCCGTTGCTTTTGGGGCTCGTTCAAGACAGCGATTTACCGTTTGTCCGCGTTCGAAATACCGAATAACGTGGAGCAGGCACTCTGTTTGCAAGCGTGGTATGTTCACGAGAGTATAAACGTTTATGACGCGATATTAGTGAGATCTATATGAGCGCCAGGCGTGTGTCACAGGCCGGCGTCCCGAAGCCAGCATTTGCATGCAGCTGATTGCAATTCTGCTGCCCTGAAATTTAGTGACTGTGTCTCCGTAAGCAGTCTTTCCTCCGATGGTCATGTTGCGGCCATACACACTATGATGTAAATCGACTTTGTGCACTTACAAAATCTAGCGGAGCACTCATACCTGACAGCACGCAAGTTACGCCAGCCAATATCACATATCAGATATTGATCAGTACCATGAACAAGCTAATGCGGCATAAATTTCACAAACATTGTACCAAAGAAGTACGATGGATAATGCAAAATTACACTCCGGAGTCAGCACACGACGACAAATTTATTGCTGGGTCGTCTTGTCCCGAGCGAGGTGAGCGCTCGCAAAGATTCATCTGTTACATTTATCCTCCACGAGAAGCGCGAAGATGGGTTTAAAGAGTAATCCGCGTCCGTGACCAAACTCTTCTTCGAAACACCGTCATATGAGTCATGACACAGGGAGACTGCAGAATCTAGCATAAACCGAAATCAGAGACCCTTATCAGATACGACACTCTTCCAACGAGCCCGTGTGTACGAGATTTCGGCGCGCGTTAAGGCTCTAGGTGGTCAAAATTAATCCGGAGCCCTCCATTACGGCGTGCCTCATCGTCTCCGTTGCGTCGGCGCGTCAAACCCTGCAATCAATCAATCAACTCTTCCAACGACACCTCGTATCGCTTGTGAACTGCCTACCCAGTATTCGATACGAGGTGTCGTTTGGAAGCTTGTGAACTGCCTACCCAGTATTCTCCACGTCTGCCGGTGACACAGGACTCCACCAGGTTAATCGTGGTGTTCCACAAGGAGGAGTACTGAGCCCCACCCTCTTTAATATTGCCCTAATCGGTCTCGTGGACGAAATGTCTGAAGTCGTCAGAATCACTATGTACGCTGACGATATCTGCATCTGGACTTCTGGTGTAACTCGACCGCAGCTGCGAGCCCGTTTACAGCGAGCCGCAACAACGACGTCTCGGTACTTGTGCCGTCAAGGCCTGAGTTTAGCGCCAGAAAAATGCGCCGTTCTTGCATTCACAAGAAAGTCGATGCTCCGGTATCCTATCATTATTGAGGGGACACTGATACCTTACGTCACGCACCACAGATTTTTGGGAGTGACTGTAGACCGCGGTCTGTCGTGGACGAAACACATAGCCTCGTTGAAGACTAAACTTGCAAGCCTAGTACATGTTCTTCGCTTCGTGGCGGGGATGAGATGGGGTCCATCTGAGAGCGCTCTTCTCCAGTTGTACCGGAGCCTGTTTTTGGGGCATCTTCGTTACAGCCTGCCAGCCATTTCAAACCTGCGAACTTCTTCCCGGCGCACATTGGAGGGTTTGCAAGCACAAGCCCTCAGAATATGCTTGGGGCTACCACGATGTACCTCTACTGTGGGCACAATTGCCGAGGCACGTGTTTTTCCAATGGATGCGCTTCTTTCGGGCGAACCCCTTCGAGTCTACCTTAGATGCTTCACAAGGCATGAACACCATCCATTATCGGCTCTTCCTACTACGTGTTCGAGAAGTAGTTTTGCGGCAGCCATTTTGCAACACCAACATAAGATCCCATCAGGTTTCGCCCCAATGGTGGTTTCCCAGAATCCTCTGTGGGTACTATCAAAACCATCAATTTACCTTTCCATCCCGGGAATTGGGAAGAAGTCCTCTTTGCCATCAATAGCCCTCAAACAGTTGACTCTAGCGTTCTTGACAGACAAGTACGCCGAAACTGTACATGTATATACTGATGGCTCTGTGACTGCATCCCGGTCCACCGCGGCTGTGGTAATTCCAAGCTTATGCGTTACCCGAGGATTCACACTAGACCACAAGACAACTTCTACTGCCACTGAGTTGGTTGCCATACGGGAGGCGATTCGTTTAGTCTCCCGTGAATCACCTCAAGCTTGGACCCTGTTTTGTGATTCCAAGCCAGCACTCCAGGTCCTCAACGGAGTTATGAGGCAAGGACCTTATTATGCCCTTGCTGCGGAAGTACTCGAATTATGCTCATTGGCACTGCAACAAGGACATGTCCTCACCATTCAGTGGGTACCAGGCCACTGCGGGCTAGCTGGTAACGACTGGGCTGACCAGGAGGCGAAGAAGGTTTCTGCAAATGCAGATGTTGTACGTCTGCCCTTCGCAAGGACGGACACGACCGCCCTTCTGTTTACCATTCTCCGCCACGCCTCGGCGAATCACTGGTCCCACCCTGACAATCGTCATAGAAGATTACACCGCCTGGACCCCGACTGCAAGTTTCGGTTACCTCCTGGTATTCAGCGAAACTACGCCACGCTGTTTCACCGACTACGGCTAGGCGTAGCCTTTACCCGTCGCTACAAGCACTTCATTGGCTTTACGAGTGACCCCGACTGTGAGACATGCCATGTACCAGAGACTATTTCGCATGTTCTCTGCCACTGTCCACGCTATGCGCAACCTCGAGAACAATTAGTGAGAACATTGGCCCGTTTGGACTGTCGTGTGGTGTCGGAGGAAGTGCTGCTGGGACCTTGGCCAGACGCGAAGCGTTCCTACAGTGCATTTAAAGCTGTGCTGACATTTCTGCGCAGCAGCGGCCTCTCAGAGATATTGTAGTTGAGGCCCGTCCGTAACACATACACCGTATCGGTATAGGCATCTTCTATACATAGCCCTTCATTTATTTCTCCGCCATCTTCATCTCTCTCGTCCTCTATCCACACTCTTTCCTCCACTTTCCCTTCCCACACACAGAATAGCTGGCCAGATATACTACCGTCAGGCCGACCTTTCTGTGTTTATTTCATTTCAATAAAATTCCTCTCTACCCAGTATTCTTCAAAAAATGAGTCCGCCGAGTGATCAGCCGTTTTTCAAAGCGAAAAACAAACGAAAAGTGAACACGCAGCTTGTGTGTGTGATTACTAAAACGTTCATTCGTTGATTTCGCTCCGCATTTGTAAACAACGATAGTTGAGCGTCCTCCTCCTCATCCCCCCCCCCCCCCACCCGCCCATGTTTAGCGAAATATCAGTGCATTTCGCATCTAGTTGGTCTGGTGAATACTACCTTGGTCAAACAAACGTCTTTAGCATTTCAGAAGCTGCACTCGTTTTTTTTATTCCCGTACTATTCTATTTATTCCTTACTTGCAGACCATTCATTTTCCCGTGGTTTCATTAACATATACCTTGGTTCTTACTATAAGGCATGAGTGGGCACATATCTGACTTAACATTTTCTTTTCCGTACTTAATATTTTCGCGTGGCTTATATTCCCATAAAAGGCACAAGTTTTTGTCAGCTATTGGGTTATCACATCCCCGAAATATATTTTTCTACGACGTACGTATTCGAAGCAAAGCCGCATTTGTTGTCCGCGCTGCAAAACGAACCAACCTTTTACAGTGCCAATATCAGGTCTAAACGAGGCGACAATAAATAGAATTCACTTGTGCTGACGTGTTCGAAGGTGACAGCGGTGATATGCTGCTGCCATCGCCGACGCCCGCAAGAGCGGCCAAGAAGCGCGCAGAACCGCCTCCCCGGGTAGCTCTTGTTGGCGTTAGAGCGCTCTACCAAGACGCAGCTGTTTTTTTTAAGTGCCCTAAACGTGCAGTTAGCTTACAGACGTCACCATAACAAGTTGTTTAGAGCGCGGAAAGGCAAAGAGAAGCGAAATAAAACCAAAACACTGCATGACCACCTATCAGCCACGCAGCGATAATCCCGCAAACGCCGCGGAGAAGCGGCGGCAGGCGGCGCAGCGATCGCGAATCTCGAGGCGTATACATTCGCCTACGACTGAACTCGACTTACACCAACAGTTACCTTTTTCGCCTCGGACTGACTACACCAACTCGTACTGCGATAACTGTTCTTCTGTAGAAACCGTTGAACATATTTTATTAGAATGTGTGGCCTACTTGGCACCAAGATCCTGTTTCTTTTTAAGATAGTGAACGCCTAGATCAAGGGCCGGTAACTTTGAAGACCATCCTAGGACGATGGACTTGCCCCTC
>NW_027526445.1:46619394-47010418 GCF_048455015.1 Haemaphysalis longicornis
CCTCGCAAGATAGTGCCTTCTCTAATGTCCTATAAGTTCAGAAGCACTGCCTGTTTGGCGCGTGCCGTTCCTCGCTTCGTCTTCGTTTTTGAATAGCGCTTTCCCAATCATGTCCTGTAGTTCATTTTCCGATTTCTTCCCCCGCTGAATCCTCGTCCTTTTACCCCGCCTCTTGACGCCGCTGCTGATTAGGCAGAGCAAACTAAATACGCCGCAGCCTAAGTGGTTGAAGAAAAAAACAAGATATGCAGAAGTTTCGTCACTGGAAAGTGTCGATGCAGACATTCGCCCCTTTACAGTAGGCTTCACCATTATACACAAATACATTGCTGTGAAAGGGCAACATTTACGGCCTAGGATGAAAACATAGGGGCCCTAGTGGCCTTTTATTGTTAGCGTTTTCTCAGGCTGCAAAAGTGTGCTGCATCATACCTGCTGTTCTATTTTCCCCCCGTTGAGTTCCCATAGAAATGCTCAGGCGTCTAGGTGATAACAATCAGGCACTTGCCCAGCAGCTTAGGCAAATAAGAAGCTGTCGGGGCTGTGCAGCGCCAGCTCTGCACAGCTCCCTCGTAGGCTGGAGACATTATATCATCGCCTACGACTGAATTCGACTTACACCAACAGTTACCTTTTTTTCTCGGACTGACTATACCAACCCGTACTGCGATAACTGTGCCCTACTTGACACCAAGATCCCGCTTTTTTTAAGATATCGAACGCCTATAGATCAAGGGCCGGTAACTTTGAAAACCATCCTAGCGCCATGGACTTGCCCCCTCAAAGCAGCGTCAGGCTCTAAAAAGTTCGTTTTCTTATTTGGAGGGACATTGGCCACATTTCAAAATTGTGAATTCTGTGACAGAATCTACAAAGTAGTCCGTCAAGCCACGCCAGTGTTTTTTTTTTGTTTGTTGTTTGTTTGCTTGTTTTTGTTTTTCTGCCCACCTCTTTCTAGGGCCTGTTTTCCCTATCTTCGACCCCTAGCAGAGAAGCATGTAGGCGATTGCAAACGCCGGCAAAACTCTCTACTTTTTTCTACAAAGAGCCTTCGCTCTCTCTCTCTCTCTCTCTCTCTCTCTCTCTCTCTCTCTCTCTCTCTCTCTCTCTCTCTCTCTCTCTCTCTCTCTCTCTCTCTCTCTCTCTCTCTCTCTCTCTCTCCTGCCTGTATACACGATCTTACCGGTCTAGAATAGCATACCGGTAAGTATAGTGGCCAGTATCCCTGCCTGTCACGCGGGAGACCGCTGTTCGATTCCCCGAACGGGAGCCAAAAAAGCCCTCCGCAACCGGAGTCTCCAGATCTTGTCCTCCGCAAGAAAGTCATCTCGCCGGGCGTCGGTGAATGACAGCGACACCCCAAGACAGCTGCGTTGGCCGCTCTGCAACGGGAGCTGGGAGCGCGCTCGACCACCGCGGCCACGACATCAGCTGGACAGTGCAACACCACGGCTCTGCTTCTCGGACGACGCGTGGGACAACCCCGTTCCGACAGCGAACACGTACGACGTGACTTTTTCCCACTCCCCGGGTTTGACTCTTTCGCGGTTGTTAGAACTACGGAACGTTTCCTATATTGCTTTGTTGCAATTCCCCATTGCTTATTAGTTACCCGTTGTTGCTTAGCTCATTGTGTGTAGCTTGATGTGGGTTTCGGGTATCATAAACTAGTCTCGTTTGTAAAGTTTATTCTTCCTATTTATTAGTGTCCCCCGAACCTGACACCAGTATCCTAAGAGCCCTGCGCGCACTCATGTCTTGCCGTGCGCCGTACAAACGCCGGCGGTATACGTTAGAGGGCAGCAGATGCGCTTCCTCCCCTGATTACCGGGACGTTCTGCCAGCGAACAGACTCGAAGCACGCGTAGGCGGTGACGAGTTCTTGGTCCCCGCGGAAGAAGCCGCGGAAAGCAGGGCGAGCCTGCCCCTTGCGTGTTCTGTTTCTTTTCGCCTTCTTTGTGGGCCGGCAAGAGGGCGTGGCAGAGAACGCTCGCTTTCAACGCATGCACCTCTGTTACTGTAGCGTAAGCTACACTGGCCGAGGTTGAGCAGTTTCGCGTGGACCCTGAAGGGCCGTGCTGCATGCGCAAGCGCGAGGAGCATGGGAAATCCAATACAATTGGAGTACGGGTGTGTGCACATTCGCCGGCCTGCGCATTCCAGAGTGACGTCACAGCCGCGGCAGACACACTGGCGCCGGCGCGTGCCCAGCTGTGCACCTTCGTTGCGCAGTAGGCAAGTGTGACGCTGCGCCGGAGCCACTTGATAGCCGTTTCGCGTGGCTCCTAGAGAGCCGTGCTGCGCAAGCGCGAGGAGCATGGGATTGCATTGGAAATCCAATACAATTGGAGTACGGGTGTGTAGAGAATTGGGTTCGCACATTCGCCGGTCTGCGCATTCTAGAGGAGTGACGTCATAGCCACTGAAGACGCACTGGCGCCGGCGCGTGCCCAGCTGTGCGCCTTCTTTGGGCAGTAGCCAAGTGTGACGCTGCGCCGGAGCCACTTGATAGCCGTTTCGCGTGGCGAGGAGCAGTGACTGCGCGAGGAGCAGTGACTTGGCTGGACTGGACTGGATTGGATTGGATTGGATTGGATTGGATTGGACTGGACTGGACTGGACTGGACTGGACTGGACTGGACTGGATAGTTCTCGCTACGTATATCCTGGCATAGCTTCGCTAAGCCACAGCTAATTTTTTTGTCTAGGCGTTAGCCGCCGCGCGTATTATACATGTGCGCGTATCGTTGGCTGGGGCACGGAGGCGCACGTTTGTCTTCGCGTGGTGGCCCTGAACGTCACCTCGTGCGGAGTACATCCGCACCGTACGTGGAAGCGCACTGCCAGGGGAAGCAACCGTCTCGGCATTGTAAAGGCGCGCGAACGGCGCGGCACCTCCCGAGCATGTGCCACATTGCTATAAGCGGTTAGAGTATAGAATGTGTAGCGCAAGTTCTGAAAATCTAGTAGCATATTTCGTGCTTTTCAACACTGATCAGCCAAACAGCACTGCTCTTTTAAAATTTGAAAATATGCAGGCGCTTTATACTTACGACAGAAAAACTAAATAAAAACGCGTTAAAAACAACAGTTTATCCCGAGAATACGAAAAATGGCTCGCGCTCAAGCCTCGAAGCTCAAGGCGGCACCCCGAACCCAACAGAACAAAAGACTCCAAGGGAATCAACGCCGGCTGTGCGAACGCGGGAAAATTAAATAGAATTCAGCAAACCTTCACTGTGTTTATCGTGGCAACTGTAAGACGGGAGGGGAAGAGCGTGCGGGGAGAGAAGAAGTGCATTTACGTGGCAGGGGCGACAGAAGACTGTCGACTTCCGACGACATTTGCAATGAAGCCACGTTTTAGGGGCGAAGCACCTCAGGGGCTCGGGCTGTCGGCGTCTCATGTCGTCGTCGTCGCATGTGGTCACGGTACTGCAACACCGGGACACCCGTTTTCCAATGCCTCGCGACTTCAAAGACACGCGACTTTAACAGCATAGCTGTAAAAGTCTCGTATACCTGTACCTGTAGGCCTACCTGTAAAAGTATACCTGTACCCCCTGTGTACCTGTACCTGTAAAAGTATACCTGTACCCCCTCAACGGTTTCATCTCCGTGGGCAAAAATGCCAAGGCCACAAGAACACACTCACACACGGCGTGTTTCATCCCTCCCTAGGTTTCACGTTGCTTGAGATGGGTCGGGATTCTTTTTTTTTTTAATGGAACGAAATTTAAACACAATGAAGTGCGATGAACGCGTGTTATGCGGCAGTACTGCGCTACCATCGGTTTCGCAGCGCGCGGAACAAAAACGCACACACAGACTACGGCTGCGTTTGTGCCCACGCTGTGGTCGAGCTCACAGAAAGGCTATTGGTTCAGCGTGGTCTATTGGTACGTGACACAGAGAAAACAACGTGGTAACGAAAGGCGACAAAAAGCACGTAATGCAGGCTATGGGGGGATGCTACTACCTACGAACCCACGCGTAATTTCGCTTGAAATAAGGCTCACATCATGCGTGTATAATAGCGCATAATGCGTGCAATAATCCTTCCGCCGCCCCGTTGTCTGTGCCAAAGAAATTCAGCCGTCAACGCCCCTTCCCCACACCCCCAACCCACTTACCCGCATGGACTCGGGAGTCTCTTTTTTTTTTTTTTTTTTGGGGGGGGGGGGGGGGGGAGGGGGGAGCAGGTGCTTTCGCCCGCACTAATGGTGCACTCGCCATCAGGCCGGCATTTTCAACCCTCTATAAAGGGGTGTTTGCGGGCAGCAATCACTCCACCCCGCTGCCCGAATTCCACGCGGCGCCGTCGTCATCATCCGAGTCGTCAGCGTGCAGCTCTCCGCTCGCACCGGCCGGTAGGTTGCAACATAGTATCACCGGCCGGGCTCACCTGTCCGCGCACTACCACAACGTATATACAGAACATGCCGACCGGAATTGGTTTGCACCTATATATATCTACGCCCGTGTGCCTCGACGCTTTCCGCGTGCCCCTTTACACTTCGGCGCAAGTTCCGGTTGTAACGCCGTCAGCTTGGGAAGAGACTACGCCGTCGATATAACAATGTGGAAAAAATTGACCAGGAGGATAAAATCTGGTCGGCGGAGGTTACAAGCCGCGGCTCCTCCGTTCCCCTCCGGGCGGAGTTTCGCCAAGGCGGCGCTGTAATGAAGCCGCGGCGGCTGTTGGTGTGTGTGCCGACGTGCCGGGGAAAGCCGTCTGGCTCTCGCGTCACTTTTGACGGCCAGACGAGCGGTGACGTCAGGAGAGCGACCGCAGGAAGGGGATAACTTGCGCAGGTGAAGAGGCGGGAGACGGAGAAGCGATGTGTGATGGACAGGTAGGTCAGTTCTCCCATCAACTGTTGTCGTGAGAGCCTGCTCAAGCGGGAACAAAAAATAAAAAAAAAATGTTAAAATGTATCGCCGGGGATGTGGTTAAGCCCCCCGTTTTGAATAATAATAAAAAAGCTCACTTTATAGCTGCAAGTCGGCTGGTTGAGTTTGTTGTGTAGTCTAGTTTTCTTCCTCGCAGCCAGAGCATCGACCCCACGTCGACAGAGTGTGGGATGCGAAAGAAAGTGCAGGCTTAATCCTTCCCTTGAAGGAATAGGAGAATGTGAAGAATGTGAAGTGGTGGTTGCGCGCTTACACTGGCGGGACGCGGCCCCTTTCCGGAAACGTTCAAGTTCGATCGGGAAGGGGAGAGAGGGAGGGTGCGGACGAGGCCGCTGAATCTGCCCATCATCGAGTAACTAACTACGGGTAAGAACTATGCCGCCGCAAGCGGTGCGCCACGCTTGCGCGGATTTCGCGACGCGTGCTCTCACAACCATCGACAGCCATCACGCAATGACCGCGAAGGAAAATGAAAAATAAAGGCAGCAATCACTAGGCTACGATGGCTATGGTGCATGATGAAGTTTTTAGTGCGACCCACTTGAATACCCTGCTTCTGTGGATTTTGACGGTGTACGATAAGGGCCCACCGGAGCTGCTGGCGGCGTCGCGAAAGGCAGGGGGGGGGGGGGGGGGGGACGTGGGTATGCGCGACCTGACGTTAGGCCTTTAGTTTCGCTTTGGGGGCCCCACGTCGTCAAACGATACCCACAGATTGACGTACGACTCTTCGGACATTAATCACGTGGGCTCTTCGTCATGATGACGACTCTTTCACGCCCACACATTGAGCCACACAAGCGTAGATGTCCTCTGCAACTCGAACAGAGCTGGTGGCGCACACCCGCCGCCACTGATGTACGTCGTTTGATAGCGAAAGAGTATAACCCGTTTCCAACTCAGCCAGGCGGTTCTAGCATGGTCGACCATGGAGACCTAGTGCCGCGGTTTCCGATTCGCCGATGCCTGACTGTGCAGTGATTTTTGTTTTATCGCTTCTTCGATGTTCGTGTGTGCGCTCCGCTAAACTTCCATTACTTCCAAAGCCTCGCGTGATTCTTCACAACGTGGCAACATACCACGAATATTCAAGGCATGATTTACGCTTCACCGTGCATTTCCAATGAATGCGAGTAGCCACGACGGTCCCACTGACCTTTCAAAGAGGCTGCAAACGATCACGGTTTAGCCTCAAAGCTGATGCACTACAACCCACCTGTGTGAGCATCAGCTTTCGCCCTGTACCACGCAAATAATGAACCTGTATGCTCTGTGGCTAGCAATACCGCATTTTCTACACCTGACCCCCTCCCCCAGGTCTAAGCTCCCCTTTCTACTATAAAAAAGAGAGCGTGCGAAAAAACTGGAAATTTTAGGGCGTATTTGTGATCCGAATTTAATGTCCGTATTCTCGAGTCAGTATGTTCCCGGCTCGACTCGGCTGAGTGGAGGATACGGTAATGCTTCTACATGAGAAAATTGATTTCAAGGACCTCCTCCTTGACTGGAGGCTCGAATGGAGGAGGGATTCACAATACGGCTCCCAACAAGTTTAGGCATCACGGGTTCGAAAGACGGGAGGGGAAGACTGTAATTGAGTAAACACGGTAGTTCATTTTCCATCAATTTCCAACGCACTACTGGTTTCTCCACACGGCACAGTCCAGCGAAAGTCGGCGTTCGCCACAAAGGGAAACTGCCGAGCAAAGGCCTCTTCAAAAGAAGCAGCCATACTCGCGTTCTCGATCGCCCATAGCAATACACGCAGAAACGAGAAATGACTCAGCGGCGTAACGCCCCGCCTATAGGTGGTATTCATTGAAAAGTTTAGCTGTCAATAGGTGACCGGTAAAAAGCGCAAAGGCTCATGGGTGCATTCTTTTCTCCCGCGGAGAGCCGCCCCTTCCGGTTCGGGAGCTCTCCTGACCTCCCGTAGGCCGTCGGCTTTCACGCGCGTGTGTGCTTGTTGTTTATCTGTTTCCACTGGGGAAAAAAACGCTCATGCATCGGGAATTCCATAAATAACAACGACTGACCACACAAGGGGTTTATCTGACAGGTAAGCACCCTGTGACAAATAAACAACACGCACACACGCGCCTGACAGCCGCCGGCGCACGCAGGCGTACGGGAGGGCAGGAGAGATCTCGAACCGGAAGTGGCGGTAGCAGACGACGTACCCATGAGCTTTTGCGCTTTTTACCGGAAATGGCCACGGACATGGCCGAAGCGCCACCGACATGGCGCGGCTTGTGCCACTGCGGCCGCACGCCGAAGAAAAATATAACATCGGCGTGCGTCGTCTGCTCCGTTTCAACCCGATTCTCAACGATGGTGTCAACAGAGTTCTTATTAATCGCACTCACATTAGAGTCGAGGCATAACTTTGCGTTCGGCGGGCTAGAGCTTGGAATGTCCAACACATATCATGCGCTTAGCACGGACATGTACCGCCATCCCGCGGAGCCCGACGTAACCAGTGACGAAGCACTCACATGGTTACCTGCATGCGTGCCTCGCTATTGAATACAGGCCATACATGAGTAGGTCCGGCATTCGTCGCCCAAAGGAGTCATCGTAACATGTGTTCCTTCGAAGCGCACTGCGTATAACGTGTTTGATTCCGGTCCGTAACTATACCGGCTCGATGCCCACCGCTACATATCTGTCCGTTTAAACTTTGTTTTGACCTAAACCGTAGTGTTCTAGAACACTATACCAAAACCTCTCATTTTCCAGCACGGCTCTGCACCGGCTCAGGTCGCTTGCCCACGTAACGCCGAAGCCCCGCGGTGAAGCCTACCTCAACACCTCCCATTGTCCTCGTTTTTATCTCCACATCAAGATAAAAGGAGGAGTGGTGGTTCAGTCTAGACGCCGAGCAGCTTTTGTGCTTGCGATTAATGTTGGGTGCTGGGCGTCTTCGAGTGGCCTTTTCCCTACACCAGTGGTACTCGACCGTGATAATCCTGCGGACCACTTTCGGCTTGCAAAGGTGGTTGGGGACCCCGTGACGTTCACCTGTGTCCTGTGGCCAAATGTTTACTCTCGCTGCTGGGGTAGCCCTTACACCAATTAAACATGATGCTGGACCTTTGCGTCCAACGTTTTCGCTCAACTACAGTGCTGCGCAAACAGCGAACTTTAAAGCATGATCAACGTGAAGGAGTCAAACGTGCGTGCAATGCAGCAAAGCCGCTATTTCGCGTTAGCACCAAATTTCGGCAAAAAGGTGAAAATCGCGGCGGCACTGGTGGAACCCCTGATGTGCCATCGCGTACTCCTGAAGGTCCGAGGACCCCATTTAAGAAACACTTGCTCTACACCACTCGATCGTGCTGCGACTGCGTCACTGTGCTAATTACTAGCCGACCTCTAACTATTGCTTGTATTCACTGGCGAGGCGCGCATGCAGGCAACCGTATGAGGGCGCCGTCACTCGTTACGTCGGGCTCCGCGGGATGGCGGTACTTGTTTGGGCTAAGCACATGACTGTGTTGCACTCTACCTCACCGAACGCAAAGTATTGCCTCTACTCCAATGTGAGTTCGGTTAAAAACATCTCTGTTGACACCACCGTTTAGGATCAGGTTGAAACGAAGCAGACGACGCATGCCGGTGTTTTTTGTTTGTTTTTTTTCGGCGTGCGGGCACAGTCAACGTTTATAGATATCTATAAACGTTGGGCACAGCGGCCCAAGCCGCGCCACGTCCGTCGCGCATCGGCCATGTCTGTAGCCATTGCCAAGCGAAGAAATTGATAGCTAAACTTTTCAACGAGTACGTGTATGAACTACAAATTCTTGTTTCAGCTTACGTATATCCTGGATCGGGTGCCTCATGTCGAGCCACAATGAAGGGCTCGACAGCGTGCCTGCCCCAGCAGGTTTACATTTGAGTCAACCGTTCCAGCTGCGACGACTTTAAATAAGACGGTGAAACGGTCCTGCGAGCGAGACGCTTTACAGACGACAATCTTTCTCGAATTACGTAAAAGCGAAAATTCTGGGTCGGTAAGTCAGAAGTTGAATTTTCAGACGGAAAGTATGTGTAGGCAAAACCTCTCCACACTACAAAAACTTCAGGCATGCTTCATACGTGTGAACATCGTTCAGCAAAAGGAAACATTAGACATATCTGAAGCAAAATATAAAGACTTCACTGACACCAGGAGCGTTCTTTTAATTAAGAACAGACGTAGGCGCTTGCTGTTTGAGATAGAAAATTAAAAAAAATGATGCGCCCCTCCGTCTAACGGCGGCGATGGCCAACCGCGAAGCTTTCTGGCCAGGGGTTCCTTCGTTGTCGTCTGAGTATGCACTCTGACTCGCAGACGGTTTGGTCTTTGACTCCTTCAGCTCGGGCTTTTACCCTTCGCCATCTGATTTCGCACGAAGACAGCTCCGCGTTCAACCGTCGCCGTCGTTTGACGGAGCGGTGCGTGATTTTTCTGCCGAATTTTGCACGTCCATGCACCATTGTCCTTCGACCGTGTCGGAATGGCGCAACGGGATAGACGTCGGCGTCATAGCGCGAGGGACACGGGTTTGATTCCGACCACGGGAAGCGTTTTTTTTTTCTTTTCTCGGGGCGCTTCCACGGTCGTCATCATCATCATCATCATCGTCATCATCATCAGAGAAAGTTGGCTTTCCTGCAATGCGTACTGGGCGCTCAAAGACGAATCAGTGTGACGTAGAAAGCTTCGCTTTAAAACGCCGAAGTAGAAACTATATCCGAAAAGACCAAGAAACTACAAAAAAAGAGATCTAACGCGGCCAACTGTAACAAAACGTCCGAAGAGATGGCGCGCGAGCAGAGGAAAGCAGGAAAATTAGTTTGAATTGGGAAAATGTCTACTGCGTTTATCCTGAGAGGAGAGAGAGGAGAGGGGTGGAGAGTGAGTGGTTGGAGGGCGATAGTGAAGAGGCAACTATCTTCTAGGGGAAGCGAGTAAATACACGGGCAACTGTTTACAGCGAGGCTGTTAGCCTCTATATAGTTGGTCGGAAAATTTTGCGGAAAATGGACCCAGACAGGACCCATCAGTTCTCGGCCAAGACGCCGAGATCACCCGTCCGGCCAGGCAGGCATACAGCACAGAGCTCAGAATTTGTTTAAGGAAACCCCGAAACAAGCATATCGAAACCACATTATGGATGATAAGGCGCCTGTGAACAACGGGACCCCACCACCACCACGTGTTCCTGATAAAAATTACCGTAAAGACCCGCGTATAATACGAGGTTTTTTTCCAACTTTTACTATGTGAAATTTGTGCCTCGTATTATATGTGGATCCCAAAGTTTTCAGCCGAAAATTTGCACTTTCGGCTTCGGTTTCAGCGGAGGGTGCGCCATCTTGCGGTGCCGTTAGCTGGCTGCTGCTTCTCTCAGCCGGTGCCATTTTGAGCCTTCTGACCACGCGAAGGATCAGCACGTTCACCGCAAGTCTATCACGACGTCGGGTGCACGAAGGCAGTATTCAGCTGCAATTAAAAGAAAAGTTATTTATGTGCCGAGACCATCAGGAATTGCGCCGCAGGACGAGAGTCCGGCGCCACCGAAGGCAGCATTCGCGGGTAGAGAAAGCAACTGGTGCTTGACTGGATAAAGTCGGTGTGGTGTCGGCGGCCTGGAGCACTGTTGGGGGTTCCCGCCAGTGCTCGTGTTGGACGCCTTTCGCTGCCACCTGACCGATTCCGTGAAGAAGTTGTTGCGCGAACCCCGCACCGAACTCATTGTCATTCCAGGAGGAATGACATCCCAGCTGCAACCGCTAGACGTTTGCATCAACAAGCCTTTCAAAGACTGCATCAGGTCCTGCTACCAAGAGTAGATGAGGTCAGGAGACCCGTAAGTGAGAGCTACCGGATGGCTGACGTGGGCTTCTCCAGCGGTGCTTTGTGGCGGGATCGCGGATGCGTGGGCCAGCATCCCAGAGGAGCTCGTTAGTCGCTGTTTTAAGAAATGCGGCTTCTCGAACGCCCTTCCCACTAAAGGACCACCTTTAGTGGGAAGACATTTACGACAAGGCGACTTCAGGAGACAGCGGCAGCGAACCTGATGATGACTGAACGGACGTCAGGAGACAGTGCCAGCGAAAACTGACAATGACTGAACGGTAACTGCAGTGCAAATAAATATTTTCTGTGCTCTTTACCTCGCATTATATGTGGATGAAAACTTTTTTTCTGATTTTGCTGTAACCGAATCACACCTCGTATTATACGCGGGTCCGTATTATACGCGGGTTTTTACGGTATGTTTTCATATTATCTCTGAAGTCTAGGCATGGCGTCACCAAATAGAGCAGTTCTTGCCCAAGACGCCGAGCGCGTGCGTCAGGCGAGGCAGGACCCATCATTTGCCGCCAGAGAAGCCGGGCGCAAGCGACAGGTCCGCCGAGACGACGAGGAACATTTCAAACCCTTCCCCATCAGCATGTGTAGTGGTTTACAACAGCTTCTCCGGATATCCACTTTCGCAGGGCCGGATGGCATTTTTTTTTACAGTCCAACGCCGCATAACTAGTGCAGAGTGTATGCACATTAGGAAACCAAATCCCTGTAACTTCGTTGGCGATTTAGATGGCTTGCTCCGTAACCACAAAGAGTGAAAGGGGGGAGGGACCCGTTTCGACTGCCTTTACTCAAAGGTTAATCGCCGCCAGCCGCGCGCGATAACCACATACTGCGGCTGACGAAATGCAATACGCTCTCTCTATTAGCTTGCTTATACGCGGCGAGTTTACAACCATGACCGCGCTGACGCATAGTATTCGCACTGTGTCGATCGCGCGTAAAAGGAGAGCGCGATCTCTCGAAGGCAGCTCTTGCAATTCCGGTCACAGAACGCGTCGTCCGCCGATCTTCGCAGACCCCTCCGCAAAACCTAAGCGAGAGTTAAACGCGCGCGGGGCGGAAGCCGGACGCGTGGAGTGTCGGGTTCCGCTTTCTCAGCGAGTATGCGTTAACGTCCAGAGCAGTGTGCGCTTGCATGCGAGAGGGCCTCTAGCTTGTTCAGCTGCTTAGCCCTTGTTAGTGCTTCGCAGCCGAGTACGACTGGAAGACACGCGTTAACAAAGAAAGAGCGGAGAGGGGGCGGTGGACCGTGGCCTATACTTGGGCACGCTTGTTCTATGCTGTATAGGATATGTTGCGGAGCTTGTACACGGATGGTGATGCCGCGATAAGAAGGGGGACGAGGGTATGCGGCACCGACCGCAATGAGCGGAGAGGGAGTGGCCTACTCCGTCTTGTGCACAAGAACGAAGACAAGTTGATTGTGGAATCTGGAGGGCGGAGCTTGTGACGCAAACACTGTCAGATTAACGTGACCTATAGACTGTAGTCTTCATGACTAACCCGCGAAAACACCTATGAACTGTTTAATTTCAAATTAACTATTTCAGGGTCCACTCACTTATTAATATCTGAGGTGACTCATCGGACCGCAATTTACTTGCCTATAGGTCATCTTCGATTGACATTTTCCAGGACTCCCCGAGGACTGGCCAGAACAGTGCTTCACCTTATTAGTAAAGCACTTTTTGAGCGAAGGGAGCCGTTGGACATCTCTCAAACTTCTCTTCAACTGATACGTGAAATAAACCTACAGCGGCCATTATAAATTAAGCCCAAAAGCTGCGGTAGTTAAGAACCTGTTAAGAATTTCGTGCCAATTACCTTACTTTTTTTACCACATACAATTTCGTGTTTTTTTTTCTTCTCATATGGCGTAGCAAGCTATGCGAAATGGCTCGGCCTCAGCTTTACCAATGAACGCATCCTCTCTCTCTCTCTCTCTCTCTCTCTCTCTCTCTCTCTCTCTCTCTCTCTCTCTCTCTCTCTCTCTCTCTCTCTCTCTCTCTCTCTCTCTCTCTCTCTCTCTCTCAGTGTCCAAGCCATAAGACAAACGTTTGCCTCGAAAACGACGCGCAATTAAAAAAAAAATGAGGCGCCTATTTGGGGTGTGGAAACTCGTACGTAAAGTTGAAACTTCCGCCACAAAAGGAACTCGCGCAGTTCGGTGGCATTGGCCCCTGCGTGCGAGGCTTCGTCTCGGTCGATTGCGCAACGGGCCAAAACGAAGCCTTGTTGAGCGAAACGTGACCTTCACTCCGAACAACAGAACGGAGAACAATGTTTCGTAACACGACCCTCGCAAACGTATGCGTACAATTCCACTCCAACAAAGTTTTCGACGTCGTCAACAGACGAAACGTTGTCAGCTGCTCTTCCGGGCTGCAGACGACAGCGGCGTCAGCCTCGAAGAGGGGGCCCCCGAACGCAGCCGAGACGTTCAGTTCCGACAAGAAAGCTCGGCGCGGACATTGATGGAGGACGACTGGGCCGAAAATTAGAGAAGCGGCGGCGGAAGGAGCGAATGAGACAAGATGGCGGCCGGCCGCGAGCGCGCGCTGCGCCGGCAAGGCGATCGCGGTCTTGTTTCTGACACAAGGCATCAAGCGAGGTAATGGATCGGTTCATTGTGCGTCTACCCACACTGGACGCGACGTGTGTGGCGCTACCTTGGGCTGGCCCCCGCGTTTTGTCGCGACGACGAGTTGTGGTGCAGTGTTTTTTTATTATTATTATTTTGATTTTGAGTGCACAAGCTGGTGAGTGTTGCTGTGCGGTTGCGCGGAAAGGTCTTCGAGCGAGAGGCGTCGTTGTACTGCACCGACGGAGCGTGAGAATTGTGGGAGCCTCGCGTTTTGCCCACGAGACGCCATAATCACCGACGAGGTTGCGTCACGCTCCAGGAGGATGCTGTTATTGCGACGTGAGTGACGATCGCGTTCGCGAAGAACATTTTTGAAGTGAGTGAGTGAGTGAGTGAGTGAGTGAGTGAGTGAGTGAGTGAGTGAGTGAGTGAGTGAGTGAGTGAGTGAGTGAGTGAGTGAGTGAGTGAGTGAGTGAGTGAGTGAGTGAGTGAGTGAGTGAGTGAGTGAGTGAGTGAGTGAGTGAGTGAGTGAGTGAGTGAGTGAGTGAGTGAGTGAGTGAGTGAGTGAGTGAGTGAGTGAGTGAGTGAGTGAGTGAGTGAGTGAGTGAGTGAGTGAGTGAGTGAGTGAGTGAGTGAGTGAGTGAGTGAGTGAGTGAGTGAGTGAGTGAGTGAGTGAGTGAGTGAGTGAGTGAGTGAGTGAGTGAGTGAGTGAGTGAGTGAGTGAGTGAGTGAGTGAGTGAGTGAGTGAGTGAGTGAGTGAGTGAGTGAGTGAGTGAGTGAGTGAGTGAGTGAGTGAGTGAGTGAGTGAGTGAGTGAGTGAGTGAGTGAGTGAGTGAGTGAGTGAGTGAGTGAGTGAGTGAGTGAGTGAGTGAGTGAGTGAGTGAGTGAGTGAGTGAGTGAGTGAGTGAGTGAGTGAGTGAGTGAGTGAGTGAGTGAGTGAGTGAGTGAGTGAGTGAGTGAGTGAGTGAGTGAGTGAGTGAGTGAGTGAGTGAGTGAGTGAGTGAGTGAGTGAGTGAGTGAGTGAGTGAGTGAGTGAGTGAGTGAGTGAGTGAGTGAGTGAGTGAGTGAGTGAGTGAGTGAGTGAGTGAGTGAGTGAGTGAGTGAGTGAGTGAGTGAGTGAGTGAGTGAGTGAGTGAGTGAGTGAGTGAGTGAGTGAGTGAGTGAGTGAGTGAGTGAGTGAGTGAGTGAGTGAGTGAGTGAGTGAGTGAGAGCGCGAGTTACTGTACAGCCCTGCCAATGCAGGCTACTCCTTGAGCGCTTCGTTTGAAGTGGTAGCTCAGCTGTCGACGAAGCAAGACCTACGAACAGGATTCGGGCAGGAAGTACACTGCTAAAAAAACCCGCCCGCATCTTCCCATGGGGGGAACTCGAGTAAATGCGTCGCAGAGTGGTGGGGGTATCGCGTAAATGTTGCGTAATTGGGTATGGTTTGGGAATGCTTAATTGTTATTTCGTCTTTATTATTCTTATTTATTGAATGAAGGAGAAGCGAAGGCAAGGAGTGTAAAGTTAAAGTCTGTCTTTATTGCTTGGTGCCGTCAAGCAAAGCGTCAAGTCAAGCGAAAGCCAAGCAAAGACGCCCTTGACTGAATTCCGAACGCGCGCTCCGCCGCTTATACTATACACACCGCCCGCGTTCGAGGGAGAGGAGTATGGGGGAGAGACGCGCATGCGCACACTTCCGTACACAAGCGCGCGAACTTTCCATGCACCCACCACGCCGTTATCACGTGTACACGCCCTGCCGCCGTTACTGTTGAGCGCGACGCAGCGCACGGGTAGCTACGACGCATACGCGCACAGACGCGCTCCCCCCGCACCGCCGCAGCTGTTGTTGAGAGCGAGGAGGGTACGGGGTAGAGACGTGCACCTGCGCCTCGACGCGACACGCACGCGCAGTGAGCGTGTGGACGGCGCCGACAACATCGACGAGTGACATCGCGAGCCTAAGAAATGCTCCGCATTTAAAACACATTCAGGTCGAAAAATTGACGGTGCAGGGCAGTGGACAAAAAAAAACTCCCGCATCTCCACGAAGTGAATCATGACGAGTGGGCGAAGCACTGGGGATCGTTCTTACCGTAAATCACCCGTGTCATTGCCCACTCGCGCATGTAAATGAGTGACAACCCGTCTGCACAGTATATACAATTCCAATCCAATCCAAATCCAATCCTATCCTATCCAATCCAATCCGATTCAATCCAATCCAATGCTCCTCGCGCATGCGCGACACTGTGTACACGGACGCCAAGGGATAAGCCACGGACAAAGCGAGGTCCTGAGGTGCTTCGACCCTAACAGTATTTACGCAGAGGCAGTTGAGGAGTGAAGACGGGCGACGCGACACCAATGACAGCATCTGAGATCGTTCATGAATCGGAATGAAAATTCGCGGTTGTTTTTGAGAAAAGGCGACCAACAACATCGAGCCCACATGAGAAGAAAAAATTGTGGTTGATTCGTCTGCCGTATGAACCGGTAAAACACGAAAGTGAAATGTGCGCCGAAACCTGCAGCTGAGCATTATTTGCGGGTCGGTGGCTGTCTGGTGGGTGTGCTTGGCGAACGACGTCCTGCTGGCGGATCGCTTCGGCAAAGGTGTACTGGCGTCATTTCTGTGATGGATATGACGTCAGTGAAATCCTGGTATTGCCCGGCGTAAAAGACTTTCGTGTGAGAATATAAAACCCGAACACGAACAACCCTAAGTATAACGTACTCTTTGGTTCTAAAGGTTGCTTCCCCGCAAGAAGACCCTATGTGCAGGGGTGCACCCTTTACAGGCCGCTTGCTTCGTTGTACCGGCGTCACTTCCATGACGGATATGAAGTCAGCGAAATCTTTGTGTTTCCGAGAATAAAACACGTTCGTGTTTGAAAAAAACGTCAGCATCAGCGCAGTAGAGTAAGGTGGCCAATCCCCCAAGTGGGTATGTTCCACTAGAAGAGGAACAACAACAACAACAACAACAACAGACCCGAGAGCTCGCTTGAACGCGTTTGGACTCCGCGATAGTAAGGCCTTGCTACAACGTCCTGCCAATAAACCGCACTATAATATATATACAGTGATGTCTCGTTAATATGGACGCCTCCGTTCCCCAGAAAAATCGTCCATAATGTGAGTCGTCCATATTAGCGAATCAAGGTCAAAAACACAAACAGCAAGAAATAATCGTTGAGGAAGGTTAATGTTTCTACATCTTGTTTTTTTGCGCCGAGCAGATGCTCCATCCCTTCGAATCTCCCTCTTCCATAGCATAGCTTTCACGTACTGAACAGATGCTGAAGGCGTCTCACTTTCGAATTGGCACATCTACTTTTGTTCATCCGAGCGGAAGCCTCGGTCTGTTCCCGCTTACCACCAGCCATTGCGTCCGCCGAACTAACCGGAGACATAGAGAGAGAAAGCCAGAGAAGCGTACAGCATTGTCTATTCTGCGCGGCGAATATTGGCACGAACTATTGTCGTCATGTTATCTTGTCCTCAGCTACAGGACTGGCTCTTTCCGGCGTATGCCGCGCCGGAAAATCTTATCTGATAGGAAAAGGGTAACACCCTGCATACCCTAGAGCGGTGCTCACTGAGTACGAATGTTCTCGATCTAATTCGACGGTACTTGAGGGAACAGCGCTCCGAGATAAATGCATGCTTCGGCTTTGTATGCTTCGGCCAACAGTAAAATTCTGGTACGCGCTGGGGCCTCTGGTGGTCACGACTCACGAGTCATTTTTTTTTATAATTTTTGCTTTGTGGACCGGTGTCCATAATAACGAGACAAAAATGCATTTATTTGCCCGTTTCACCCCCAAAATACCCATCCATAGTCCGGACTGCGGGTTTCCATATTAACGGGGCGGAATTTCATGGCGAGAGACCGGTCGCCGAAAATTTCGTCCATATTGCGGGGTGTCCATATTAACGGGGTCCATATTAACGAGACACGACTGTACATTTAGGCTGGTTTTCGAACAAAAAATATATATATTGGTGACGTCATTCTCAATAAACCCGGATCCCCACTGATCGATCGAGGCGTGAGAACCGGCACTTTCCCGATTCGTGATTTCTCTCTCTCTATCTTCTTCTAAACGAGAGGCTGCAGCTTCTGTGTGGCGCGCCTAATTTGAATGACTGCGCCGACGATTTCCCTCCATTATAAGTCAATCGGTAACGGCGATTCCGACGCGCCGTTCGCTTTGATAACCCCCGCGCGTACGCAGTTTGAAGCACCTTCGCACCACACGACAGGTCTCCGGGAGCATGTGGCGGGGTCGGCGACCGAAAAGCGGCTACGCTAAGCCCGCCACGCAGGGCGGCTAAAAGAAGAAAGAATGAGGGATGTAAACTAAGATGGGCGCAGGGAGGGGGGAGGGCATCCCTTTCGTGTACACGGCTGGCTCGGCGCGACATCGCATTCGGCACGCCGGCGAAGGGCAAGAGGTGTACTCAGACCCGCGGTTGCGGATGCGTGCGCGAGGAGCGGATGTACTCCCGTCCCAAACGTCTTTCGGCATCGCTGGATAAGGCATCGCGCTGTGTTTTCACTGCAGTTTCGAGGCAACGGCGGCTCCCCGGGACTGTTTCGGTCAAATACGCGGATGTTCTTTTTTAGAGTACGCGCTAATAATTTGCAGTATACATTTTGGAAGCTATCCGTTTGGTCTGAGGAGAGATACGTTTTGGGCAGGTATTTATACCAGCATCGTCGGTATATTGATGCTCACGTAAATGATGAAAAATACCTTCAACGAAAATTATACGCCAAGCGATTTCGTTGGTTGTTCGATTAACCCGTTAAATATGAGACGCCCCGATTCCGCTTCGCGTTGTCGAACGGCTTTGCATTCTTGCCGCGTAGACGCTTTACTTTGCGGTCCGCCTCAACCCTCCCAACGGATTCGATCTGTCTCGTTCCCGTTGCGCCGCTTCTTGTTCCTGCCGTCGTGTAATGGGAGAGTCGCAGAGCTGCTCCACTCCCCTACTTCATCAGCGGTGAACTGTCTTGCACCTTTCACTACGGCCGAGTTGAGGTTCTCGCGCTATGCAGCGCTTCCCGTGCACGTGGGTCAGGACACGCGCTTCACGACTTCTGACGCCCGCTTTTAAAGCGAAAGCTATGCCATGTCTCGCACGGCCATTCGTAGCGTCGCAATGACCTTGAGCCGCCGGAGCGTAATAGCCGCACGTGTGACTTCGGAGAGACGTCGCTGGCGCGGCCGTTCGGAGCCTCGCCGCTGCGGCACCACGCAAGCTTTGAACGGCTGCTGCTTCGCCGGCGCTCGGTCGCTCAGCTTCACCGTGGTTAGCACGCCGCCGCCGGTGTGGCAGGTGTGACCTGACTTTCACGAAATACTGTGCGCTTGTGCTTTGCAATATACATCCAAACAGACATTTCGCTCGTGATAACTAGGTTTACAAGAGTCAAACCTGACACATTTTTTTTTTCACTCAACGGCCGACTTAGTGCTTTCGCCTCAATAAAGAGTTGCCTTCGGTCGACATCTATTCTCTCGATACACGAGCACACCTTCAAACGAGAACTTCGATCGGTCCGGGCTCCTATGCTAGCAGGCGAGCCGCTGCGGACACCGCGGATGCCCGGACTGTCTCGTTCCCACCCCGGAAGAAGTGGGCTCGAGCCGGCGGCGTTGCCCCTCTATCCCAAAAGGGCATCGTCGTCGCCGCACCAAAGCGCCGCGCACCCGTTGACACGCCCGAGACCCGATCGCGCCTTGCCCCCGCCAAAAATAGCGGGCCGCACGAGATGCACTCACGCAGGAAGCAAGTGCGGCCAGCGGTGCATTCCAGGAGCGGACCGCGTGGGAGCCTCTTTCGGCTGGGTAGGGGGTTGTACAATCTACACCCCCGGAAGGCTCACTTAAAATTGGCAGGCATGTTGAATGTGGTGGCTACTGTATTAAGTCCGTCCGTCCATCCGTGCTCCCGCAACAAGACGTCATCATCTTCCTCTCCGCTCGGTTGGTGCTGAGCGGGCAGAGGACGCAAGTGGAGACGAAAGGGGTCTACGGCTCGTCAGAGCAGGACGCTCCCTTGCAAACAGTCCAGGAGCTTCCTTCACGCTCCCAATCGAAGAGTTCTCTCCCTCCAGCTGTTACACTCATTTTCGCGAATTATACTGGCATACAGAGGTTATAGCAGGCTATTCGCAATTGTCTATCTTCCGTGCTGACAAGTTTCAAGCTGGTTCAGGTGTTGCTGCAAATCGCCCTGCTATAACAACACCTGAACCAGCTTGAAACCAGTTACTTCTGGCAGTCTTGAGTCAAACAAAAAAAAAATGTCTGCCGGTCTAGTCACCCGCCGCGGTGGCTCAGTGGCTAAGGCGTTGCGCTGCTGAGCACGAGGTAACGGGTTCGATTCCCGGCCGCGGCGGTCGCTTTTCTGATGGAGGCGAAAAGCAAAAACGCCCGTGTGCACGAGATTTCGGCGCACGATAAAGATCCCCAGGCGGTCAAAATTAATCCGGAGCCCTCCACTACGGCGCGCCTCATCGCCTGCGTTGCGTCGGCGCGTTAAACCCTACAATGAAATGAATGAAATGAATGAATCTGCCGGTCTAGTCCGCCATCTTGCAGCTGAAGGATATATTTCACCCCGATTAAGAGGGCCAATTGTTCAGGCAAAAGGACCAGTCGCACCATATGTTGTGAAAGCACGCAATGTGAGCCTGTACGTGTATGGCGTTTTGACTTGTGTGCACGTGTCCCAGCGTGGATGAGTCTTTAATCGCAGGTGTGCCCTTCCCCGCTACTCGTCAGAATCACTTCGCTTGACGCCGCGGTTGGTCCTTCAGGTGCACTGTGGCAAAGACGGATTCTTTGTAGACTGTTAACGAACTCCCTCGTGAACATATGCCTCACTAACAAGGGCGTGTACTGATTGCTTACATTAGATGGAAATAAGACCCGGGCGAAGGAGTGGAAGCGGGATGGAGCAGGCATTTGTCCACAACACCGGCGTACTTTCCACTATCTGCGAACGCCGCATGAAAGACACATGGTACTTGGTTCGTGAACAAACGGAAGGCACGGGCACAGAAAAGGAGTGGGCTGCCCGCTGGCCTAAATTTAGCCCACCCATTGCAATTACTTAAATGAAAGTGAGGTTCACTTATTCCACGTAACATGTTGGCATCATGCTGCTGTCTTTCAAGGAAGAGACGGGAGGTCATACGCTGTGCACATGCGGCGTTGTAATGGCCTGCCACAGTGAGACTGGAAGCGGTGCTCCACAGTGAGAGCATTGTCAGCGGTGAGCACGTTTACAAAGACGTGTGTACGATGCGATCCCGCTTCAAAAATTTCGCTGACCGTTTTGTGGCAGTGGTCCTGCCGGTAGCACCAACTATGCCCCTTATTATGCCACTTATTATGCCACTGATTATGCGCACGGCCAAACCGAACAAGTGTTGTTGTAGTTTTATCACACTACTGAACTGGTAATATTGCCGCAAACCATGCCTTCGGATATGTTTATCATTTTTGTTGCCGGCGCGTAGCCGTGACCGGCAGCCTTATTTCCCGTTGCAAGGGGAGCGTTCGTTTATTACTTCTGGCGTTAAGCCGCGCTCGGCATTGTTGTTCGGTATACTTACGTAACCCGCTCGTCACCCACGGGCCTGTCGACAATGCTGTCGGTCCGATAAAATATTTTTTACAGGGATCACGCTTTCAAACAAATGCACGTAGACCAAACGTGTCGGCATTCCATTTTATGTCCCTTTGTTTGACTAATTCTTACACGCAGTATTTTTTATTCCAGGTACGAACCTAGGAAAAACCTGGTAGCGTCCCTCTGACCTCCAACCTCAGTCAAGGTCAAGCGACGTGTGATTCCGTGGCGCCGATGGGAGCGCCACCTACCATGCTTTTGTCGGTTGCCAAAGCAAAATTGAAGGCAGTGCTTGGAGCCGGCGTCTAAACAGCGTGCATGCTGGCCACGCATTCGACACCATCACAGGACACCAGCAGCGTGGCGAGCGCTGCTACCACAATACGGCGATCACAACAACGTATCGTGGCCTTGCGACAGCAGCACGTCTCGTTAGTCGGCGCAGAGAAAAAAAAAACACCTTGTGAGGGACGAATTCGGAACGGCATGCAATTGAGGCTTCGCTTCCCGTCGATGCCCACCTTATCGCGGGATTAGTCAATTCTTCTTACAGTTCTGTGCGGAGCACAAGTTCCCTCCAAAAAAAAATTATTAGTTGCCATAAGCGTGCGTCGTTCTTGGCTACGTGTCAAAACTGCTGCAGACGGGACTTCACGAATCCGTCCCATGCGTTAAAGGCACGCGGGAAGCGTTCCGAAGGAAAGGCTTAAGCCCCGACGTCGCTATATATCTTCCCGCGATCGCATTCCATTGTCGCGAAGGGCCGCTTTTAGCTCGTCTGCCCCTCCGAGAAAGGGTTCCTCGAATTAGATGCCACCCTTTCTTTCCCATCACGTGCACACTCCGAACGGGTATGCCTTGCTCCTGGAGTTCGTTTTCCAGTTTGCACTGAAAGGGTGCAGCGGTATACAAGCGACGTAAGGGGAATCAGATCAACTGCGTTTTTCTGAGAGGCAGAGCTCACCGATCTGGACCTGTACGAAAAATCGAACCGATCCCACGCAACCTCTTCCTTTTGCGTTCAGTTGATGTGCAGTCGATAAAATGCTTGTCTATAAGACACGGATTTTTGTTCCTACGGCCTTCTGCGGTGTTGGCTTGAAATAACGGAGAGAAAATGAGTGCACCATTGTGGAGTCTACGCCGACCACTTCAGGCCCCAACACTTGTTTGAAGAGTATCCGTCAGCACTTCCAAGATACAGACAGCTGAAGTAGAAATCGCAAGTGTTTTACCGACTATGTACACTCGGCATGTCTTGGCTAGTTGTAGCAGAACCGGCAAGAGTAAAAAATGCACTATTTGTATCGCTGCGTGTTGATACTTCACGAAGCTACAGGTATGCTCTCTCTGCTAAGATAAATGAAGGGAAAAATTTATTCTATAAGGATGGCGCAACGGCCTAGGGGGGAAAGCGTGGTGAAAGTAAGGGAATATGGTCCTAATTTTCACTTTTACGGCCTTCCCACAAGGTGTGGCTCTTTTGCGAAGGCCGACATCGTAAGCAGCGTGTCGTCAACTTGGCCTTCCGGGAATTCGTCGAGGCTTCGGACTCACGGAGGCTTGTGCTCGTCGCGGATATCTGCCTGTTCCAGGCAAGACCATAGTAGACAACTGATGGTCGGCGGTTTCCTGTGACATCGATGGCAGAGGAGCTAAAATAACAAAAAAAATTACACCATCTTCCCGTAGGGGAACCCTGAGTAGTATGCGAAGCAGCCATGGGGTCGACTGAAGTCCCCATTAGTTTTCAGTTCGTCGTTTCCGTTGACGTTCAGCTTCGCGTGCCTTCGTTGTATCGGTAGCTTCTTGACGTAGTTTGAATGAGTGAAGGACATAAGGCGCGTTCGTAGCACATGCTCCCGTCTCCGTTTGTAGCGCAGTGGGAAGAGCGCCACGTACCATCCGTTGCGGCCAGAGAGTCGTTGGATCGAAACCGGGCGCCGCCTAACTATTTCTTTTTACAGTGGACTGCACTGACGTCAGCCCAAACGCTGACGGGGCTGAAGAGACGCGCATGCGCAGAAGAGTGCGGACGGCGGACAAAGACAACAAGGGATGGAGGTAGGGACGCAGCCCCGTGCATGAGATGCTTCGCATCTAAAATAACTATGCGGGAAGCAGGACGTGGAGCGCAGAAAATACCAAGAACAGGAGCAAACGGTCTCCGCCGAATGTTCCAGGCGAGCAGCAGAAGACACGGCAAGAGTGCGGTTCTTCTTGCCCTGTCGTTGTGTTCCTCCCGCTGGGTGAAAAAACAAGAGTCCGTTAACTTTCTGCGCTTCTTGCGCACCGTGATGCTTGTGCAACGCAGCGGGCCTCGCCGGCGTTGCTCGAAGTTCGGAGAGCGAGGAAGTCTCCACCAGAGGGGTAGTCAAAAATTGAAAGGCTAACTGCGCTTAGGGAATCTTAAAAGACAACGCTTGTTCTTGATGGCATGGCGGCATTTCTGTTGATTTTTCTTTTTCATTGTATCTTGGGTTGTGTTACTGTCGAATACTGGCAATAAAGAAAAAAAAAACTGTGGTTGATTCCTCTGCCATAGGAATCGGCAAAATACGAAAGTAAGTGTGCAGCAAAATCTGCAGCTCCGAGCATGATTTTCGGGCCGGCGGCTGTCTTCTTGTGTCTGTGCTTGGCGAGCGACGTTCTGCTGGCGGGTCGCTTCGACAAAGGTGCACTGGCGTCATTTCCGTGACGGATATGACGTCAGTGAAATCTTGGTGTATCTCGACATAAAACACTTTCGGGTTAAAATACAAAACCCTAAAACGAACAACCCAAAGTACAATGTACTGATGATGATGATGATGATTGCTATTGGTTTCCCCTTTGAAGCGGGGTGATGACATGTCATCTTACCAAAAAGGACTAATATAACCATGTTTTACACTCTTGGTTTAATACTAGCGCTGCTTAGGGCAGGCACTAAAGCTTATTAGGCACGAAATACTTTTTTTTTCCTGTTGCAGGAGGTAACTGTCCTAGGCAATTATCCCCTCTCTGCTTTTCGTCCACCAGCATTCTAATATTCTTTTCGTCCGCTCGACAGCCTTGAAGTTAACTTCCCCTGTGATACCCTTAAATCCTAGGGCTTCTGGAAGCCCAATATTCCCTTCATTTGGATTTGGATGGATACCCTCACATTCTAACACTATGTGCCGCATAGTTTCTGTTTCTTTTCCGCAGACCACGCATACCCCATCATTTTGTGAACACTTCCCCACAAAACTCTTAGTTCGCAGGCAACCTGCTCTAGCCTAAAAAAGCAAAGCACTGCCCTGGGAATTATCGTAGAAATTTTCTTTCTGATGTTCAATTTCTCAGCCCTGTACATCTCTAACGACGTTTTAGCTTCCATTTTTTCCCTCCATTTATTCGTTTCAGTCTGCCTTGCCTCTTTTTTGGTTACCTTGGCTGTTTTGGATTCTCCACTGTTCTTTCTGTATTTCATCGTTAGCCTTCTATAGTCTTAATAACCACTGCGTGTCCACGCTTTTCAAGTATAGGTACCTAAAAACATTAGCTGCCCACCTTCGTTGATCCATTGCCCTCAACCTCATCTCAAAGCACATTTTACTGTGAGCTTCTCTAACTTCAAACGACGCCCAGCCCATATCTTCCTGAACTGCTTCGTTAGTTGTTTTTCCATGCGCGCCTAAGGCCAAACGTCCTACCGTTCTCTGGTTTACTTCAAGGCCTGTTAGGACGTCTGATGTTAAGCAGAGTACAGCATTCGCAAACGTGAGACCCGGAACCATTACTCCTTTCCACATTCCTCTTACTACTTCATATTAGTTTTACCCCCACAGAGCTCTATGCTTCATTATAGCTGCGTTTCGCTTTCCCTTAACCTTAAGTTGCTCCTCGTGAGTTCTTAAGTAGTTATCCCCTTCGTTCATCCACACTCCCAAATATTTATATTCCTTCACTCTAGGTAATTCGCCTTGCTGGATAGACACTACATCAGTGGTAGCGTCATTGAAAACCATTATTCCTGATTTTTCTGCACTGAAATCTAACCCGAGGTCGGTGGCTTCCTGGCCGCTAATATTTATTAGCCGCTGCATATCGGTTTGGTTATCAGCTAAAAGAACAATGTCGTCTGCGTATAACATTCCCGGAATATGCTGTGCTGTTGTACCACTTCGCCTTGCAGCATATGGGTTAGGCTAAACCCTACTTGACTTTCTTCCAGTTTCTTTTCTAACCCTGCCATGTAAAGCATGAACAGTATTGGGCTCAAAGGGCATCCCTGCTTCAGTTCCCGATTGTTGTTGACCTGCTGGGCGCATTTCTGCCCTTCCCAAGTAAGGTGCACTCTGTCTTTATAGATTGCTATAAGGAACTGTACCAATTCGTCATCTAATCCCTGGAGTTTCAACATTCTCCACAGCCGTTCTGTTTACGTTGTCATATGCCCCTTTAATGTACAAGAACATAATCCATTGTACTCAATACTCCATTGTACTTTGTACTCATTAGTACAAAAGGCTGCTTCCCCGCAAGAAGATCCTGTGTGCAGGGGTGCACCCTTTACAGGCCACTCGCTTCGTTGTACTGGCGTCACTTCCATGACGGATTTGACTTCAGCGAAATCTTTGTGTATCCGGTAATAAAACACTTTCGTGTTAAAAAAATAATTTGTTATGCGGGAAAGCGGCTGCACGAATGAAGGAGCAAGGCAGCTGTAGACGCCGCTGGCCTATATCAGTACACGCAGTGGTTAAAGATGGCATTGTCGCTATAATAACTTTTCCTTTATCGTCAAATTTATATTCGCTAGGCGCAGGCTCACGAGTGCATTTCACTAAAGTTGGACGCAAAGATGTCGGTCGACGGCTGCTTAGCCCATCGACAAAGGGCCTGAAGATCTGTGAGCTAGTCCAGAATGTGCGCGTCTAACCTGCTGTCCGGAAGAAGCTTTATTGCATCTCTATAAATGATAAAGAAGAACAAAAAATGGCCGCATACCTGCTTGTTTCTCCGCGAATGCAATCGAAACACGATGGTCTTCTGTCGCCCTTGCTACTTAACAGGGTGTCTTCTCTCCTTCTCCCAGCCAGCTCCCGCTCCTTTCATGATGAATGCAGCAGAGACTTGTCTCAATTCAATTTTCCCGCGCTCGCAGCCACCTGTCGGTACCTTTTGTTTCTGCTGTACTTGCAACAGCTTGAGCTGTTTTGTGTTAGTGTTTGCTTTTATCCAGCTTCTCTTCTCCGCCGTTTTCAACGCGTTTTTTTTTATTCTCCTATCGTAAAAACCAGACAGATGTGTAAACAACTCTGGTACTCTCGATTAGGAACTTACATTTTCCCTAAAACATGCCTGTGACTGTCTCTTTTTGTTTTGGCGCTGAATAGTCTGGACATGTACTAGCCACATCAGTTCTGTTTGGAGCAGTGTTTCCTACACGCAAGGTCGTGTCCAAGCTTTCTGTCACCTGATTTTTTTTTTTTTTGGCCGGGCGGTTGAATCGTCCGTCAGTCAGTCAGTCGTACAGACAGACAGACAGACAGACAGACAGACAGACAGACAGACAGACAGACAGACAGACAGACAGACAGACAGACAGACAGACAGACAGACAGACAGACAGACAGACAGACAGACAGATATTTTCGTGTTTAAGCAGCTAAAAAAAACCATCGCCTTTAAAAGCAGCAGTCATGATTTTAGTAACTTGATCAGCCTCCCAACCCAGCACCTCCCACCCGCGGTCGGAGGTGCTCCGCTGATGATCTCAGGAGCCTGTTTAGAGGGATACCAGTAATAAAAGGAAATACCGCGTTTCCCTAAAGCACGAGATCAAATGGTTCCTTTAGAAAGAATCTCTTCGATTAAATCAATCGAAAATAAACGGACTGCCTCTTCACGGTATCGTTTCGTTTAAAGTCGGAATCGTCAAATAGAATGTGCGCTCTTCTTCTTCTACCTCTGTTGTCGCCATTCTGCTGCCGTAAGCCAGCGGCTAACATAGGGCATTGGAACACATTTATTTTTAATATAACGCAGAATTTCGCTAGCTCCTTGATTCGTTGAACCATGCGTTTGGATGCCATTATGGGAAATTCCGTGTATACGTGCTTCTTGTTGCACACGTTAGTAGCCACACATGAACATCGTTCAGCCTCTTTACCTTACTCAGAATTCTGCGGTTTAATCCTTTTCGCAAACGGACGTTATAACATTTTAGTAGGAAGGGTGGTGGTGCTCAGGTTGTTCGCTGAATTTACGTGGAGCGACAGTGCACGGGCACCCCATTTTCATTTCCCGTTCCACGACACGAATTTCTCCTTTAGATATCAGAGAGACTTACAGTGGTTTATACTCACCTGCTTCAGTGTGGAATCACCACTCACGGCGAACCTCCCATGCGAGAGCCACAACTTGAGCCATAACCCTTCCCGTAACTTGAGCCCTCGCACTTTCTCCTTTTCCTGAGTATTGAGTGTACCCAAAAGCATGAAAACAGGTAAACAGACGAGTAGCTTCGTTAATCGCAGAGCAGCCGAGTCGGAGGAATTAGATGTTGGTACAACAGCACTCAGTGCTAAAGTAGCTTGGGGGAGGGTCGTGCCCTTCGCGTGTCAATGGATCCAGGCCTCCAAATGACCAATTTGTTGTATCTTAAGCCCACCGGGTCACCATACGTGGCAGAGAGACGCAGACGCCACCTCGTACCCACGAAAAACTCCCACCTCCCCTCGCGGGAACCCCTGTGTAGATGCGACGCATAGGCGGAGCGGCGAAGGGACCGCGCTTTATAGCGCGCATAACGTTGAGGGGACTGCGTAAGCCGGTCCCAGTCGATGACGACGTCGGTGTACTTGTAAAGCGGCGTGGACTCCAGGTGTTTGAGCCCAGCGTGGATGTTGCTTCGCCGGAGAACGGCAAACCGGTTATATGCGCAGCGCGCCCGAAGGAGAGGAAACCGCGGAAGAGAGAGTACTGCACATGCGCCGGCCCCAGCGCGTCTGCCGCGGCTATGACGCAACACAATCCACTTTAATCCAATCCAAGCCAAGCCAATCCAATCCAATCCAATGCCCCTCGCGAGAGAGTGTTCGCTATCGGAGAGGAGAGGGGGTGAGCGGCGGAGAGCGCAGCTTGCGCGGCGAGGAGAATGGGGGAGGGGCGGACAACGCCGACGACGACGCCGGAGGGACAAGGCGAGTGAATCAGATGCTCTGCATCTAAAAAGAGAGCATTTATTGTTGTTACACGATATTTGTAACCAAGCTGCGGTTACTGATGATGACAATAGAAATTGGCCACCTTAGCACTGTGCGCCACCTGGTGGCATGAACAGAACTACATTACACAATACAACGTCCCCTCCTCCCAAAAAGGGGCAGCACACCGTCACCCAACAGTACACAATCACCCCGACTCCGCGCGATGCTAGTCCTCTTCTTGTGCGCGGCGCCAACGGAGTGAAGATGAAGGACAATTTTTGGCCGCATACGATCGAAATAAAGTTTTAAAAGCGAAGCTTTGGTGTTTTCACTTATGGCAATGATGATGAATGATCGTGGGTGAAGTAAAAAAAAAAAACGCTTCCCGTGGCCGGAATCGAACCTCGGTTCCTCGCGTTGTGAAGCCGGCGTCCATCCGATTGCTCCATTTAGACATTTTTTTATAGCCTGCTTCGACATTTCTACAGTACATCACACATCGCGTCATATTGTAATGATGCGTAAACCCTATTTGGCTGACTCAGTGGCTTTAAAACTTTCTAAGACACACTAAATCGTCAAGCACAGGCAACCAACCACTCAGTGGGATCATCCTCTGCACGAAACTCTACTTCCCGTATATACTGTACGCTTTCGATAAAATTTTCCCTGATAGGCCGGGCATTTATATCCGCATTCCTCACCGCCATTCTCGTCCTCCATGTACTATGAAGACATGGTCTTCTAAGCGAACGCCAAGTAGAAGGTACCGATTCGCGCGGCGTGCACACCCCAAACCCAAACGTCAGGCAATCCTCGCTTCATCGTAGGGGTATCAGAGCGGTAAAATGGCTCAAGTGGCGCGAAAACGCGGCCAGCGGGCCTGCGGGCGCCGCCATTTCTCTATATCCCGTCATACAACAGAGAAATCAACGGCCGCCTGGAGAGAAGGCGCGACGAGCATCTCTTATAGGTTACAGGGTGTTTTATAGGTTACAACGTAAAGGTTACATGTCAGATTTTGTTGAAGTAACCTATAAATCACTAGTGTAACCTATAAACCGCTTTTAACTTCACGCTTGTAACCCTTAGAATGGACTGGGATAAAAAAAACATCAAAATGAATTCATTGTAACCTTTATTTTATAGGTTACTTTCGTTTAGAAGTTACATTATGGGTTACAAGGATTAGAGTGTACGGAGTGCACACCCGAGAGTTGCTGTGGGTATTCTAGAACAGTGGTGCGTATCTCCAGGGTAGCACACACGCGCAGTGTGGGATTGGCCAACCGAAGGATCCATCACGAGAAGGCTTCGCATTCAACCACCGTCGTCGTTAGTCGGAGGGGTGGGTGAATGATTTTTTTAGGGATGAAATGTCTTTAGGGCATACCGTGATTGTCTGCACTAATTCGTACATTCGTAACCACTTGCAACGCTGCTGTAAGCTTGCTAAAACGAGAATAACAAAGAATCAGCAACGAGCAGTAGTCAGTTGTCGCACTAATCTCTAAGGCACCGCGCGAAACCACGCTACATTCTTAGGCATTAAAACAACGAGGTAGACGTAAGTGGTAATACAGACCTCCTTCCCGGGCCCGTCAGCCAAAAATTCGGCGGCTCTGGCATGGGCACATGGGGAGGAGTTTCCTGCTAAGTGTCTTCTGCAAATGTATACTTCCATAGGTGAAGTGGTTGCGTCAAGCATAAACGCCCGTGCCAGAGGTTCGGCCACGGTGTAAGAAAGTATATCTTACACCGTGGGTTCGGCGCACGTTAAATATCCCCGGGTGGTCAAAATTAATCCGGATCCCCCCTCCCCCCTCCCCTGCGGCGCGCCTCATCGCCTGTTCAGCGTCGGCGGGTTAAACCCTACAAGCAATCGATCAACCGGTTGCGACGCGGAAGCCGTGAAGCAGCGCAGTAGCAAATCTCACGACCCCGCCCGCAACTAACAATCTGATCCTCTATACAAAGCCAGGCTATACAAACGCGTGTTAAGGACATACTAGTAGAAATTAAGAAATGGACGTGGGCAGGGCATGTAATGCGAAGGCAAGATAACCGCTGGTCATTAAGCGTAACAGAGGGGATCCCTAGAGAAGGCAAGCGTGGCAGGGGGCGGCAGGAAGTTAGACGGGCAGATGAGACCAAGAAGTTTGCGGGGATAAATTGGCCGCAGTTAGCACAGCACCGAAGTAATTGGAGAATAATGGGAGAGGCCTTTGCCCTGCAGTGGGCGCAGATAGGCTGGTGATGACGATGATGATGATGACGACGACGACAAAGCCAGGGGACACCTAAGCCCTTTTTGTGCATTGTGAAGGCGAAAGCAGGAGTACCCAGATGAGCACCTGAGACGGCCTGCTTCCACCTAGTGCTGTCGAAAGGCGTTGTAATCGTGCCGCTTTGCCTTGCGATTCGCCTTAACGCTTTCGAATGGCTTCGATCTGCTTGTGCCGAGTTTCGCCGCTGCCCATGCGCCGGTGCCGTGTAACAGGAGTGTTGGAGGTCGAGCACTGCACGGGCCCGGGCTGACAGGAAAGCCCGAGCCCCCCCGAAGCGTTTATCGGCGGGCCCGGGCCATGGCCCGGGCTGGAAGCCGTGAGTGCGGACCGGGATCGAGGTTCAATTCATGTAGTGTAGAAAAGAACGTTAAAAGGAATGTTCTGAGTTTATTTCTACGCGCTTCTTGATTCTAGTTGGGCACATTGTTTGAAAATGTGTTTTGCTATGATAGCGTACTGTAGTTTTAATGGCATTTCATGGACGCCATCAAGCTTTTATATATGTTGACATTTTTATATACGGCATTTTTACAAAGAATGCTGTAGCGGGAAAGGGGTTAATTCAGGCGACCGCGCGCTCTGCACTTTTGTCTATGTACAAGTGCGTTTCACCAGTCGCAATCATAGAAATGCGGCTGCCGTGGCCAGGAATCGAACTCGCGGGCTTTATTGAGAGAAACAGCATCGATGAGCAACCACTGCAGGTGGAACATTTAAATTGAAACGCGGCACCGAAAATTTCAGCATACCAACCTGTGGCCGAGAGAACCATGTGAGGTGGCCAAGAATCCGGTCGTCAAAGCTGATGCTGTCTGATGTAAGAATGCGAGCTATTATTACGCCTATGTGACGGGAAACGTACGTGCCCAACTAAATCCTAAATTTTTGCACTTCAATCCATGACGCGCTGCGCAGACTAGATGTTCAGTCTGATTGCCCGTTTGGGACACTCAACCAAATATAATAAACAAATTTTCTTCAGCGTCTAATCCCGGGCATGGTCACGGACACGCGGGCCCTCCCTAAGCTTAAAAATAAATGACCGGGCCCGGGCCGGGCCTGGGCTTGAGACGACGGGGCCCGTGCCGGGGACGGGCCAATCTCACTTGTAGACGCCCGGGTCTAGGCCGGGCTCGGGCTAGATGCTAGGGGCCCGAGTCGGGCTCGGGCTGCACAAAACGGGCTCGGGCCGGGGCCGGGCCCGGGCTTTGAACACAGGCCCGCGCGGTGCTTGGGGGACCGTTTGGTGGATTGTGCTTCTTTTTCTTCCGCCGCCTTCATTTGTGCTGGCGTGGACGGCGACCTCTCGCTACTGCCGAGTTTAAGCTCACGGAGTGATACACCTATAGCGTCATTAAATAAAGGCTTATTTAGTGACGCTAGATACGCCTCGTGTTTCGCTGTCCAGTGCCTACTGGCTTTTTGCACAAATTTTTTGATGGTCCATAGACTCCTCATGGTCTACAAGGAGGGCGTGCAGTTCGTGGGTTTTCGGCGATCGTGTGACCTCATTGACTCAACGAGCGCCAAATGAAGCCAAGGAGATGCTTTAGCCTTCCTTCAGTTTTTCCTTCCCGCGTTCGTTTCGTCTTGCCGGGGGCGATCATCGCATTTGTTTGGACAGCGCACACGGAGGGCACCAAACCGGAAGAACTTCTCCCAGACGCAAACAGAGAACTGGGCCAGTCCCGGAGGGCTTGCAAAGGCCGAGGGGCACGCCAGCCCGGAGCGTATACCGTGAATACCACCTTTTGTGTTCCAACGCTTCTCGTGTTTACGTAGGGCAAGAAGGAAAAAAAAAACGGAATTCCGTAACCCGTAACCCTTCAGCCGAGCCTTCGGAAAGCAAACTAGACGGTGACTAACACGTCCCATTGAGCTTTCCACGGGCCCGCGAGTGTACGAAGTTCGCTCGGCCTTCGGGTTCGGCCGTCGCTCACAGAAATGGCGGGAAAAATTTGGCGCGAAAAAAGTGGCCGAGCCGTAAGCTAAGCTGACGCACCCAGATTCCTCTGCCAAAGCGTTCCGAAATCTAAATATAGGGCAACCCTCCATCTTCGCTCGCGCCCATGTGCGTGCTGCAAAGCGCCCTCTCTGGCCAGTTGGTTAAGTGGAGCAGAAGTAAAAGTGAAAAAAAAAACGTGACGGCTTTTCTCTCGGGTATACGTCATCGAATGCCCAGGCGGCGCCTTGGAAACAAAACACGGCTTTCTGCGTAAACCGAGAGCGCGTCCGCGAAGAGCACTTTGTGTAAAGTGGGCAGCATTTGCCTCGTATCAGGCGGGAGGGTAACAACCTAGAATAAATACGAATGGCGGTAAATAAACTCCAGCCCCACTCAGAGGTTTATAATTTTAAAGTGGAATAAATATAGAAACGGGGAAATGTGATGGGGAGGCCAAACGGAATTATGTGCAAACGTTAGCCTTCTGTAGCCGGCGACGACGACGATGATAATGATGATGATGATGAAAACACTCGTTTAATCGCAAGCTGTCGGTTGGTGCCCCTAATCCGAAAGTCCGTTGGATTTCGCTGCTGCCCTCGCCCTTGCGATCAGCTCCTGCTGAACTTTTGTGTCTACGTTGGACAGCAATTCTTCCCACCGATCAATTGCGGGTCTTTGATCTTAGCTGTATTTCCTTATTGTTTTGACAAGCTCGTACCATAAAGTATAACAGTGTGCGCGTTGAGGCTTGTAGGCGTCCGGGAATATTGCCGAAGTTTTCTACGCTTATCACGACAGCAGTGGCGATGGGGTCCAGGGATTCCATGAAGCACATGCGCACGTCTCGGCTCGCGGCCACGAGTAGCCTGGCGGATACGCCTTAATCACGGGAAGGCTAGCATCTACAGCTAATGCTTTCTCTCCAACGGGAAACACCTTCTGTGAAAAGTAAAATATCGACAAACAGCGTGTTCACAAACAAGGAGCAAAAGATGCAGACACCGATGCGCGCTGACTTTCATCATTGGTTCGCGCTCGCGTACTTGAGGACTTGGTCATCTATTGCTTCTGTAAACGGCCCCATTCAAACAACCACGCGGTACAGATTGCGTTTGAATTTGGTCTTGGCCAAGAATGCAACCGAAGTCGTCGCAGGGCCAATCTCGGAGAAAGTGAGCATCGCGCCGACTGTACTCTAATGAAATGGATTATTGCATACCCACGTCAGCAGTTGCATTATAAACGGCGTCGCTGAACGTGCACTTTAGCAGTTTTCGAATCTGTGCTGGTGTTGCCCTGGCGCGCACACACGCGCAACACTTTGAAGATACATTGGGTACTGCAGAGGAAATTTCATGCCTAAACGGTCGGTACCCTGCAGAGCACACGTCGCGGAGAAAGAAGCACTTCTGGGCGCCCACAATGGCAACAAAAAGCGGCGACATAGCGCGCCCGGAGTTCCGAAACCGCCGACGAATCCATCACGGAAGATAAGCTGGCTGCATGCAGACTCCCACAGAGAGAGAGTTTCGCCTCTAGCCAAACCGAACCAATCCTAACGCGCGGTCAGCCCGACCGCAAGAATGCGCGCGTATCGTCCAGCGGAATCTCTCGGCCACACAACACAACGTGGCTGCAGTCGGCGAAGGGAAGTGCGGCTTTTACAACGACCGCCACGCACTTTCCTCGCTCTTTCCTGCTTTTATTTTTTTCGTCCTGCCCAGGCAGCTCAAGTATCGTCTGCGTGGGAGCGCTCCGTGTACGTTTATACTTTTCCCATGCTCTTCCCTCCCGGCTGAAAGACAGACGTCAGACGAGCAGACGACACGAAAGGAAGGAGATAGAGCAGACGACAAAAAAAAAAAAGTATGGTAAACACGTAAGCGCCACCCTTGACCTTGCAAGCTCGTAAAAAGGAAAACAGAGAGGCGAAGGCCGTCGATCAGAAAGAAAACAAAACAAGAAAAGCTATAAATGAAGGCCGGAAATTTGTTAGTATGTGGTTTGCTCGTCGCAGTCTGATACAAGAGGGACCGCGCAGGGTCAGTTTATGCTACGCCACACATATCGTCTGCTACGCGCTGCTACATCGTCTACTCCTTGCGGCAACAACAAACGCTCTTCCGTCAAGGGGAAACCCTTGCCCTGCCTTCCAGGCCAGGCTTACCGCCCGACGAAAGCTGGTAACCCTATTGTCCGCGATGTCGGCTATAAATCACCTCCCGGTCGATGTTGATCTGCGTGCTGTCATGGTTGCATGCCGTCGCTACGCGCTCATCGGACTTCACCGACGTAATTTCATCCACTTTGTTACGCATCCCGCCAGACGTCATTTGGTTTGTTCTGTAAACATCGTGAGGATGCACAGGCGCAAATTAAGCGTGTCTCGGCTACCAGACAACGTATAAAGGAGACGACACTGCGGGGCGCAGCACTGCGTACCTGTCTTCTTTCCGCGTGGAAGCCAAAAGCCGAGACAAGCCAAGAAGCAACGCCCCCTCTTCTCTCCAGCGAACGCGCGGAAGTGATCAAAGAGCCCCGCGAAACTGAGTGACAGGCCAGACCACCCGAAACGGAAACATCGGGGGGCGTCTTTCACGTCGTTTCAGGCGTCGAGCCTGTCACGGAAGACAGGGATAAAGTTGTCAAAAACTAAAGCGGAGAAACAAAAACGAAGGAAGCTTTACGGAGAGATCATTCGGTGCTTAAAAAAAATGAAAAGAAGTGATCTGAGAGCTCTCGTTTTTTTTTTTTTTAACTGCGTGTTTGTATCACCGTCTGCAAGCACTCGTGAAAGCCGTCATGCATGTTGCCTATAAAGCTGTATGCAGCGTCATGAGAGTTGCGCAAACGCGCTTGCTTCTTTCTTCTGCGCATGTATTTCTCTTTCAATGGGACCTCATTTCTCCCTCGATGTTTATGCCGACGTCGGTGTGAAAGCGCACCACAGCGCAGCCGAGTAGCGAGCTAACTGGCGCAACAAGCGAAAAAGAGCAGACGACGCGGGAAGCGACAGAGACCAGACGAAACCTCGCTTATCTAAACAATGCAGGCGGGGAATTTGAAATGCGCGCGCTTTCGGCGAAAGAGCGCAAATCGTTCCGTCTTTCGTGCGAGGCCCCCTGAGACGCTGGCTATACGAAAACACCGCGGGGCCATATGTATTCGCGTAAGGGAAATGCCGAAGCGGACAACCTCCCACCCCGGCGGCCCCTCTGACGTAAGAAGAATACCCCAGCGCGTCCAAATCGGGCGTGTCATGGCTTCGAGCAACGCGCGGAAGGCAGAGATTTCCCAACCGACCAAGCGCTGCAAAAGCAGGGGGCCGGGTCACGACCTTCTGCGTCCTCTTCAATAAACCGCGCCTCCTCCTCTTGAAGTACACGAGCGGGCGAACACACACACTTGACCATGTCGAACAAGAGGTCTTAGATGCGCACGTGCGCAACGACGTTCCTACAGCGGAGCGAACGTACTTTCGTAACCTTCGCGAAGGACCGCTAGCTCGGCAGTGGTTTTGATTGCTTGGCGAGAACTGCGCTCCATGGAGGAATGATGATGACGCCGCCGCCGATGATGATGATGATGATGATGATGATGGTTGGGAAGGAGGATAAATTTAATTTATTTGAAATCTGAAAATTCGGAGCCAAAGAACGGACTACGACACCGAAAGACACACAGGAAGCGTATAGGCGTTTCCTAGTCAGCACAGCCAAGCGACGCCATCTAGGGGCATGTTTGAAGCTATGTCCACGTGCATGTGGCCCTCAATTTGATCGCTCAGAACCGCTTGGTGACGTAGTGTAGTAGTTCCGCTCCTGCGAAGCAAACAACCTAACCCGGCTTTACATCCTGTTACGTTTTTTTTTTTTTTTTTCATTTTCAAGAATTTGTCATATTTGAATATCTACATTTCTGACATCTATATGCATTATAAATAGGATTTCGGGAATTGTTGCCTTTTTTTCGGTTTCAGCTACTCCTTCTTGTACGTTTATGCCGGTTTCCCTCTTTTAGGTCCGTTTCCGCTATTTCTGTTGAATATTTTTCTACAGGGTGGTTTTCAACCATTTCAGTTCCGTTTTGGCTGTTATCTCTTTCAGTTCGGGTGGTTTTGTATGCTTTAGGTACGTTTATGCTGTGATATAACGCCCATAAGCAAGCTCAGGTGACGGCTGGCTGTACTGACTAGGAAACGCATATACGCGCCGAGCCGAAAAAGGCCTTCCCCTTCAGTGATGATGATGATGATGATGATTGTGATTGGTGGTGGTGGTGTTGATGATGGTGAAGCGCTGCGACACATGTTGCGAGAAGCACGTTGGGTTGCCGCCAACAAAAGCCGCTCACAGCTCATGCACCTAGCTGTTACAAGTTTACGGAGGCTGATTAGGCACGAACGGCGCATGCGCACAGATGCGACTTCCGGGCGGTGCAAGGAAAGTCGCATAGTTGTACACCTTCCGTTCTCGCCTGATGGGCGTAGGTGAAACATGTAACGTGTAACTCGTACACCAACTATTGCTATGGCGCGTGTATTTACATCTTCGATGCGTTAAACCTGGAATTCTGCTTGAAAGCGCTCGTGTGCGCTCACCCATGCCAAAAGAAATTGAAATAAAACAATACGACGTCAAAAAACCAAGCCGGACATGCGGTACTGCACAATTGTCGGCATAATAGTGATGTTTGTGGCGTTTTTTTTTTTTTTTTTCTTTCTTGGCTAGGTATGACTTCTTCCAAGGTGTGCCTTTCACGTTCTCATAAAATAGAAAGTGTCACTTTCACGTACGGAAAAATCTACAAATACAGAATTCTTATTCCCCCCGGCCGACTAATAGCAACCTATAACTACGTACACACCAAACGGCCCTTTAGAAGCTGTGAGTGGTAGTCGTTTCGATTCCTTGATAATTTCAATTGATTTTATTTATTTATTTATTTATTTATTTATTTATTTATTTATTTATTTATTTATTTATTTATTTATTTATTTATGTATGTATTTATTTTATTCAATTTTATTTTATTTTATTCAATTTTATTTTATTTTATTTTATTTTATTTTATTTTATTTTATTGTAGGGTTTAACGCGCCGACGCAGCGCAGGCGATGAGGCGAGCTTTAGTGGAGGGCTCCGGATTAATTTTGACCACCTGGGGATCTTTAACGTGCGCCGAAATCTCATACTCTTTTCGCCTCCATGAGAAAAGCGGCCGCCGCGGCCGGGAATCGAACCCGCGTCATCGTGCTCATCAGTCGAACGCCTTAGCCACTGAGCCAGCGCGGCGGGTCTCCTTGATAATTTCATTTCAGGCACAAGAAATCACTCCAGCCGCAAACACAATCGTGCGTGGGTATCTCAAGCGAAGATTTCGCGAATTATCAGTGCGTTTATGCACTGGCGATTTCTCCGGGCTAGTGGGAGATATGCAGCATTCGCGGGGCGAATCGAACTCAATACCTCGTCGACCTATTTTTTCAATGATCTACAATGCTTTTTAGTCAACTCAGTCGGGTCACTCCGTCGGCGGTTGCGTGAGTAGTAGGTTGGAGTTGTGATGAAGGAGTTTTGCGGTGCTCGTACGTTCAGCCGGCAAACCTCTTGTCTGTCGATTTTAACTTCAACTGGTTGTATCTTGGAGGTGCTGACGGACACTAGACAAGTGTTGGGGACTGAAGTGGTCGGCGTAGACTTCAGAATGGTGCACTAATTTTCTCGAAATTATTTCAACCCAACACCGCAGAAGGCCGGAACTTACAAAAAGCCATCTTATAGAAAAGCGTTTTACCGATCGTGCGCGCGACCGCCGATCGCGATCGCCATATCGCGCGCGATCGCCATAGCATGCGATAAAAGTTCCCGTGTGGCGAGTGAATACATGAATTGTTCATTTCCGAAAACCTACTTCACATCGAACGTCCCTCAAGTTATCGTAAAAAGACGTTCGGCCGGAGAGCTTCCTGTGAAGGGGGCATTCTTGCAAGCACATGCACGACGAGGGAAAGCCGACATCTCAAAGGGGAATATTACTGGGCTGGATGTAAACGGAAAGTTGCACAGCAGAATTTTAACACGCAAGAGCTTGTCGCTCGTTTTGTTGGAAAAGAAAACGCTGCGATAACATTTCCTTCGCCACTTCCTCTCCCACATAATTGGCCGTGTAGCTGAATGCGAACAAAAATCAAGTTACCGATGAGCATTTCAACACGAAATGACCCTTTGGCAGACAGACGCAATAACTTTATTTGGTTGACAGAAGTTGGAGGGCCTCCGGCGGTGTGGCTACCAGGTTGCCTACACATGTCGCTGGAGGTCCCATCACACGTTCAGCAGTCATTAATCAGCATTTTTTTTTTTATTTTGTCTTCTACGCCCTCTACAAATTCTTCCCTTCCTACGGCACGCATATATACACCTAGCTTCGTTAACAACTGAACGTGCGCAACACCCACGAAAGTACGTTTATCATTTAGGTCAGAAATTAAAAAAAAACTGCAACCTACTGTTAAACATTCATAATAGGTACGTAAGCACGGATTCGTTTTTGGAATTCCCGGTCAACAACTACGCTGGCCGGTTACGGTATGCGAAGGGCCCACTTCATCACCTACAGGAAGAACAGTGTGGCGTGGTATCGACAGCGTGAGGCGGTGTCGTTTGCTGTATGCTTTGTTCCCCAAGAGACGTCATAATGTTGCACACGGCCTGCATCCGTCCCGAGGCCCGCGCGCCGGCGCACCGGCGCCTCGCCGCTGACGTCACACACATCAACTGCGCAGGCGCGGATCTGGAGGCTCACCCGCCTCCAGGGGACACTCATTTGGACAAGCAAGTGAGGCGGTTTCCAGCGTGCAATGCTCACGCATAAGTTTTTAAATCGTTTTTACGTACCTGGCGATCTTTATTGAGGGCGTCGCAGGTCTGAAGTGGCCCACTATTGTTACCCTGCGTCACTACAATAAAGAATTGATTGATTGATTGATTGATTGATTGATTGATTGATTGATTGATTGATTGATTGATTGATTGATTGATTGATTGATTGATGCGGGAGCCACTGGAGCGCAGCCGTGTTCGAACTTAATAGCGCGTGGCATATGCTGACCTGGCCAGGCACCGCTGATGATGATTGTGGCATGCAGTGGTGGTGATGATAGTGGCGCTGATAGTGGATGAAGCTGCCGCCCCTACAGCCTCATGAATTTACACGTCCGAGATGACCCGAGGGCTGTTTGATGTCTGAGACAAAATAATGCCGGACCGTGTCCCGGTTTACTCCATGGCCTTTCAGTGACTGATAATCGGGTAGGCCCAATGTTAGCACCCTACATCGTTCTGTGTTAAGAGTAACAGAGTGGATCCCTATATAGAAGGCAAGCGCGGCAGGGGGCGGCAGAAAGTTAGGTGGACAGATGAGATCAATAAGTTTGCGGGGATAAATTGGTCGCAGTTGGCACAGGACCGGGATAATTGGAGGTCTATAGGAGAGGCCTTTGCCCTGCAGTGGGCGTAGATAAGCTGCTGGTGCTGATGATGATGATCGTTCTGCAATACGCTAGGAGTCACCTCGTTTCCTGGCGAATATTGCATTTGCGGTTCGGACAAGCAAGCGTTAGTTTATGGGAAATCTCGCCTTGTTCGAAGTGTTTTATGCTGTGCATAGAAAGCACGTAACCTCTTTTAACGAAGTATCTCTTATAACGAGCCTGGCTTCCTGCACTGATGGCTCCCTTATAACGGCAATTTATGTACTGAAAATGACGTAAACACGGCTTCCGCGGCCTGCTCAGCAAGCGGTACAAGTTCGGGGAGGCACGGATTCTTGGCTGAGTAAACGGATGAGCGTAAGGTTTCCTCAGAAGTACGGAGGGCTCTTATGCCGGTTCATAGTCCACAAAGTGGCATAGCTCATCAAGGTGTAAGTGTGGGGCGAATTCGTATTCCATGCTGAACGTTAAACTCACGCAAAAACGAAAGAACGACAACAGATGAGGCACACAACACAAAGCGCCTTGTGTCGTGCGTCGTGCCTTTTTCCGCAAGTGAGCGTGCATTTCGACGTAGCTCCGCTCCGCTCGATCGCATGCCTCCGCCGCCAGGTCGCGATAGTTTTTACGGCCGCGGCTACAGCGAGGACTCCGCGAGGAGACTCCACCGCAACGCAGAAGGCTCCGGCGGCTCCACCGTAGCTCTGCGGTGACTATCGCCCTTGGCGGCAACGCAGAGGGGGGCGGCGCGCAGCGGAGAAATATGAAGACAGCCGGAACGCCCCGATTCTTCGACTCCCGGGGCCCGATTTGGTTGAGACTGCACCGGTTCATTTGCTCAGTCGGTTTTTTTTTTTTTTCTTTTTCGTTTGTCTGCCCACGACATTCCCTTCGATGTAGCCGGTGGATAGCACAAATAAATAGCACAACGCCGGAGGGAAACATAGCGGTAGTTTAAGGAGGCCCGTCCGGAGAGGAGCCGAAACGTCGACCTTGCGGATTAGGGAGCTACGCAAACACGAGCTGGCCGCGTAAGCGCTGAGCAAACGGACGTCGGTTGTACGTTCGCGTTGTAGCACGAGACGAGGAGGAGTGATGTAAGTGTGAGCACGTAAGAAGCACGCTTAGCCTCATGCGGCTTTTAAACGGCGTTCTCGACACCGAAGTGAGGGCTGGCGCGTGCGGGGAGGACTACTGAACGCATACAAGGCTTTGCAGTCGGCTTGAACAGCAGCATAAGTGTGCTCTAAGAAGCGCTCAGTCGATGGCCGTCTATCAGCGACAGCAAACCAGGGGAAACAAACACCGCAGCTCGTCAGACATAACTATGTAACCGGCGGTTTTTTGCATGCTGGAAAGAGCCTAACTGCAGTCGGAATGCGGGACCATGGCGGACACGTTTAAGGGAACATGGAGACCAAATGCAAGTTTGGTTCGTTCGATAGAATGACACGTCACAAAAACGAGAATAAAAATTCAGTGCCCTTTCGCTCTGTGAAGAATTGGATGACCAGCTCCAAGGAATGCACGAACCGAAACACGACTTTGTTTGCCATTTGCGTTTGAGCGTACACTTCCTAGCCAATCAGCTGAATAAATATTGGAAGGACTCGAGCATTATTCTCCTACAAACATGGGGCTGTCCGTTTCCCTTCCGCGTCGTTGGCATCTCACTGTCTGTGCAACACACCAACCCAAACCCAAACCGCTCGACCATTGAGGACAGCTGACAGGTCGCATTGAGCCACGAGACTACTTCCCCAAGTTTAAATTTGCCGCCAGCACAACGCGCGTGTCATCGGTGAGCACGTGAAGCCTAGATCAAGGAAGTTAAAAAAAATGTGCACACCCTTCACCCCCTCCACCCCGCCCCGTGCACGCATACCGGTGATGTGCGCGTACTTGGACGTGAAAGACGCTGGCGAAAATGTCGCTCCGGAAGCCCTTTAAGCTGGACGAGAAAAACACCTGCAATCGTCACACCAGGAGCCCTTCTTGAGTGCGATAAATTTCCGGTCCACGCCGATTTGTCCACGGACGCTATATATGATACCGCGGCATATACAGCTTCGCTGTCAAATTTTAACTCAAATTTTAACGCAAATTTCGAGAAATGAAGGAAGCTTGCACAGCGCGCAAGACTTGAAGGTATACCGAAGTTATACGCAACCTTCACGACCATCACGAAGGTTTAGGTACACGATTGCAGCCTATTCGCTTCTTCTTCGTTGCCGAAACGCCCTTTACTCCGTCGTTATTGTTATAAGTGTGAGCTTATTTCAATTTTTTGGAATAGACAATCATTGGACACCGCCTTGGAGCGGCGGACGCTATGGCGTGTCTTTCTCGTTCCGAGCAAGCGCTGCCACGTTACGGCGAACGCTAGGGTTGTTTTGTTTGCTGCCAATCTTGGCCAATCTCCGCGTAGGTATGCTTGGCTTGAAAAACGTGCGCCGGGGGCGCTGGGCGGTCGCCGCGAGGCACGCACACACATGCGCGCGCTCACGTGAATGCAATCGGCAATTTCTTGGTAATTTTAACCGAAGACAGGAAAAATTACGATTTGCTAAACAGCTTCATCGTTAAAAAAGCTAGCTAGATAATGAAAAAAACAAATGGAGAAGAAGCGGCTCGCCAGCCACTTTCGCGATCTCCCCCAAGGACGCCACAGGAGCGCGAGCGATTGGTGCGTGCAGAAAAAAAAAAAAAAATCAAGCGAGACCGCAGTGAAACTTCTGACTTAGAAGGGAATACCAATGTTGTTCGGGGAAAGAGTGGTATTGAGAGACTTATCAGAGGCCTTTAAGCCAAACAGGTACTGCTGTATTTATTTAGCGGAAAATATCGCGGGCAAATATACAAAGAAAATATTGAGGCACATAAGGGATCATTTGTTTGGAAGTCTCCACGCCTGATTTTATCTGGGGCAGTAGAAATCGCAAAGCGGATGAAAAATTTCCTGTGCGAGAAAGTAAGCCCCTGAGCTTATTTTCATTTCGGAGTCAACCTCCCTAAAACCTCGGTCAACCAGAGTCAACCTCGGGGCATTCATTCATTCATTTAGTAAATAATAAATTCACTCATTTGGCAATTTATTATTCATTGATTCAATCAATCAATTAAGCGGCCTATTTATGTCTACTGCAGGACGTAGGCCCCTCCAGATATAGAGGTTTGCAACACGACCAAGCACGAATATCGAACGAACTGACATGTAACTGGATTTGTTTCGAAGTGAACTCTTTTTTTCTAAAGAAAAAGTTGGCTTCGCCGCAGTGCGGTTCTGGCATGCGCGAAGCCCGCGTCACGCTGCGTACTGCGAAATCTGACAGAGCGTCCCATAGTACAGTCGTTCTCAGCCTTGAGCATGCTGGAAACTCTCTCTGGGCTTGCAAACGGGATGGGGGACCCCACGAAGACATTTATACAGGCAAGCCATGTCGTCAAACAGTTTTAAAAATTCAAATTATGTTGGTTTTACGCGCCGAAACTGCACATGGGCTATGAAGCGCGCCATGGTGGAGGGTTCCGGATTAATTTAGACCACAGCTGGTGTCACCCATACAGCAATTTTTATGCCCGCCCTCCGTGCCCGGACCCGCTGCGGTGGCTCAGTTGTTGTGCTGCTGAGCACGAGGACGCGGGTTCGATTCCCGGCCGCGGCGGCCGCTTTTATGATGGAGGCGAAAAGCAAAAACGCCCGTGTGTACGAGATTTCGGCGCACGTTAAATATCCCCTGCAGGTGGTCAAAACTAATCCGCAGCCCTCCACTACAAACCCTACAATTGCGCAGAGAAGCCGACTTTCACGTGCAATGCAGCAAAGCCACTCTTTTTAAATCTTTGGTGGCGAATTTCGGCAATAGGGAGAAGAAGGGAAGTCATGCGGAGGCACTCGTGGAACCCCTGAAGTGCCTTTACGGACCCCATTTAAGAGCCACGGCTGTGGTCCCGTACTACCGGTGGCAGCAAATGACGTCACTTCCGGTTGTGTTTTTCGCGTTTGCCGCTGAAGAGTTTCATCCCCCGTTGTTCCTGACAGAACTTTTCGATACAGCCGTCTTTGCGGTGCGGCGCCCGTTAAAGATCCCCAGGTGGTCAAAATTAATCCGGAGCCCTCCGCTACGGCGCGCCTCATCGCCTGCGTTGTAGCGTCGGCGCGTTCAACCCCACAATCAATCAATCAATCAATCAATCAATCAATCAATCAATCAATCAATCAATCAATCAATCAATCAATCAATCAATCAAACAATCAATCAATCAATTGCGGTGAAATTGGTCAGCAACTATCTTTGTCCACGTGACGAACTTCTTTTGGATCAAATGAGCATCTTATCGGTTGGTAAATTGATAACACAGTGCGAGGACTGAATGGAGCGAGGAAACGTATGCGTGTGTGTGCTTCCTGTTGTGTGAGAGTGTGTGTTTTTATTGAGCAAGGAAAAGGTCACAAACATCCGGGCAGCAGCAGAAGAGAAGAAAAGGCTTCGCTGGAGAAGGTGCGGAACGGAAGTGAATCTTCGAGAACGACCCGCGGGGCATAGCAGTCTAAAAAGCCGCCGCTGGTGGGCTTCGCCCCAGCACCCCGAAATGACCTATCAGCGGCACCAAATGTGCGAATTAGGCGAATGCGATTAGATTAAAATATGCGATTAGTGTGAAAAATAGTGTCTCCTCTTGTACAACAGCGCAGATCCTATTTTTCACACTGATCACGCATTTATCCTCGCAATTCGCCAGATTTTCACATTTGGTCACGCCGATTGGTCGTTCCGGGGCGTTGTGGTGAAGCCCACCTGCGACAATTTCTTCCCGTTCGACGTACCCAAGCTTGTCTACGTGCTGCTTTACGAAGTCAACTAAAACTTTTCGATAAGTCCATAATAACACAATTCATGTTGATACGAACTGGTGGATATACCGAAACGGCACTGGTCTTTCTTCTTACAATCACGATGCAAAGAATTTGCGTTAAAGATGAAATAATGACAAGACGAGTATACCTTCCCGTTTTCTCACAGTGTATCCCATAAGAGGTTGCTGTGGTTGGTTTTCTAAGTCACCATCATCATGATCAGTCAGCAGATGCCCATTGCAGGGCGAAAGCCCGTTCACGGAGTAACAACAACTCCCATACTGCGTAATCGAAATTGATTATTTGCCAGCGTTTTTTTTTTTAATTTTTACTCATCGCTCCACTAATCGGTATGCCATTTTTCTGGGATGATGAAAGCCTGGAGCGCACATAATTCGGTTTAATATATTGCTTAACAGAAATAAAGTTTCATTATTGTTATTATTGTTATTGTTTCGGTAAGTGCAGGAGGCTACAAACGTAGTCAGTAATTCTATGAATTCGCCTTTTGCAGCGTAGCTGTCGTGGGATCCGACAGCGATACGTTCGTGTTTGCCGCCCCTCCACCCTTCCCAGCACGCACCGCCACCCCGTCACAAATCCTTCGAAGCAAAGAGCACATCACGCTGGTCCTGGGCCTCTGACATATTTTTCAAGTTTCGAGTGGTGTTCTCCAAACCCCAGAAAGCAACTTCAGAACATGCCTTGTTTCACTGTCGTGTAGCGGCAACGTTCTGGACTGTATTAATTGTTTTTTTTTATTTCTGTCTAACCGTGCCCCTCAAACTTTTCTCTTATTTTGTTCTTTTGATTCTTTAAGCAGGATGTTCGGACTCACACTTCGAATGAACACTCGTTCAAATGATGTGTCGGTCAACTTTCTGATGTGCGCTGGTGCTTTTGTTCTGTGGAGAAATCGTGGTGCTGCATGTCTTCGAGCCCGGCCGCTACGAGCAATGTTCCCACTGCTGTGGCGTGTCCGGTCGATTCTGATGAGTCATTTGGAGCATGAGTTGGCAGCTCTAGGGGAAGAAGCCTTCCTCTTGCGTTGGTCTACGCGCTTTATAGTGGTCAGGAGTAACATCCTGAGCGTTTCTCTAGTGCCGTACTGAGCTGAGTTAGTTTATGAACTGTTTTTCTGAACACTGGTGAAGTTTGTGTGACTTGATTTGTAGTGGCTGGTTGACCACGCCAAAAATTTTGTGCAGTGTGTATAATGACCATGTTACATGCAGTCTGATGGGATAATCTTCTGTTCTTAGGGCAGCGCTGTTATCACTAGTCGCTGCGCCCTGATATGTGGACTATAATAAATTCTCTTTACACCCCCCCCCCCCCTAACCCTGTCTGCGCGAAAGGCGAACGAGGGGGCAGGGGGAGTTTATTAAAATATCTGTTGTGTTGTAAAACACCGCTCCAGCGCATCTTTGAACGCGGGATTAAGGGATTCCAGCGCAGCACGAGAAAGCGCGACATGTAGACCACTGGCCAGACGACAATGAGCAGAACGTGTTCCTTTTTAAACAAAAACAAAGCTACCACCATTATGGACCACAACCTGGCCGGCCAGAATAACAGAGAAGGGTTTCGGGTGGAACGCAGAGCGGCCACACACGCAACAACCGCCTTGCCCGAAGAACATATCCAAGGAGCTGCAGTGAGAAAGCGGCCGCTCTCGTCCGCAGACCTCCCACGAAACAGCGCACGAAGCCGAACAGAGGAGTAAGAAGAGCGGTGGGCCAAAGTGGGCTCCCTGGGGGACGCCCGGAATGCCGAGAGAGGGAGGAGAACAAGGGAGGAAGCAGAAGAAGACGACCTGTTCCGCCGCCGCACGCGACAAACGAAAGGGAACAACGGGTCATTCAGGAACTCGGCCGTCGGTAGGGAGGAGGCACTCGCGCAGCCGAAGCAACAACACCTCCCTCCCTCCCCAGGAAGATTTATGTCTTTATGAATCTCCCCGCCGCCTCTTTCACCCACTCCCACTTTCTCACCAGGAACTGCATGTAGGTTAGCCGAAGAACGGCCGAGTGCAGCCCAACGGCGCATTGCCACTGCCAGCGGCGTCTTCGACCTCAACCTGCTTAGGGCACGTGGGGCGTCCACTGTGCGGAAAGGCAACGCGCCGAGTGACGCCCGGAATGAATTCGGCCGGCGGACGCCGCGCGACCATGCTGAAGTGCATCGCAAATATATTGGCTGCAGTTCGTCGAGCCGTGCAGAAATGCAGTTGAATCGCGTTGTCGCCGCCGCAAAAGGCAGCAAAAACTAGAAAGGAAGAACGTGAAAAGGCTCCACTGGAAGCTATGTGTCTGCTAGGTACCTCCTCCTGTTTTCATTCAGATCAATAAACGGGTGGACATTCGCGAAATGCTCTTTTTACCCCCGTACCGTGCAAACGGAGAGAGGATCGTGAACCTCGCCCATGTTGGGGTAACGGATTGAACAAAGCTCTGTAACGCTAACATCCCCTTCTATTCAGCGCTTCACGGTGGTAACCCTCAATAAGCGTTGCCACGCTTTTCAAGTCAAACAGAGTCGTTTTTCGTTCTTGTTATTTCTGTCCAAAGCGTGATCGGCGTGCACATTACTTTCATCGTATCTCCAAATCTCTGCACGCTTGCAGCTCCCTCCTCGACGCATTTTTGGGATTTCTCTGCACGCCGGAGAAAGGAGACGCCCTTAAAAAAAAAAAAAAAAAGAAACAGTGCTCGCAGAATCGGCTTGTTGGTAGAGCGAAGGCGTGCGGCCGGCCCGATCATAATAACCGTCACTTCGGACGGTCCGTTTGTCTTTCTGCGTCCGCTCCTTTTTACTTCCTTCCTTCCACCGGCCGAAGGAAGTGAGGGCGAGGAGGAGAAAATGATCTCGTCCGCCGCTCTCCGTTTCTTCCTTTGACCCAGAGAAGAAGCGGCGGCCGCGTAGATGGGCGGGCCTGAAGATGCGTACGGTAGAGCCGTCACCACCTCGGAGGTGAGAGCAGGCCTTGGGACGTGTCCTCCGTTAGCTGACCGTCCGTAGTCTCGCCTCCATTTGGCGCTGTGTTGTGCTTAGAAGCCAAGACGGCCGTAATCGAAAGACCCGAGTCATCGTCCGATGCGCAAGCACGAAGTCCCGCGGTCATGTCGGAGGTGACTGCTTTCCAGACACAGTTAGGGTAATAAAGCGAGCGAGGGCAATAAAGCGAAAGTAAACAACAACAAGTACGGGGCGAAGCAAATCACAGGCCACGGTGAGGCCGGGGGCGCCGTTCGTCTTTTCCGAGACTGGCCAGCCGGCTCTGCAGACGTGCCAGTGTTCGTGGGTGCCGCCGAGTGAACGACGACGACGCCGTAAACCAGGCGAAGAGAGCGTGCGAAAAAAAATGTATTCTTTTCAGCGGCTGACCCGACATGCTGGCATCTGTGACGTTCTTGTTGACATTGTACGCCAACCACGCCGGGAGGGGACGAGCGCAGCGGCACCCGGATCCCACGCGGTGCGCAGACACGGAAAGTGGTAGTGTAGGACTGAATGGTCTGTGGGCTACGTCGGTTCACTGTATTTAAACGTGGACTCAGCACGCCAGACACTCGTTATTGTTTCTTCAAATATGCGTAGCCGCTAAAGGGCGCTTGAAATAAACGAAGACAACCTTAAAGGGACCCTGCAACACTTACAATCGACTACTCGGAATGTACTTTGGGGTAAAGTCTATTGTCCCAGCAATCTCCTTCCGCAATAATTATGAAAATCCGTTCACTATCTGCGACCTGCGGGAGGAGCGTTATTTTCTGTACCTTGGTCCCTTCACAAGTCCAGCAATGGCGGCCAAAGATCAAAAGCGCATCTGACCAAGCAAAGGAATTAAAAAGAGACACATGTAATGAACGCAACGTCTTCAGACATCGATGCTTTCGCCCCCCCCCTAAGCAAAGTGCGAAATCCAGACGGCGAAATCGTCTCACGTCAGAATAAATAAAGCTTCAGCTGCATGTAACCCAGCTATAGGGTGGTCTCCACAGTATTAATGTTTGTGCGTGCACCTCCGTGCATCAAACGTGGCGATTTCCATGGTTAGATCAGTATGATTTACCACAGTATAGTTGGTTTAATTCCACGTGCGCGTTCATTATTTATCGCTTGTTCGGGACAATTTTTGAACGGTCACGCACACCACTCACGGGCGCGCACATACAGAGGAGCTAAACTGCAGCAACGAATTTCACAGAACAAAACGGCTATCACACACAACTGTCAGGGGGAGAAACGACGAGAAAAAAAAGACAAAAGAAAAGAAAAGACGGCAAAAAAAAAAAAAAAAACCGAAACATCCGCCCTCTTAGGGAAGGACAAATGGAGCAGAAACGCACCATAAGTGACAAACACGTCTCTCTGCGATCTCCCCTACTGAAGGCAGCAGACGACGTCTTTTTTCCTTCGGCCGTGTCTGCGCCTCCTTCCACCCCCTGCCAGCTGTCGTCTGCTGACAGGGTCGAAAAATACCATGCCGCCTGTTCCGAACGTTCTTACCGTGCAAAAAATCGCGCAGTCTTGCGGGAATATGATCTTGCCAGATGCGGCTCGGCCCATTGACTGGTGTTCAAACACCCCACTTTTTTCTGTACGTAGCTTTAACGGGTCAGCATAATACCGATCTAGTATACAGTGCAAAGGCCCCGCAAGACCGCTGTAGAAATAGTTAAGCAGAGCACGATATGTTGCGCTTTGCGGAAACGCATGGAACAATGCTTAGCCTGCGCGAGCACAGGTGAGAGCTAGGGGGGTGATACCCAAGATTGGTACTATATAAAAAGACGTTTGCCGAAACATTTCAGTTGCCCCGTTTACAGCATACACAAGCATGTTTAGTGCAAAACAAACAATTTGAGGCGAGAGCAGCGCGCGAGCGAAAATAAATCGGAGCGCACCCATCGATACCGCCTCGACAACTTTCCGTTATCCGGCGCACGGCACAAAAAAAGTGCCATTCCCGCTAGCGTTCCGAAGACGCGCGGTAACCGCATTCCAGCAGGGAAAGCTCTCATAATACGCACACCCAACCCAAAAAGAATAGAAAACAAATAGGTGCCGGTGCGGTGCGCGAAAGACGTCGAAGAACTAACGTACCTCATGAGACAGGTATCTGCCGTGGCGACGTCGCGAGCGGAGACCACGTCAGTTCTCCGGGCACATGGAACGGCGTATTCCGCGCGGCCGGGCTTTTCTCAGCACCGTAGTCTTCTGCGTGCCGGCGTACAGCGTTGGCGGTGTCTTCGCCCGTGCCCGTGCTGAGCCTTCAGCCGGTTCCGTTCAGCCGGCGTGGTTTGTAAGCATTTATCTTACGCGCGGCGAGAAACCGGAGGTGGCGCTAGATGGCGCCACGAGACACGCAGACGCAAGGGTTAGTGAGCGTGAACGGTGGGAAGGTATCTCCCACATCACTCGTTATGCTGCATACAGTATTTATTACAGTAATTCAAATTAAATAAACGTTTCTCGTTTAATAAAACAAAATAAACATTTCTTAAAAATTTATGGTTTACTTACGTAGTTGTTATTGATAAAACTGATTTTGTTGCAACTAAAGTAAAAAGAGTTCTAATGTTTAAAAAAATTAAAAAAATGCTTACTCACGGCTTGCTTAAACATTTAAAAATTTTCGATCTATGTTCCTAGGTTGGCGTCATTTTAAGCGTACGAATAACTGTTCCTATTCCTTCCAATTAACAAGAACGAAATGCGGCCTGTTAGTGGCGCCCTCTTTACGTTATTCACCGTTGGACTGGTTGTTGCCGCGCCGAGCTGATAAAAGCAAAGCAAGGTTGAGGTGGAGCGGTGCTTTGAATTCCTTCTCGAGCAACCGTGCGAACGCTAGCAGCAGACGAGTTGAGCAGCCGTTCGTCGCGAGTCCAACGCTCCACCGACCACAAGCGCTATTCCTCGACTGCTTGGAACTCGTATCCGCATCATAGTTTTGCGAAGCGCCGCAGCAAGATGACGGAAGGGTACATTGCGCAGCTCAACCATCGCTTGGATGTGCTCGACTTGTGCGTCACAGTGTCGGAGCTCTCGCCGGACGACGCCTACTTCGTCAAACACGCCAACGAGAAGCTCGAGGCGGCCGTGCAAGCGAAGCGGGAAATCGACGAGCTCGTTCGGCGCTACGAGCAACTCAAGCAGGAAAAGGCCGCGCTCGTCGCAGACCTCGAACTGCGCCTACGGCTCGCCGAATGCCAGAAGGAATTCCTGGACGCTCTGCCGCCGTCGAAGGTCGTGCCAAGGGGCGCAGAAGCCAACAGCGGTCCCGCTGAACCCTCCACGGCAGACGGGAAGGTCTGCCGGGACGTCAAGCACGTGCCGTACTTGACCGAGGAAGAGTTCGCGCGCGTGCCCAAGTACATGAAGGGCCGCTTCACGCTGGCCGCACTGGACAAGCTGGTGGACGCCTTCAACGCCGCTCTGGACGCCAAGTACGCACTGCTGGCGCTGCCCAAGTCCCGCCTGAAGGAGTCTCAGTGGAAGAAGGTGACCGCGTACCGCGGGCAGGAGACGGCCGAGACGAGAGGGTTGCGCTTCGTGACGGACGGCGACCTGACGGTCAGAGGCAGCGCGCTGGAGTCCATCCGCACGGTCACCTCCTTCGCCGCCATCATGCGGAACTGCAACCGGCTCCGGGAGATCCGAGGGCCCCAGCGCATTGTGCGCTACGTGGTCGTGTGAAGCGTGTGCCGTCTTTTACGCACTGTTTGGTTCTAAGGTTTCTTTTTACTCGTTTTACTTTCTTTTACTAGTTTCAATAGCTTTTTTTATGGGGCGGTGGCCGTAGGAAAAAAAAAAGTTGCCTGCTCTGGACGATTGGCAAAGGTGTTCAGCTAAGGGCTGCTGTAGAAAACATACTTGTAAAAGAGTAAAAAAAACTTTCAGTGCCCAATCTGATGTCGCATTCCTTGGCTTCCTCTGGCGTTTGTACTGTCATGGATATGAAACAGTAAAACTTTTTATTGTATTGCCACTGTTTCCTGTTATCGTTAGAGCGAGAACGCACTTGAACCTTGAACATGGGAACAGGTGCAGGAAAAACATAGCACAGTTGTGCAAAGCAGTCGATCAGACAATGGCCAGTCTAGTTGCTGCCTCAACGAAGGGCTTGGGGAGCATGTTGGCGAATGTGCTGGCAACATTGGCTTTACTGGGAGAAAAAAAAACAAGTGACAGAGCAAGATACGGCAGGCCTTCTGCTTGGTGTCTGGGAAAGAAAAACTGTCGTCGGTCGACTTATAGAAAAATGGTATAATTCCTATCATAACTAGGTCTGAGTGTGCACTCTACAGGTTCCATGTGTGGTGGCAATTGCGAATTGGCTGCCTATCTCTCGCATTATTTTTACCAGCACAATTTTTTTTTTTTTGCAAGGGTTGAAGCTTGAGCAAGATGGTTCGTGGCATAGCGGAGGGCACAGTGCTGCAAACAGTGACGAGACAGGGGATAAAGAGGACCGCACTGTGCTGTGCTGTAGTCTTCGTCTCGTCCTTTCACATCTTGCAGTGTCCCCCCTCCTCCTTACGATTCAGCACACTACAAGACGGTAAAGCGAGCTAAGCGGCCTTGCGCCTCCTATCTGCACTCTATAAATCATATGAGCATGCCATAGAAAAACGTTTTGACCATCAGATGACCAGACTACAAGCCGCAGGCTTCCCATGCTTAATGCTCACTGGCGTGGCGGAGGCTTTGCTTCGCAAAACAAAAACTGGCTTGAGAAGAGCTCGTGCAGATCCTTTGCACAAAAAAACACGCCGTGAAGTTATACCTTACGCGCACCGTGTTGCACATAATCCAAAGAAGGTTGCCACGAGGTATAAGGTCCAAGTTGTGTTTTCAGCACCGCCTTACACTTGGCACACTATGCGTGCGAACCGACCCTACAAGGAACTGTCCCAAAACATGCGATAAGCATGCTAAACCTTCTGTAAACTGCATTGAAGGTGTTGTGTATCGGATACCGTTCGATTGTGGCAAAGTATACATCGGCCAAACTGGTCGATGTGTGAATGAGCGACTACGAGAGCACACCCTTTCCACGAAAAATGGGACGGGATCACACTTGCCATCCTACTGCAAGGAATGTCACTGCATACCCGAATTTGACAAAACAAAAATTTTGAAACGAAGTTGGGACGTCACGGCACGTGAAGTAGCGGAAGCCTTCTACATGAAACGAAAGGGAGATAACTGCACGAGAGTGCCATCGCTGCTAATTCACGCAAAAGAGTGTGCGTTCCTGGATAACTCTCTTGATGCTTGTTGATGTGTGCCCTCACCGGATGCCTGTTAGAACTTTTTTAGCCCAGATGTGTGATTACGCCGAATATCTATATGCATGCCGTCTTTTCAATAAAAACCAGTTACGAGTTAGAGCCCGTCCCGCCCTTTTCACCATCTGTGTCTTTCGCTGCTCTAAATCTTATTTCTGTAATATGAACCAACTCACCCAGCAACACGTCTTGCTTATCCTTTTCCTTCTTACGACCAACTCCATTGCCCACTTCTCCCTTATCTATGCTCTTTTGTGATTGTTATCTCTTCTTGGCAAAAGCCCCTTTGTGAGTACGTATATACTACCGCAAAAAATTAAAGCTGCTATGAATTGGCTCCTACCCTCATCATCATCATCAGCAGCAGCCTATCTAGCCTATCTACGCCCACTGCAGGGCAAAGGCCTCTCCCATTAATCTACAATCACCCCAGTACTGTGTTAACTGCAACCAATTTATCTCCGCAAACTTCTTGATCTCATCTGCCCATCTAACTTTCTGCTGCCCCCTGCAACGCTTGCCTTCTCTAAGGATCCACTGTTACCCTTAATGACCAGCGGTTATCTTGCCTTCGCATTACATGCCCTGCCCACGTCCATTTCTTTTTCTTAATCTCTACTAATATGTCCTTAACACGTGTTTGTTCCCTGACCCACTCCGCTCTCTTCTTGTCCCTTAATGTTACACCTATCATTTTCTGCTCCATTGCACGCTGAGTCGTTCTCAATTTAAGTTGAACCCTCTTAGTGAGCCTCCAGGTGACCCATTATTGTCTGGGTCAGAAAAAGAGAAGAATTGACTCCTCGATGTCACTTGCACTGATGTCACTGTAGCTGCCGGGTTGGCACACTGCACATGCAGTAGAAGGCTGCAAGCTTATCGGACCTCGAGCAGCACTGGGAAAGTGTAAAGTGATGCACCAGGGAGGGAGGCGGTGACGTCGCATGCAAGCCATGTTAGCGCGAGCTTCGCGTAGTGTGAAAACACGTTGTGGACTAGGCACAGCCGAGTGACGGAAAAGCGGAGAGCAGCAGCTGTGGCTGGGAGTGCACTGTTTGCCGGCATATCAAGCTTGCTGACCTGGCACGCTGCTGCAACAGCCGCAATTACTGGCAGTGCAAAACTGGAAGCAGTACTCTGCAGCGTTCAAGTGGACTTGATGCTCTCGCATTCACAACACATCAAAAGTCTTCGACGTGGTGAAAAGCGTGACGAGATGCGGACACAGGATGAGCGCCAGACAGCTGCAAGGCCTTTATTGACGAGAATGGCAATATCTCTAAATATGCAGAAACACTAAAAAAGAGACGGATGTGTGCAGCTTTCACAGACAATGTGGTTGTAGCTGTAGATGGGCTTTTTCTTTTGTGTGCAAAGCCAGACAGGGTCAAAGCCGTGCACGTCTGTCACTTTTTTAGCGTTTTTGCACATACAAGATGTTGCCTTTCTCGTCAATAAAGGCCCAGCTGATATCTAGCGCGCATCCTGTGTCCCCGTGTTGAAGTCGTTTCACCAACTGGCCCAAATTTCTGCGTTGAAAAGCATCAAAGTGCTCAGGTGTTGTCGAACTTTTTCCGACGTCCCTTTCAGGTTTCCAGGAGGCACGCTGCTCCTCTGTCAGGACCTTTTGCTGTTGTTTGAAGACAACTTGTCAAGAGACAGCAAACTTCATGTAGCAGCTCAAATATGAGCTGCAAAGTTATGTTGCACGTTTGCATTCACTGTGGCAACAGTCGACTGCACCTTGCAAGCAAATTATTTCGTCCTCAATACAGTGTCAAGTAAGTGCCCCACACAAGTCTCCAGTTGGGAAGAATGAGTGACCCCAGTCAGAGATTTGTTGGAGCATGGTCGGCAGTCAGACGGCGTAGCACTGCTAGATCGGAAGGTGCCCAGTAAAGCGTACACCACCATCACACCTGTTCACTGCGTTGAGCTGACAATCGGAAATCTCTCGCACATCACGCACCAAACATGTTCGGCACAACACCACTGGACACGCAGATACGTTCAGCAAGTCCATAAATATTTCGAGTCGTTATCTTTGGATTCAACAAGACGCTGTGAGCTCTCTATCTACATGTGTACCCTCGCACCACGATACCATCGGTGCACTCCACTTCGAAGGCCAGGCAACGCAACACACAAGTAGGGTGGTGTGTCCTGTATTATTTCCCAGGTGCGCATGTAGCTTTCGATGCACTGCCCCCCACAGCCGATGCCCATTTTCGCATTTCCTGTCAGCCTTCCCTTCACCCTTTGCGCTTCTCCTTCCTGTAGTATCAGGGCAGTGGGGATTTGGCCCCTTCGTTGGCCCATCCCACCCTATAATGGTGGGGCCCTTGAATTATCCAATCCCAACTGAGGCGTTGCAAAAGAGAGAAAATCCCAAGGATATTCATGCAAAGGTGATGCCATACTCGGGTTGTCAGCTGAAACCGCTAGAATGCAACATGCGAACATTGTATCCACGGGATGACACCGCAAATTATTTTGCAATGACTTACGCACTTCCTTGCATAGATATTTCACTTGACGGCACTGGCAGTGTCCTTGGTAAAGTGTAATCTGCCACGGATGTTACAGACAGCAACAAACATACCCGGAAATGGCCACCGATACAGTGCACTGGTGGGAATTGTGCTTTTAAAGAGGGATGCTCTTACAGCTATTGCCTTTGAATTACTCCCTCCTTCTCAGCCAATCGAATGGTACAGCATGCGCCACAAAGAGGTTCTGCCATCGAACGAGTCAAGCAACAAGTGTTTGGTCGAATATCGCTGAAAACCAACTCTGTAATTCAATTTTCAATTTCCCTTTTCTGTCGCACAAATACGCTTACCATGAATCGGCAGAAATACCGACATTTCAGGTACTAGTATGTACAGTCTTTGTCAAAATTTTGTGGGCCAAGCGGGAAACGCGCAGGCTGCAAAAAGTTCAATGTACAAGCTTACGGCCCGAGCGAGGCTGAAACTTTTTATGCAGGAAAGCTAGAGAAAACACCTTTCTTTCTTAGTGCGTTAAAATATTTTTGTCACATTTAAAGGTAAAGCCAATTGTTCGGGCCCAGAAAATTTTGACAAAAGGTGTACAGGTCGGGTACTGACAGGCATTAAAAATTTCAAAGCAGCACAACTTCCGCTGCAGTCTGGTGCTGGCCAACACTGCTTTAAGAGAGCTTTGGGAGGCCTTCTGTCAAAGTCTACAATACCACGGTGAAGTAGCCTGCATTTAACGGCAGTTAAATGCAGGCTACAGTTAACGGCAACACTTACACAAGGACTGCGGTACTTGCTACCAAATAGCTGAGAAACGTCCCGTTGCCTTGAAGAATGTGCCACCACCAAATAAAATTGTTTCAAGTGAAAAAAAGGCACAAGCACTCATCCGTGCTATTCTGCTACACAATATCTTCGGCTAAATTAATGGCCCTCAGTTGTGGAGACAAACACTGCTTCTTTCGATATGACACGCTCGGGTAGTTTGGCCACTCTGTCGCTGGCAACCGATTCCTGAAGCGAACCGTGCTCTGAAGGAAAGCCCTGTACTTGAACATATTGCTTATGCACCTGCATACTCTTCCCATTTCAGACAGGTTTCTGTGCCTGACAGAATTCCTCCAAGTCTTCGTATTTGTTTTCAAAAGGTTCCATTACTTCCTAGTCATTTCCAGTTAGTGTCCCAAGAGGTATTTCAGGAGACTGGTACGAGAGTCCCTGAAACGTTTTAAAGTAGAGCATTTTTGAAATCGCCAACCTACAAAAGTGTGTAATGTAAAATGCCACGAATAGAGTTTTCAACCTAAGGGTTGGAATTGACTGCTTACCTCCTCTTGTTGACATAGAACAGCAATACACAGTTAAGTGAAAAGCTGGTTGTACAACTAAAGCATGACCACATCAGCTTAATTAAGGAAAGCGCATGCAGTGTGGCCACATCAAGTCGCGGCCGAGAAAAACGAGACGTCCAGGTTATGTTCAAACACTTCTCTTTTATTCGGTACAGCCAGAAAACAAAAATACCCAATTGGCAGGAGCAGTGATATGCTGTGTCCGGGCCGCCCACACACGCATCTCGGCACAGTTCCCCACCCACCCATATCGGCCCGTTTCCAGCCACACGAGGAGGGAAAGAAAAAAAAAAGTACGGATACCGCCTTTTAGAAAAAAAAACCAAGATCATATTTTGTCCAGCGGGCATAAACACAACCTAGAGCACACACAGAGATACAGTCGAGACAAAAACAAATTCTGTGCATGTTGTTCAGCTTTTTCTCGCAAAAAGCTTGTGCTACGCGTCTTTTAAAAGTGTATTCCATTGTCCCGGAAAAAAAAAAAAAAAAGTCTACGTTGCGCTGCACCAATAGCAGCGAAGCGACTACAGTACTCTCCCCTACATTTGGCACCTTGCAGTCGTGAAGCAGGCAGACAGGTTGCACGTCACCACCAGCGAATCAGAGAGAAAACACAACTTCGGACTCACTGACAGTTTTAGACGTCGGCAACGGTTTTCTTGTTAGTTAAAAGTTCGTCGCCACATTGAAAAACTTTGCGGGGCAGCCTTTTTCAAGTGCGTTGTAGCGCTTTTTTAAACATGAGAAAACAAGAACCTTCAGCATTCCACTCGTATCAGACAAAAACTTGGCAAAGCCTGCGCGTTTGCATAGTAGCCACAAAATAAACTCTGCCTCGCAGACTGGGAAGCACATTTTCAAGAAACGCAGCGTCTCCAAATGCTCTTTCCCCCAAATTTGAAACAATTAAACCGCAGTTTTGATGGGCACAATCACCCCAACTTACATGTTTCGCTTATACGTATTCTTTTTTTGGGGTACGTTTGACGTCGTGCAAAAATACAACGTTTGGACGTTGTGCCAACGCCGCTTCGAGTACTCGCTACACAAAATCGTCGTCGTCGGCCGCCAGCCGCTTGCGCACAAGTTGAGGGCTCAAGTCCAGCTTTGTCAAAGAGGGAGGGGGGAGCAAAGACATGTATACGAACACATGGAGACACACAACTCGCGCTTGGAACAACAAAAAAAAAGTAATGGCCACACGTACACACAACACGCACGCTCTACTAGGTAGCATCGCAACCCGCTTCACAACCCTTCCCGGCCCCCCTTTATCTGTGAATACGTAATCTACAAATACGCTCGAAGTAAAGTGAAATAAAAAAAATAATAAAACGCACACCCACGACGGCTAGGCCCGATCAGAGACGTCGCGTCAGAGTGGCTAAATCGACGATTTCTCGGACGTAGGCACTGACGGCGCTTGACAGGTACGACGCAAAAAGAACAAGGACACCTCGCTGCCGACACACCCAACGCCATTCTCGTTTTTCCCCTCTCGTCATTAAATATAATGTGAAGTCTCTAGACTAGCTCTGGGAGATAACGACACCCAAAGAGAAGAACTGAAAAGGGGGAGGATGGGGAAAAAGAAATGATCCGGGGAGACGCGCAGGTTCACGCGGCGGGAAAATTCGAAATGAGATAGATGCAGACGCGACGCCGAACGAGGCGACGCAAAGAACGGCAGCGCTCTTCTTCACCGACTCGCACTGCAAAAGCAAAACTTTTCCCTCAGACTTTTTTTTGCTAGGTCAAGTCAATTTCAAAGTGATGGCTCCCAGAACGCAAAACAAAACCTTCGTGGTTGCAGAGTGCGGCCGCCAAGAGCCCCGTAAAGAACTCCGGCGTTCCTCCGCGAGGAAGAAATGAAAGAACACACCCTGCACTTTAGAGCTTGCCGGCTTCATTACAAAGACCAGCCGGAGGGAGACACTCAAAGGGAGAGGGAAAAAAAAAAAAAAAAACGAAAGAACTTCGAAAGCTTCGATGCACTACTTTGCCGTGCTTCAGAAGATTTTCTCTTACAATGCTTGAAAAATGGAGACATTGAATGCTCTACGCGATGGCAGAAAGCCAGCGGCAGGTGCAGAATGCCGCTTTTTCACTTCATCGGACGTCGCGGTGTTAGCACCTCGAGACGCGCGCTCCCGGACGCACGCTTATTGGCAGTATCAAAATTGGTTGGGAACGACGGCGACCTACCGGGTTTTTCTTTTTTTTTTTTTTTTCGACAAAAGCGTCGCATCGGGTTGTGTAAATAGATTTGGGCTCGGTTGGGAAGACAAAAAGAAGAAGAGGCTCCCTTTGGGCAAAGAGGAGGAGGAGGAGGAGGAGGAGGAGGAGGAGGAGGAGGAGGAGGAGGAGAAAGTGAGGCCACAGCTTTCTAAAACTGCCACCTCACTCACTCAAAACAGGGGGAAAGGAAAAAAAAAATCTATTAAATACGTCTTGCACTCTGAACACAGAGTTGGGGTCAAAAGGGGGCAGTGCAGAAACATTGCAAGCTGGCAGGGACATTTGTCAACGTCTTGGCTCACAGCTCACAACCTCAAGTCTGTCCTCTGCTTGTGGGTCGGCAAAAATTTCCACTTCCGAGAGGAACTGTTCGCAGCAAACTCGACAGAAACAAGTTAAAACCTCGTACTTAGCACTACCGCCTGTTGTACTGCCAGCTGTTCATGGCACCCATCTTAAAGTTAACCTCGGTACCAGTCTCAGCCACACATCGATTCCAAACTACATCGGCTTCAAACTTACTGAGAAAAGCTCTCCCAGGTTAGCGACCTCTGGTTCATAGATGGAAAGTTTTCATTTTTCCAGGGGGGGGGGGGGGGGGGGGGGGGGAGCCGGCTATTCCCTTCTTATAATTTATTCCTGTATGCATATTTAAATGTATTTTTGTGTGCACATGAAGCACACAGTTTAAAGCTAAAAAAAAATGAAATGGAATAAAACACCGCAGTCGGCACCTATGCTCTGCGTGGCACCATTACAGAGTCCGAAACGACCGCACAACTAAATTGCAAACTGCAACGTCAGCGATCAGCTGAGGTTCCCACCAGTTTGGAATGGGAAATGCAGCAGAGCTTCTTTCGCAAAACCCTTTCCAGGACTCGAGGCAGAACAGAGCATAAGCTCATCTTTGGTGAACCGTGCATTTGCCTTGCGATGCCCTCCGGCCAGCTTGGACAGCCAGTTTCATACAAAGCTTTCTCTGTGGCACACGCCTTGCCCTGCACTGCCCCCCGCCTCACAGGGAAGGCGAGAAGAAGAAGAAGAAAAAGTGTTTTTCTTTCCACTTGTTTTGCTTGCCAGAGGAGAGAGAGAGAGGAGAGGGAGGGGGAAAAGAAAAAATAAATAACAAAGGAAGGCGCGAAGGTCATCTAGAGGTCGCTCTCCCCGTAGAGTGCTGTCGAGAAGGACATGTAGTCCAGGGCCCCGGGCACAGAGCCGTGTCCTTTGTACGCCGCCATGCGTCGAATGCAGTACTCCGCCTGGTCTGGCGGCAGCTCGCGGCGGAGCTCTTCGGCTGTGATGTATGGCTGTTGAAGGAAGGGAGAAAGGCACGAGTCAATGGCACAGTTGCGAAAGATATCTGAACCAATCATCAAAAGCTCCCGGCGAAATGAGCAGCTGCTGCAAAAGGCCAATGACCGGAATTCGAGATGGTGAACAAACACTTACTTTAGCCGAGTGTGTGTGTGTCACAATAGGCTAGGGTCCCAAACGCACCACCAACCCAACACTTTTGTACTTCCATGCTTGTGATTACAATGCAAAAATACGGCCACAAGTCGCCAGTACACAGTGGGCTTACATGCGAGTCAAGTAGTGACAGGCTCCTAAAGTGCGACTTTTGAAATTCAGTCAAAGCGTCCAAGAAACAGTGCATGTCAAGATACTGACAGTTGAGAGTCGCCAACTCGATACGTTCCAGCTAGTGAAGCACTTTGAAACCCTGAAGAAGTCGACCAACGACGACTTGGCTATGCAGCCTGGCAGTATGACACGTCGTTCGACTGCCGAATAGGACGTATCACCTCACCTGTGGTCTCCCACAAATCCTCCATTCCTCGTGTTAAAATTACAACACATCAACGGACTTCCAAATGAGCTAAGGTAAATGAAGGGGCGTTTTTGCGGCTACATTGAACGCTTCAAAGGTCCCAGACACTGCCAACTGCACGTTCCAAGTGTCATTCAGCCATGACAAAGCGAGCGTCACACCCTCACTAAACAACGATGCCTGGAGTGACAATCGCCCCCCCCCCAGGTGACGATGATCAAGTCGGTCCATCTCACCTTGTCGCCAGCCAGAATCCTGAAGGAGTCGATGATCTGCTCGGCCGTGTCTCTGTCTGTGCTCTCGCGGGTCATGAAGTCCAGGAAGGCGTCAAAGTGGACGTAGCCGGTGTTGTTCGGGTCCACAATGTTCATGATGCGCCGGAAGTCCGCGTCACCCTGCAACGCGACAAAGAACGCCAATAGTATCAGCAACCTGCAGCAGTGCAGTTTAATCTCGTTAATTTGACCCTGTTAGTTTGACTTATCGCTCAATCCAGCAGCGTTGAAAGTAAGGAAGAAGAACCCACCAGTTCGAACCATTCGCAGATCCAGAGGGGGGGGGGGGGGTTTCGATTTCCTGACTCCCCCCTCCTTAATTTCTGAATACCCCCAAGAAGACGACCCCACAGGTCCTAGAGAAAGCCTAGTCGGTGATTTTCTCTATTCCTTGTATTTGTGGTTTTCTGAAATTTTGGTGAATAAAAAAGGCTACTCTTCTCTACATCCTCCTCATCATTACCGCCATCATCAGCACTGACAGAAGCTGACCCCTCCCTCAGAAAAAACCGGGATCCACCCCTGGTTCGAACATGGAAGCACATGGCATCGGTCAAGTCAAACCCCAAACCAACAGATCACGTGTATTCCGCTGGCTGCCCACGGCAGCCCTAAAACCTGCCATCCTGAGAATGATGGGATTCTGCAGACTGCATGACAGTCACAGATCCACCATGGGTAGTAGTATACCTGAGCAAGGCAAAGGCATATGTGCTGCTAAGAACACGGTTTCATCCTGGCCACGGCAACCGCTTTTCCTGATAAAGCCAAAAAAATAAAAATGCCCTTAAGTTTAAATTCATACACAAATTAAATCCCCACGTAGCCTAAATTAATAAACCTGTAGCCATATACTACGCAAGCCTCATAGTTCTGGTGAAGCTTTGGCCCATGAAACCTCAATTAAAACTTTTTTGCCTAGCGGCTGTGCTTACTGCCTCGGCATCCGATTTCAAGTTGCCCTGCCTGAGGGAACTTTTGTGTAGTTTTCCTTCATTGCGACACCAAAGCAGTACTGGAAACACTTGACGCATTGCAGCATAATGATGCTAAATGTCCAAAAGGCATAACAGGCTGTTTACGGGGCTTGCAATTACTCCGCTTTGCCACCATTTGTCAATCTAGCCTTCCGGATAATTTGCCCAAATAACGTGGCCCCACGAAGGTAGAATTGGCGGGACTGGCTTGTACAAGCGTAGTGTTTTAGGTGATGTTGTCTGGATCACCGTGCATGTGCTGGGTACCCCCAGGCCACCCCGTACAACTTCGATTGATTGATTTTTATAGTTTAACGCGCCGACGCAACGCAGGTGATGAGGCGCGCCGTAGTGGAGGGCTGCAGATTAATTTTGACCCCCTGGAAATCTTTAAAGTGTGCAGAAATCTTGCGCACACGGGCGTTTTTGCTTTTCGCCTCCATCAGAAAAGCAGCTGCCGCGGCCGGGAATCGAACCCGCGACCTCGTGCTCAGCAGCACAGCGCCTTAGCCACTGAGCCACCGCGGCAGGTCTTACTGCAACTTCGCTGAGCTGCCCCAAAACAAAATCTAGCAGCCGAAGTTGGTCTCCCCAGTTTACCCAGTGCGACTGTGCTGAGCTACCAGGAAACCAAATTTAGACGGAACACCTGGTCCCCCCCGTCCGCCCGGTATGGCTCGGCCGACCTGAAGGGCCTGACCTCTGGCCCTTCAGGGTTCCTCAGTGCGGGTCAAAGCACCGTGGTGGACGCGCTTTCTTTGCCTCTGCGGCCGAGAAGGGGACCCAGACTGCGTGCCCACTTCATGCACTGGTCGGAGGACCAAGTCTGCCAGGAAACCAAATCCAGACGGCAACGTTGCCTGGTCCCCGCGTCCACCCAGTACGGCTCGGCCGACCTGGGCCGCCGCCCAGAGGGAGGAGGAGCGGCGTACCTGGCGGTCGTTGCGGATGCTGTAGCCGAGGCTGACGAGGCAGGACTTGAACTCCTCTGGGGCGAGGCGTCCCGTGCGGTTCTTGTCGAAGTGGTTGAAGGACATGCGGAACTCGTGCAGCTGCTCCTGCGTGATGCCCTTGGAGTCGCGCGTGAGGATCTGGTTCTCGACCTCGTTGATGTTGCGGTGGATGGAGGTGAGCAGCTGCTCCCAGCCCACGCGCAGCGTCTCCATGGTGTAGTGGGTGTAGCGGTTCTCGAAGATCATGGCCTCCTGCACCTCCTGGTGCGTGCGCTCCAGCTCCTCCAGGTGAGGCCGGTACTGCGCCGCCGCCTGCTCGTACTGTTGCAGCCGCTTCAGCTGCTCCTCCAGCGAGCCCTGGCAACCGACAAAACTCCAGTCAGGGGTGTGGCCAGAAACATTTTTCAGGGGGTCTTCCAACCCAACAGTTAAAAAAGAAAGAAAAAAAAACAGAAAAAAAAACATTGTGCACCGAAACAATAACTTATTTTTGTTTGCTTATCTTGTTTTTGTTTTTACATTTAAATTTATAGATGAGGCACGTAAAAAGCGAGAGTAAACAAAAAGGCTGAAAGGAAGGGGGGATGCACCATTTATAAAATTTTGGGGGTTGTTCTGAACAGTTAAAAAAGAAAAAGACAGTATGCGCCCAAACAATAACTTATTTTTGTTTGCTTATCTTATTCTTGTTTTGACATTTAAACTTATAGATGAAGCGTGTAAAAAGCGAGAGTAAACAAAAAGGCTGAAAGGAAGGGGGGATGCACCATTTATAAAATTTTGGGGGTTGTTCTGACAACGAAACACCCTCCCCCCTTGGCTACACCCCTGCCCTCACTTTGTATAACAGAGACCTCCAGACTTCGTTGAGCGTGATGTGCTCTCTCTACACCACTGTGGGGACCACTGATTAGGGCAAACGAGGCGATTTTGTTTCAACGATGAGTTTTGTAACGGTTAATTAAGAGCTTATGTAATTACTGCACTCATTTGTTCCCGACCTCCTGCGAGAATCTACGCAAGTCCACTAAAGTCTGAAAAACTTTAGAAACCAAGGGTCGTCTATCATCACCCGACTTTTGTGGGGTTGGCTGTGAATCAGTTCCGCTTTATAAAAGAGGAAACGGTGCAGGTAGATTTCCAACAAAAATGTTTTTTTTTTTTTAACGGAGAGTTCTATCCACTTTTGGAAGTGAACAGAATCAGTGTTTTGTTTGTTTTGGGGCACATGAGGGTCAGATTTGGAAGAAAGAAAAGACAGCAATATTAGGAAAACTGTGTGCTACAACTTCCTTTTCGCGTGAAGCAGGTGCGGCTAATAAACTCCGTGGAAAGGTCTGCGCAGTAAGGGACAAGCTACAGTTTCCAACACTTGCCAGGTCTACTAAGTGGACTCAGAACTTATTGTCTTTGTACACCACGTGCAGAGACATCTGATTGTAATTGGCCCAGCTATCTGCTGCAGAGGGCTGAACATAAGTGCCGTGCTAGAGGTGAGCACTAGCGAATCGGTGATTTGTATCATGGCCAGAGAAGAAAAGGCCACCTATAATCGCAAGCATTGTGACTGATGAAGATATTTCTGTAAGTTGTGATGTGCCCAAGGAATCGAAGATTGATGTTCGGGTGAATACGTACCAAAAGATAAGTTTTTCTTCTTTTTTTTTTCCCCCCAATTTTCGTCTGTCTTCAGAACACTGGTAGACTCGTGCTAAAATTAGCCCTCACTACTACCGGTGCGCCCACAGATATTGTGGATCGGCCTACATCCAAGCAAAGGAGGTAGTTGTAACAGATACTACAAGAGACATGTCTCAACAATCACCGCAGTGTGGCATCACCCCTACATGAGTGGCCAGCAACAAGTGCTCCTGCAACGACGAATTTCAACCCCTGCTACTTACACATGCAAACCCTGCTGCGTCCTCCCACCCTATTCAGCCAGTGCCCCTTTTCGCTCAGCTCGTGAAGCCAGACTTCCAGACTTGCCTGCATTCCCATGCCCAGGGCCGCCACGGCGTCCATCTGCCTCTCGATCCAGGGACCGACGACGTTGGCCTTCTCGGCAAACTTGCGACGCAGCCGCTCGTTCGCTGCACCACTCGGTCAGGGAGAGCAACACCACTGGCCCTTTGCCCCCACTTGTCAACCTGGCCTTCCGGATAATTTGACCAAATAACGCCGACCCTTGAAGGTAGAATTGGCGGGACTGGCTTGTACAAGCAGCGTTTTAGGTGACGTTGTCTGGACCGTGCATGTGCTGGGTACCCCCAGGCCACTCAGTACAACTTCGCTGAGCTGCACCGAAACAAAATCTAGCAGCCGAAGTTGGTTTCCCCAGTTTACCCAGTACGACCAGGGCCGTAGCCAGAAATTTTTCCGGGGTGGGGGGGGTTTGGATTTTGGGAAGGGGGTAGTTTTGCTGAAAGCAACAGCAGTAAGTATTGCTTACGTGTTGCCTGGAAAAGATTTCGAGAGGGGTTTGAACCCCCAAACCCCCTCTCTGGGTACGGCCCTGAGTACAACTACGCTGAGCTGCCAGGAAACCAAATCTAGACGGCAATGCCTGGTCCCCCTGTCTGCCCGGTACGGCTCGGCCGACCTGAAGGGCCTGACCTCCGGCCCTTCAGGGTTCCTTAGCGCGGGTCAAAGCACTGTGGTGGACACGCGTTTTTTTGCCCCTGCGGCCGAGAAGGGGACCCAGACTGCGTGCCCACTTCACGCACTAGTTGGAAGCACCAACGGTGATTTCTAGGGATGCACGAGAACCTCCTTTGTTCAGGCAATGCACTAGAGCCAGAATTCAGTGCTACAGCACCCGACAATGCCTCAAACCCGCTCAGCTACACTGATGTTGATTGCTGTCTACTCAGCTGGCCAAAACTCATTTTCAAATAAAAGCCGGCCTGCCAGGCTGCTTTCTGCCGTCCTATGGGAAGCAGGCCTCTCCCTCTCTCCCCCCACACACACGGTGGCCAGAAAGAAAGGATACACTGCTGCCTCATGAGCTCGGCCTGGAGGACTTGGTCCCTCTTGGGCACCAGCTGCTTCACGTCCGCCCACTTGGTGGTGATCACCTGCACGGGCACAGGAACTCCTCAGACCAAGGCGGACAAACATTCTGGTACGCAGGCAAGCACTGCCACTCTACAACAATAACAAAGGGAAACTGAAGAGTCACTGTTATGCCAACAGGAGGAATAAGTATTATTTGAGTATTAATGGGTCGTCGGATAACGTGGGTCAGGCATAAAATTACGTCGCACAACTGATGTTTTTTTTTTGATGCATTGTTTCTACAGCAACTTCACCGGAACTCGACTGGTCCGTCGTAAAACCTAGATTGCTGCAAAACCCAAGGTCGCATAACCAGGGGTTCCACTGTACTGATGCCAGAACTGCTACAGCCATACTCATCTTGCAGACGCCCAAATCTTGCCGTTCACTTTGAGCTGCACATGTGCAACTACAGCCACAAGCCACGCATATGTAACACGCCTCTGACAGCAGACCAAGAAGAGCATCATCGCAGGGGTGCGTGTGCGTGGAGAGGGGCGCACCCACCTGCGAGGTGAGCGTGGTGTAGGGGTTCTCCACCCCTCCGGGCACCTGGTACTGGCTGGCAATGGCCTGCACCTCCTGGGCCAGGCCCGTGATGGCCTTGTGCTCCTTGTCCGCCTCGCCCAGGGTCTGCTTGAACTGCTCGTGGGCCTCCATCAGGCCCTGCATTAAGGGGCGGGGGGAAAAGGTTTGCGTCTCGCATCAACATTCGGGGAGGAAACAGCACGCAACACTGCCGGCCACTTCATACCACACACGCACGCAACAGGGTCTTTCCATCATGTGTAAACAAACAGTGCTCGCGGGTTTCAGTGCGTAACCATCAACGGGGCTCTTTCCGCTGTTCATGAATAACAGGTTCATGAAAGCTTGGCTCAACTCTTGGAGAGTGGCAAGATGGTTTATAAATAATGCACAAAGCAACGGAGGAAGAGAGAAGCTGTATTTCAATGTGCACATGATCTCGACCGGGTTCCTATTACTGCATTTCACATTACAAGTGGTAGCTATGTAATTTTGCTCAGGGTCAGCACCTCTGGAAAGACACTGCGCTGCCATGATGGATGCAAATGCCTACGCCTTCTTTTTGTCTCTTGGGTATCCTTGAATCCCAACCCTTGTTTACACCATCACAATCGTGCAAAAAACTTTAGGGGGAAGGACGGTGAATTGGGAGGCAAGCAACTAGAATTGAGCCTTTCATAACAATGCGGAGCTGTGACAACAAAACTTTGAGGGGACCCTAGCGTCTGCTGCCAGTGTGCATTCTCTCGGTTTGTACCGTTGTTCGGTGCTTTCCTCCCCTTGCTTCCCAAAACACCCGCTCGCCTTGGCGTCACTGTGTAGAGCAGACTTTTCAAACCCTTGCCTGAGGCTAGGGCTGTATCGACCGTCGCGGCGATGAAGCGATGTCAGGGCGACGGCCATTCCGCTCTGTTTGGGGGGCTAACCTTACCTCACCGGCCCACTTTGAATGGAACCCGAACCCTCTCTCGTCCGGACGCAAAACGTGCGCTCTGTGTGGGAAACGGGTCGTAGAGACACCCTACAGGATGTCTAAGGTATGTGACGCTTTCTCTACTGTCCAGCCACACATCCATTGCATCGGCAAAAGCTTGCAAGCCCTGCTGGTTGCCGACTTGTGACTTAGGTTGTTACTTCGTCCCTACGCTTACAATAGGCCACTGTGAGCAAACGAACCGCGTCTCTCTCGCTCCTTCAGGCTAATCGTTGCGCCCCGGATTTCGTGCCGACCGCTCAGCGCACTGCTTCAGCATGGCAATGACGCGCGCACTTGCGCCTGGTGCCTTATGGCCCCTTTCACCTAAAGGGAAGTACATATGTGCAACCCATGTAGCTGGGAGGTTGGTGTAAAATAAGCGTCTTCTCTCCATACCCTGGGTATCTTTTCCTTTGTCACCCCTACTCCACCTGCCCAATAGAGGCGGTGTTGAGTTGGCATGATGGCGTTTCAGCCTCGTGAGCGTGCTCAAACAGTTCGAACCCACGGTGGTTCTTCGCAGTGTGCATGCTTGTATACCTTATGCAATGCACGGGTTATGCATATTGTGAGGTAGAGACCGCAATTTGCGCAATAGCAAAGTTTCTTACATACACACTGACTTCTTGCACTTCATTCAAAGATAAGATTGGGTGTCCAAAAGAACAACAATCAAATGTTGAAAAATAATAAATGCTCGGCAGAAGCATACATATGGTCAGAAGTAAAAATGAATGATAGGAAATTTTAGGGTAAGAGTTTCTGCCCTTGCCAAGTATTAAAGGAGCCATGAAGAGAAAATGCAAGTTGGTTTTATTCGAAAGATTTCGTGTTTTATAATGCCCCCAGCGCTTGTCCGGATACAAACGGTGCTTTATTCACTGAGAAATTAAACAATTTAGGTTAAAATTTTTATTTTCCCGCTCAATCGTGCGTTTTTGTGGTCCCAAGTGACATCACGGGAACCGACCTCTCTGCAGCCTAGAGTACCTTCATTCACGCATCCGCCGTACAGGGTAGAGACACGTAACGCTGGCGCCGCCATGTTCGGTTGCTCGCTCGCCGCCGAAGCAAGTCATTGTGTCAAAACCGCGCTAAAATTATCGCCGCAACGCGGTTTACTGAAGAAGTTTGAATCATATTGTCTGTTTCGCGTTGCTAGGTCTCGTGGGAAACGAAAAGAATAACGCTTTGAGCCCGTTGGCCCAATTGCGGCGGCACGGGACCGTTCAAAGGTTGTCTCCACCCTGTAGCGGTGTTGGTTTGTTCCCGCGTTTCTTTACGTTCCGTAACCTAGATGGCGCCACCATACCGTGGCAAGCGTTTGGTTTGTTTTTGCCCGCATTTAAACCTGGCTTGTTTTTGTTCTGGGAGAAAATATTCGTTCCCTGAAACAGTGCTCGCTCGACAAATGGGGTCACGTAAGACACCGTTGCTTGCGTCAATCGGCCAGTGTCGTCTGAGAAAACCCCAAGCCCCATAGTGCTGTGCAGCTAAACCAAAGCATGCTGTGCGCAGTACGAACAGCAGAACGCATCAGTACTTCTATGTTTACATGTGCTTTCGTAACTTCCACTGTTTGTCCCATCATTCCTATTGCTTTGTAAAGAATGTGCCCTAAATTTAAGCGCAAATCGCTCGTTCGTCTAGTTTGTAAGCTCTACCTAATTTGCGTCTGCTTCTGCCAGCCTCCGCCAATCGCAGAGCTTAGCCCATGTGACATCACAGGTTCTGTTGCGGGAAATAAGCTGGTGGGTCGCATGACCATTCCCGTTTTTCCTAATTATGTAGCTTATTTGAGCGAAGTTTACGTTAAAAGTGGTGTCAGTATGATTCTAACGAGACAATCTTTTGAACGAACCAAACTTGTGTTTTCTCTTCATGGCTCCTTTAAGTACTCAATTAAGAGGGCAAGTGTTAAGTACTCAATTGAGGGGGCATTTTACCTTTACCTAGAATTTGACAGCCATTAATCAGAAGTCATATTGTGCGACCAAGCCACTTTTCTTTAAAATGTCCAGCTACTAGCAACAATCCGTGCACCAACTTCAGAGAGACCTCATTTCAATCCAATACCCACTCAAACGTGTTTTTCCCTTACTTTCTGCAGCAGTGGGCCACTACCTGCACTGGTCAATAACGCTCTTTTTTTGCACCTAAAGACATACCCTCTCCTTAAAAGTGGGTGGGGAGGGGGCTTCCTACCTGAATCTCCTCCATGGTGTGGACGATGAACATGTCAACCAGGTCCTCGCGGGCGCCGTCCAGCCAGTTGTTGAAGGGGGCCACCCGCTTGGCGAACTCCAGGTGCAGGTGGTCGATCTTCTCGAGGACGCGCTCGGCCTCCTCGAGGGCCGAGCGGCGCTTCTGCGTCAGCGTGCCCAGCCGGTCCCACTGGTCGCAGATGCGCTGGCAGCGCGCGTTCACCGAGGCCGCGTCGTGGTAGCCCAGTGCGTTCAGCTCCTGCGCGATGGCAGCAATCTGCTCCACGCGGTCCTGGTGGGCCGCCAGGTCGCTCTCGAAGGCCTCGTGCTTCTTCTTCAGGGCCTTGACCTCGTTCAGGCGGCACTGCCGGAAGTCCTGGCTCTGCAGCATCTCCTCCTTGCCCCGCGTCCACTCCTCGTGGATGTCCGCCTTGTGCTTGAACTTCTGCGCCAGGTGGTCCAGCCGCTCCAGCCTGCACATTCGTTCCCCCTTTATTCAAATTGAACAGTGACGGACCAAGGGGGGAATCCCTGGGGCACACCCAAACGCCCTGGGCCTGTCACTGAGGCGGGATGCACTTTGACAGTGGCATCACCGAGGCACATATGAGAATTCGCCACCACGCAAACAATAAAACCATTCAAATTTTGGAGGTTTTACAATCTGTGGCAGAGGCCTGTGGATTGATTTTAACATCCTGGGGATCTATGAGGAAGCCAAAACACGAAGGTGGAGGGAGCTCACTCCCTATGTTTTCTCTCTTTCAACAGCGATGTGCCAAGGCCAAAACCCTAAAGCACACCACTACCCTCCGGTCAACTCACCGCATCATCTCAGAGAGCAGCCACTCCTCAAAGCCCTTCTCGGCCGTCTCAAGGCCCTTCCAGGCACTGGCGATGTCCGAGACCATCTTGCCTTCGGAGGGCAGGTAGGCCGGGCGATTGCTCAGCCGCAGCTTGGTCTGCAGCGTGTTGAAGTTGGTCTCCAGCTTGGCCTTCTGCTCCACCCGCGGGGGCTTGTGGGCCCGCCGGTAGGCACGAAACTCCTCCAGCTTCTTCTGCACCCCAGGAAGGGTGTTGTCCGTCGTACGGTTCTCCAGCCACGGCGTGGTCCGGCGGATCCAGTCCAGCAGCTGTCAGGGTTGGTGTCAAGGTGGAGTAGAAACAGTAAGCGGTGCCCAAAGAGACGGCCTACACTCTGTTCTTCGTTCCAAACGCTATGCAACAACGGCATGACTTCCACAATGACACCAAGACGACCCAATGATGGACGGAAGCATAGCAGATAATTATTTTAAAGGGGCCACGAAGACAAAATACAAGTTTGATCCATTAGAAAGACTGCTTTGGCCTGATAAAAATGACACCACTTTTATCACAAACTTCAAAGCAACCCCTGAGATAGTATTGAAGTAAACATTTGAAGCAGTGCTGAATCCCCAGCCACTTCTCAGCGATTTCTCTGGGACGTCGCAGAATGTTGTTTGTGGGACTGGTGGCTACCGACCTAAGCCACTGCCAAGAAACGTGACTGGGCGATTGTGGTGGGGCCCCCAGTTCCGTTTGATCGTATCACTTGAACGCTAATGGGCAGTCACCATACTGATCACCATGCTTTTAGTGCTGGCCCACATTATGCCATTTGTCCCCGTCCTACGTCTCTGTAGCAGGAAATCTGAAGGTTATGAGAAAATTTCTCGCGTTTCGTCCAGTTGAGAGTGAGTTGCCAAAGGCCAGTTTTTTCAGACTGAACGAGTTGTACTCTGTCTTCCCAGCTCCTTCAAGACACAAGCACAAGACAAGGTTCCCCACACCAGTGGTAATTCTGCAAATACCTTCCGCTCCAACCACTACACGCACAGTGCCCATCACTAGATCCCACTGAATAAGCTCACGGTCGCTTGCACGTCTAGTTTTCTGTCTTTCCACGTCCCCGACTAAACAATTCTTCCTTCCGACAGCAGACTCTACGCAGACCACAGCTAAGTGGCACCCACCACACTTTCCCAACACTTCACACCTGAAAACCCACTGTTAACTCTCTGGCACAACCACACCATGATCTACAGCGAAATGTTGCTACGAGAAACAGAGAAACGCATTCACCACCAGGGCAGAACGACAATTGTGTGGAAGCAAGCCAACACTTCCCCACCATCCAAATAACCGCAAGGGTGGCTGGCCTCAGTGCCCTGTAGCACCCACACGTTCAGCCTTTCACATAAATGCTACCTGAGCGTTGGCCACACCACATCTGCTTCGCAGTAACCCCACTGAAAAAACGAGAACAAATTTTCCACCAATGCTGCAGCTCCCTCCATTTTTACCTCCATTTTCGCTTACCTCACAGCCTACTCTGGACATTACACAACAAAGTGGTGACACAGATCATCGAGTAAGGGATCTCGCTACTGTATGGAGCAAGAATATATAGGAGGGAAAATTCTCCCATTCTTGCATGAAACAAGACTGGGGGAAGAAACGCCCATAGCAGCTAGAACAGGCGAGTGACCGGATAATGTCACAGTGAAAACTAATGCAGTCTACGAATCTTCACGGCTGCAACAGTGAAGAAGGTAATAGCGACACCTGATGGACGAGACGACAGTGGCCGCAATTCACTCCATGGCTGCGCAACAGTAGGCCGGCCACAACGGCCAGGCAATTTCTTTTCCCGCAGCAAATGCCACTGGCTTTACCCACGCCGACTGCCCGTGACGTTTTACGGCTCCCCTCTGAAGCGATGTCTCATTCTTACTCCAAGAGTTGCCATGACAAGACCGGCAGCAACAAGCACAGCGAGCAACAAGGAGGCGACTCACATCGCTAGCCAGGCGCTCGTACTCTTCCATGAGCCGCTCGTTCTCCTGGTTCACCTTGAGCACCTTGCAGATCCGGTTGGCAGCAGTCTCGGCCTGCAGAGTGGGAACTTGCTCAGTCAAACACCTAGACCTGCCTCTCTCAACCACATCATAGCTGAAAGCCAATGCACTACGCCCTATACACAACAGACATGCAGGGTTATCTGTCCTAGCATGAGCTCACTCACTATGTTTTCTCTTCTCTTTCTTTCAACAGCGATGTGCCAAGGCCAAAACCCTAAGGCACACCAGGCTTCCTTGCTTCAAGCTCAAAAGGTACTCTACTCCAATCTGCATTGTCCCATAGCTTATATACAAGAGCTGTGGCTTATTAACTTGCCATCACAGTGGTAACAATGTGGATGCTGCCAGTTTCACATATGTCACATTTGCCGCCAGTTTCACATATTATGTGACATTTGTAAAGAGGTTTAGAATAAACTTTGAATCAAGCAATGTTAACTGACACCAGGATAAAAGCAGCCTCATGAGAATATTACTCGCAATAAATTTCGATTTCCATTGCACCAGTTCAAAGTGGTAGCTTTGTTTCGATGCTCAACGGTGCGCTGCTAAATTGCGTTGTAAAAACAGATGTGCAACTGGCTGTGCCATGCCGATGACACTAACTAAAATTGCTTCAACTCCACAAAACTTTGCCTACAAAAAAAGGCCAGCACTTTAAGCCTTTGTTCCCAAATAACACAATGCCCCATTTAGCTTTGTCATTACAAAGTAACAATGATAACACACAGCGAGTTCTAACTCTCCTTGCAAACAAAATGCTGGCCTTAGTAATTTGGAACACATTTAGTACCTACTTGCAAATCTTTCGAAATAAGCAACAAACTGGTCTAACACTTAAACAATAAATTAAAGTTTGGAAAATTTTGTATCTCTTTCTTTACTTGTTTTCATCTCTCTCTCTCTCTGTTATTTCTTTTCTAAGGCGCATTTCGGTACATTTTTTCAAGAGAGCTCACTCTTTCATAGGCTACAGTATGCTGTAAACACTGCCCATTTTTCAGAGGTCAAGAGCCTATCTCATCATTACGACCATGCCCCTTCCCTCTTTCGGATAACTAGACTTTTTTCTAAGCCAACATCAAAATTTCAGAGTGAGTGCTTGCCAAGTGTTTCACATTATGTTAGAATGCAAGCTGGAACATGCACAATGCGTCAATCAAAAAATGCACAGACTAGATGCAACTCACGGGACGAAAGCTCGAGCAAGAGGGATAAAAAAAGAAAGCAAAAAATGCCCAACAGCTACAACACTCCCTAATGTGAAATTCAAGGGCAACTGTTAAAAGTTTCTGATTTTGCAGTATACTGCGACAAATATTTTGAATCGTGACGACGATAGTGCTGCGAGTAGTGTGGCTAGTGCAGACAGTGTGGTTGTGGGCACATTGCAAACTGTGCACGGAGCAGTGCGCAGGATATTGTGTGGGTGCGTTTCACAGCAGTCGCTGAAAACAAGCCTCAATCAACAGTCAAGCGGCAACCGCTTCCTGCTCTGTGGGGCTGTCTCTCAGGGCCCCCAGTTAAGTGCTGTTCCTTCTGCAGCGCACACTCTACTTGTGACCACCTTGAGTCGGAACAACAAGTCAGAAACAGAGCATGAATATGCTTCATGCTTCTCTTCCACCTCCCACAACTTCTGCTCCTGCTTTCGTCATGCTTTCATCATTCTTCCTCCACTGCGCTCCGTGTTTGCTACCTTTAATCCTCCCTTTTAATAGATCGTTTAAGTTTTTGCTAACGCCACCAAACCCACAGACAGGTGTTTAGGAGCTGCATTCTAATAGTGGGGCTGATCTGGAACATGTTTACCGGAGGCTTCCTATTTGTAGCCAGGTTCTCATATCTCCGTGTTTGCTATCTTTCACCCTCCCTTCTAAGAAATCGTTTAAGTTTTTGCTAACGTCCCCAAACCCACAGACGGGCGTTTAGGGGCTGCATTCTAATAAAATTGTGGCTGATGTGGAACATGTTTACTGGAGGCCTCCTATTTGTAGCCGGGTTCTCATATCAGGCTCATTTCAAATCACTTGCACATGGTTCAACAAAATGGTCACCTGCTTACTTCCCTGTTTTTTGTCCTCAACAGCCGTGTCTGTCCCCGTCCTTTACTTAAAAACCAAATTCTTTGCTCATGCAGTGCAGGGCAGCAATTTATTTTATGCCCCAGTGTCTCTAATTTACAAACCTATAAAAAAAAGTAAACAGACCAAACAGGCACAATTCTAACTTTAGAATCTAGTCTAGAGATAAGCAACAACTAAGTACCTGTGTGTATATCAAACTTTTCATTGGAAATCATATCCAACTAATAAAAAGCGAGTACTAGTGACAAAAATTGACAGCAAACAGAATTCTGCAAGGTTTTTAACTACATAAAAAAAGGGCTTTCCTTTTCTTTTGTTGTTCTGATCATAGAATGCAACGCTGCAAATGCTGCCTGCAACTTCTGCACTGTTCTGAGCAATAAACAACGCCTTCCAAAAAAGTGCGTATTAAGTATCCTAGTCAAAATAGCGAGGAGGTAACTGCGCATTCAATCACAAGTCAAATTCCCGCGGTATTGTGCGCAAGATTCATTGCTGCGCTAAATTTTTTTGCACACCCAAGTTAACCCGCCCCTGCATATAACCCACATCCCCACTTTCCGTCGACGAATGAAAAAAAACACATGTCCCCGCGTATTGCCCGCGCATTTTATACACAAGAGGATGGACCAAATCTACTACCCAAGGAGCATTGAACATGCATTTATGCAAAAGAACACACCTAGCTGGCAACGTAACTAGGTGACTCGCTGCATACATTTTTTTAGGTTGGTATGTTGTTTGAGCTGTGTGTGCAACATAAGCACCGTCAATGGGATAACAGTGGCTTAGTCGCTATTACCGCTGTAGGGGAACCACGGCCCAATGCGCAGTGAGGTGAAGCTGCACCAAAGGAAGTACCTCGCATATAATACACGCCTCTACTTCACCCCTGAACTTTTAGCATTTCTGGTGCAGGTTATACATGTGAAAATACGGCATTTCACAATTGTGGCACACGCACCAGGCTTCCGGGAACCGTCCCTGAAAGCCCCGCCCCTCTGTTTACCTGCTGGGCTCCCGCAAAGGTGTGGTAGTAGGAGGAGACGTAGGTCATGATGGCGCGCTCATCGGGCATGGCTGTGCTGTTCATGTCTGCCCTCGCACACACCAGGCAGCAGGGGGGGGGAGGAGAGAAGACCACGGCACACCACGCAATTAGTGTCGGGCGCATGCAAGACGACAAAACAAGGCCGGTAGTGCTGTTACGGACCCCTTCCTTGAAATCCACATGCTCACTCGCTTTTTTCCCAACTGGACACATTACCGGGACATTTAGCGAACATCGGACATCTGAGCTGGTCACTTCATACGTGTCTGTCCCAACACTAACACCAGTAACCACTGGACATCTCTTCACACTAGCAAACATTTGCTGTTTTTTGTGGAGCATTCATGTTATGCATCCAGCATAACCCCCTGTACGGCAAGTGTTGACCGTACTCATTCACACGGCCACCTATACCCCTGCTACACTAGCGTCCAAATGTAACTTGAACCAAATGTCATTTGACTCAAATGCGCAGTTGTGCTGCTCCAATGGGTTTTGACATGCCATTCAGCTCAAATGACATTCGAGACAAATGAGCACCCAGAAAGACATTTGGGGCTCTCGAATGCCATTTCTAGTACTCTCGCACGCAGCATTCTAAGTCAGCATAAACAAATACATTGCTAGCATGCTTAAAACAAACAAGATAAACTTAATTGTAGGACTTTGTTTACTTCTAATTCACTTAAAGGGGTCCTGAAATACCTTCCGCCGATGCATGGATGTACATGTAACCAAATAAGACAATGTATTAGCAATCTCCTCCCGCAAGAATTTTGTTAAAGCGATGAGTATTAGCTGAGAAATCGTAAATCAAAAACCGCGCATTATCGTCGCGCCGCGTTTCCTCCTATTTTCAACTGTTGACGGCGCGCGAGCACTCCCTCCCATGATGCTGCACTAGTCAGCGGTGACGTACTTCCGCATTACGCTCCTCCGACTGCCGTCTGCTACGGGCAAGTTTTGTTGACACCATGAATTCCGCACTCCGCTCAAGGATGGATAAGCGAACGAAAAATCTGGCCGCATATGTGCGGTGGCCTGGCCTTGCCCTTTCGCGGTGTGCGTTGCTGCAGTGCAGCACATGACTTTTAATCGGCGGCGAACTCGCAGCCGCTGGGGAGGATCTTGCGCTCGGTCCCTTTAATGCACCGCGCACTGTTTATCCAAAAAGCGCCGTATCAGATGTGGCCCCTCTGGTGCCGGGTCTTATTTTGCGGCGGTGGTAATTCCTGCCGGCGCCATGTGAAAAAGCCATTTTACACCAATACAGAACCCGTGCACAAAACGCTTCAATCATGTGACCAGTTCAGCTTGGGGCGACGCGTGGTGAAGAGCAGCAACATTGGCAAAACATGCTCCGGCGCGGCTCTGAGCTTTCTAGTGCTGGAGCGAGCGCCTTTCTTTGACGATCTCAAACATCGGTTGCCTTGGCAACAAGGCACAAACCGCCCCAGAGGTCAGTTACGGTTGCGTGATCCCGGTTCAGCTCGGGGCCCCACCTCGCGACATGTGGGTACTGCAGACGTACCACTCACTCTCATGAGGAAGTGTGAGATGCGTTTGGCATTACAGGAGGCGATGGTGTGTGTGTTGTGGACGCCTTTGTTTCGCGATGAAATGCGACGTTGTGCTTCTGCGGGTGGATAGTGCTTCCCATGGTCTGGATTATCTTTCTCGAGCGACGTACGACTCAACCTCGCATGGGGTATGTGCAGTGTGCGTGGCTAAAAGCCATCTCGGCTTGCGCGCCAGAGTTAAGTGACTTGCTGTTCGTCCCCGCAAACCGCGCGCGAGGTGAGTGCCGAATTTACGACGGGCAGGAGGAGGCAACCCATCGTCTGTCAATCGCGGTTCAGACTTGCAACGCATGTTGTGACGTGTTCGTTCGAAACGCGTCTCTGAATTGTTTTGAAGTGGAAAAAAATGTATCCTTCAAACCCGGGCATTCGGCTCAGGGCGTTCTCTGCGATTGCACGAAAGAAGTGCCACGGGGCTTCAACGCTTTCTTTATGGAACGTACTCCGGTAAGAGAATATCCATGTCGTGTTATGGCCGTGTTGCATTCAATACGAACGGTTAAGCGTTTGTTTACACTTGTTTCGTTTCTCGTAAAATGTCCAAGCACTCCGGCACTACGCTGGCAGATCAGCCGGCGAGTCGACGCTGAGCAGACGACTCATCTCTTTGCCGGAAGTGCGTGAAAAAGCCGCCCAATAGCAGGATGTCTAGCTCATGACGAACATCTGGGAATCGATGATGTAGACATGTGAAGATGGCGGCGTCCAAAAACACGAAGGAAAGGGTGAGAAAAAAGCGACAAACTTTGCAACAAAAGTGTGAGCTTTCCGCTGCGCGTAAAAGAGTAATACTTGGCCCAGATGACCTTGACGACCCAATCTAACGATTGCGCTACTTCATTTAGTGTGCTCAAAATGCCTTTCAGGGCCCCTTTAAAAATCATGATATTAAGATGTAATAATTCCATACTCTCAGCACCAGTGCCAGCAAGCGACGAACTAGTGTGCCCAGATAGCAAAAAAAACCTCTATTGCAATTCAGAATTAAGCAAAAACTCTGCCAAAGCTTACGTTATTTATAATTTGATATCGTTTTACTGCCAAAGACTGCTGCTAAATTTTATTGTTGCATTCTTGTGTAAAAACAGAACTCGACAGGAGCAGCGCCATGCAGCACGGCGAGTGATTGTTAAAGCTTTCGAATGCCATTGAAATCGTAGTGGAGCACGGCGGATTATGAATGGCATTCAAAGCCACCCCCATTTGAGCCGAATGACATTCGGACGCCAGTGTAGCAGGGGTATTAGACACATTATCTATAAGCACTCCACACAAAGTAAGATAGGCCTGTCACACTAAATGAGTTGGGAGAGCTGTTATATTTAAAAATTAATACTACTTTCAAGGGCAACATCTTTCTTGCATAGTACACACCCTTCCCTTCTTCGATGATGCGCTTTTGACTACAGCTGTTCGACTCAAGTGGCACAATATAGTTTTAAAATACTTCGTGTGGTTTCAAAAGTAAAACAGCCACTTGATTTTTCCGCTGTCAACTCACAGGATCAGCCCATGTCACACACACAGCGACGGGCATGAAATTTTAAAAACTTTACACAGACTTCCCCCAATTTTCGCACAGATTTCGTCCAATAGCCCAAAAGATCTCATGCTCAGTCGCACACTCCGAAGTTTCCCATGGTTCAAATCCCCAAACACAGCACACAAAAGATAATGCTGGAGTCAAAACACAACACACTATTCGGGAAACATCAGGCATCGAGTGGGAGTTGTTCTGCTGGTCAGTCAGTCGTTAGGAGGTGGGGAGGAGGACTACTGGGGGTGGTCTCCGTTTTCAAAGGCCGAGCCAGGGCATTCCAGTGCAAACCTTGCACGCGTTGCTGCTTTACCTGCTGAGCGCCCTGGAAGGCGTGGTAGTAACATGACACGTACGTCATCACAGCCCTTTCGTCTGGCTTGGCAGTGTACACCATGTCTGGACGAGGGGGGCACGGGGGAGCACAAGACCGGTCAGCACCCCTCCCGACACTCCGAACCTTTCTATTTACACAAACATCACTACCCGGAAAAATACATCAGGGTGACTACCAGGGCCCATTGGTATTTCCCCTCTCTCCCTCCCACTCAAAAAAAAAAAAAAAGAAGATTTTCAAGCTAGAGAGAGGGGTGGAGACTGTGGACAAGGCCACTAAATCTGCCTAACATCAAATAACGACTGCACGTAATTGTTTCCAACTCGGAAGCTATGCGCGCCGACCATATTTGACTTCAATGTGTACTTCCAACAAAGAAGTCGGGAATTTTTCCATATACCCCGGGGGGGAAAAAAATGAGCAAACAATCATAAGGTCATGTGAAATACAGCATGGCATCCCAAAGTTTCCATTTTAAAAGGTTAATTGATCCTTTGCTTACGTCATTCATTTTTCTTCATACCGGATTGCACTGGGTATACTAAGACGGACTGGACAACAAAGGGACTGGGACGAGGCGCAAACTTGCAACTGTTTATTAAAAAAGACAACAAAAATGGGGGGTACACGTAAAGTATATATACTTGATATGAAGCAGTACGAACTAGCCCCATTCTACGTCCTTTTGACTGGTTTCGTTCTGGTTTTTCTGGTTTAGTTGTATCCCCCCCCCCCCCATGTTTTCCATTCCTTTCCCATCCTCCGTCCTTTTTGTGCAGAAAACTGAAGCTGCAATGACCTTGTGCCCAGAAGGACAGCCCCAGCAATGAGAGGAAGAAGCAAGCTCACCTTCGGCATCCAACATCCTGGGAATGTTGAGGTGTTTCTCAGCCACATCGAAGGCCAGGTTCAGGTTGTCCAAGGGGTTCTCCTGCAGGGGGAGCCATTGCGCGGGGGTCACTCATCATCAGGCATCATCCCCTTAAAAGGGAAGTCTCTCGAGAGGGCAACTGGGCCGAGGAAAGGCCGGAACAAAAAGAGGGTGAAAAAAAGAAAAGAAGAGAGAGGCCGCAGCCCTGACCTTCTTGAGCTTTCCGTAGTCGAGGAGATCTGGCCGATGTCGGTGGATGAGGGCGCAGAATGCCAAACCATCCTTCCAGCTGCACCAGGAGAGAGGGAGAGCGCTTCACGCTCACGCACTGCACAGGCCCAGCTTGAAACGCACCCATAAAGGAGTGCAAACTTATAAAGTTAACCATAGGAACTACTCCTTCTGAAGGTACACCCTTACTGACAGCACACGCTTGGGGAAGGAACAAACTATGTGGAAATTGAAAACCCTGTTTTCTTCTAGTCAAGATTTTAACTAGTATTAAAGATACCAACTTTTAATGCAGACTCTCTGTCTGAAACCATCCAAAGGGTGAAAGAAAATAGCTAATTAGGGTGGAAGAAAACACAAGCGATCCTCGAAGATGAACACAAAGAAGTGGCTTATTTGACCTTGCAAGAATCAAGAACACGGACGCTTAAAATGATCAAATATGGCAATGATTTTAACCAGTGTGTTGTGCACGTTGCAACTCTATAGCAAAAGGCAAACCTGAAACATGCCTGCATAAACATGTACTTCCATGCGGGCACATGCCTTCCAAAGCATACTTGAGAGTGGAAATGCATTCTGAGGCAAGAAATAAGAGCAACACTGCCCATCTCCGCAGAACCAGTGCTTTCCTACTAGGCTACCCCATTTGGGCAGACATAGGTCAACCACTGGTGCTGCTTTTCTATCACTTTTCGACGTGCATCTTGTCAGAACGTGAATACTTCCTTGCCGGAGGTAAGCGTTCGGGAGAAGTTCGCAATCTCCTTCAAGTTGGACCAGTGTAGACCAGATTGTTGTCACGGGGCCTATAGGTTGTATTCACTGGAGAGGCATGCATGCAGGCAACCTTGGGAGTGTGCCGTCACTGGTTACGTCGGGCTCCTGGTGGTACTTGTCCGTGCTAAGTGTGTGTTGGACATTCTAAACTCAACCCCACTGAACGCAAAGTAATGCCTCGACTCCAACGTGAGTGCAATTGATAACATCTCTGTTGACACCACCGTTGAGAAGCGGGTTGAAACGGAGCAGATGACGCACGCTAGTGTTAGCACAACCCGCGCCATGGCCGTTTCCTGTGTTGCCGAGCAAAGAAACTGACAGCTAACCGTTTTCAGGGAATACCATCTAGCGGAAGGGGAAGGAACTGAGAAGGGTGGTCCTTGCCTGAGGTGGAAGTTCTGGACGTTGACGTTCTTGTAGGGGGCTGTCTTTCTCTGGCACCACAGCAGCAGACCTTCTTTGGCAGTCATCTCTGCACGAGAGGGGAGAAAAAAAATGCAAGAGGTCAACATGAGGCACGCCACAACAGTCCCAGCATTGCCACCAACAAAGCAGTTGTGCCCGTCTGTCTGTCCGTGGCATTCCCTTGTCCTTTTGGAGTTCTTCCAAAGCCATTTGCACATGTCCAGATGTGGAATATGCCTTTGGATGGGCACTCTCCACAAAGCTAGACAAACTGCAAGCCAGAGGAGCATCCAAAGCAGGGATGTAGCCAGAGGGGGTGGGGTCTGGGAATTCAAACACCCCCTGAATTTTTTTCCCAGGCACCACATAAGCGGGTGTTAGCGTCCCTTTTAGCAAAACTTCTCCTTCCCCGAAAAAAAAAATTTCCGTCTACGGCCCTGATTCAGAGTGACCCTTCCTTTAGGGGCAGGGGTCAGTATTGTGTGGTGGATACTACGGAGCACGGCAAGGGTGGCAGTGCTTCAACCACGGCATCAAAACAAGTGCCAGAATCGACAGGTCTGAAACAAAATGCAAAGAAAATGCAAACTGATGTTTGCTTTTCAAAAAAGGCCTTATGAGCACGAAAATTTAAATACCCAACACAGATGCTAGCCCACCAGCAGAAGGCTTGTCTACAAGATGGAACCAACTGCCATGCGCCCAGCTTGATAGCACCTTTGTGAAAAGTCGTAGTTCCACACTTCCAAATAAAATTGGCCTACGCCTTTGTTCACGCAAATGTGAAAGATGTGGGAATCGTGGAGAACCGCGACCTGCGATCCCGAGCCAGCGCGCGCTTCGGGAGAGACGCTTGTGCGCTGGAACCGGTCCGGCGCTCCGCTGGTTCGTCGGCGTCCCCCGAGAGATGGCGCCACCGATGTGTGCGGGGATAGGCGCGCGGGCGCGGGCGGCGCGAGCTTGCGCGCACGGGAGTCGAGAGTCTCGTCGGAGACCCGGTCGGGACGAGATCGGCGGAACGCGGCGGTGGTGGATACCTGCATCTCAGGTGGGAGCTTTGTTTGTCGCGCGCCGTGAGTGCCTGCCTCCCGTTCGCGGTCACGACCCGGACGGCGTGATTCGTGAACGCCGTCGAGCCTTGTGCTCGCATGCTTTGGGATTCCCCAAATAAACGGCTGTGCTTCGGCACTACTGTCTACTGTGTTCTCGTATCGGCGAACCTCGCTGGGCTGCCGTAGCCATGGGAGCCCGCGTGGTTGACACGCCGGGAGCTAGCGTGGTGGCTTACGCCAGGACTGGCTAAGTCGCCCAGGAACCCCTTGTATATCCCACATGGCGCCCAACGTGGGGCTCGTATTCGGACGAATTCGAGGTTGCTAGCTCCCCGAGAAATGCGTTGCTGCAGTCGTAGCCCGCTACCCTTTGTCCGGAAGACTTCGGACGAAACGCCTCGCGCCAGTCGGTTGCAGGCAGACAGTTATGATGCCCGATACAGCCGTGACGGCAAATGTGTAAACCTTCCTACCCGCACCAGGCGGTGAGTCAGTAGGATACCTCCGAGCACCGCAGTCGCGGCCCGCTTGCGAGACGGGAGGTGCGTAGGCCTTGTTCCAACATGGCGACGGGTCGCCTTCCTCGTAGCGCCGTCCCCGCGCAGTCGCGCCGGCGGCGCCGGTTGAAGTTTCCCCCAGGCGCGGCGGACACTACCGAGCGAGGGTGCGGTGTTTGGGAGTTCGCAAGCCGCACGATGAGCCCGCCGCTACTGCGCTTCGAGTCCGAGGCGGAGTGTTTGCCGATTTGACGCCTGACAAAGAGCGAGGGGGATCGCTGAAGAATCAGTCTCCTCTCGCTGCGGGGGGAAGCGGGAGCAATGGGACCGTTGTCTCCGCGCTTCAGGAGTGCGTGCGTCTCGATGCCGTGAAGACTCCGCTCGAGATTGCGTTTAGGCAGTAAGAGCTTCGCGCGGCTCGGCAGCGGGCTCGTTGGTCGCGAGAGATCGCCAGTCTTAGTAAGAGACGGACTCTCAGGCGACCTATACCGGTGATTTGCGCCCGTAAGCCGCTGGTATTGCGGTTGGCGCTGGCTCTACGGCAGCTTGTATTGCTGCGAGTGAGTTGCAGGAGCCCGCCTGCTTGATGCTGACGCTGCTTTGCCGACCAACGCACCAGGCCGAAATAGCTCGGACGGGCGTTTCGATGCCGACAACCCGTAATAGTCAGGCGAGCTGCCTCCAGGCGGGGGTGGCTGCTGGAGCACAGTTGCCGGACTCGCGATTCCGCGAGCAAGCGAACGTGCAAGGGGGAGTCCCCTCGGGCATCTTTGTTACCCTATTTGGCGAGATCGTCGATAAGGTTTCCGGCCAGTCACAGGAGATTGCGGAGTCCCGCTGCTCCCCACGTCAAGTTTGGGAATCGTTTAAACTGGACGGTGAGAGCGAGACCTGCAAACGGATACCACCGGGAGCCACGCCAGTCACCACTGCCACGGACAGCGAGGATGGCCTGCTGAACCACCGGCGGGGCCGAGCGCGGCCCGCGGAGCTACCGCCAATTGCTGCTCCGGCCTGCCGGGCGGCAGCCAACCGTTCGGGAGGACCTGCGGCCGAAGCGGCCACGGAACCCAGGAGGCGGCGGTATCTGGCGCCTACGTGAGCGGCGCGAGCCTTCGGGCAGCCGCAGTGGGCGCGGCCGTTCCTGTTGCCGCCTCGAGCTGGGAGTGGGGGTCGCATCATGGCGCGACCCCGGCGTTCGTCGGCTGCGGCTGCAGCTACCCCCGGGCCTGCCAACCTGCTGTGCTGCCCAACCGCGAGAGACTTGGAACCATTGCAATGTGTTTGCGGGTTTGTGAGGCGAGCATCGCGACGGCGGCATCGTGTGGCGAACTTTGGGGTGGAGTGGCGTTCGGTGGCTGTTTTGCTGACTTGAGACGTGACGAGTGTGGTGCACCGTGGCGTCACTCGAGCTCAAGTGGCGTCCAGTTTTAGGGGGGAGGAGTGTGGGAATCGTGGAGAACCGCGACCTGCGATCCCGAGCCAGCGCGCGCTTCGGGAGAGACGCTTGTGCGCTGGAACCGGTCCGGCGCTCCGCTGGTTCGTCGGCGTCCCCCGAGAGATGGCGCCACCGATGTGTGCGGGGATAGGCGCGCGGGCGCGGGCGGCGCGAGCGTGCGCGCACGGGAGTCGAGAGTCTCGTCGGAGACCCGGTCGGGACGAGATCGGCGGAACGCGGCGGTGGTGGATACATGCATCTCAGGTGGGAGCTTTGTTTGTCGCGCGCCGTGAGTGCCTGCCTCCCGTTCGCGGTCACGACCCGGACGGCGTGATTCGTGAACGCCGTCGAGCCTTGTGCTCGCATGCTTTGGGATTCCCCAAATAAACGGCTGTGCTTCGGCACTACTGTCTACTGTGTTCTCGTATCGGCGAACCTCGCTGGGCTGCCGTAGCCATGGGAGCCCGCGTGGTTGACACGCCGGGAGCTAGCGTGGTGGCTTACGCCAGGACTGGCTAAGTCGCCCAGGAACCCCTTGTATATCCCACAAAGATTAAAAAAAAAAAGTGCTAGGGACTTTCTGGGGATTACATGTGGCGACCAACCTTCAACTGAGATGTCCTGGATGGCGAAGCGGAGGATGATGGTCCAGATGAGGCCCAGGGTCATCTTGACGTTGCCGTCAACGATCTCCTCGGCGCCGATGGAGACCAGCTTGACGCCCTTGGAGGCGATGAAGTCCAGCGCCTTGTTGACGTTGGCGATCTTGTGGAAGCGCATCTTGCCCCGGTCGGGCTTGGGCAGCGTCTCACCCGAGATCACCTCCAGCAGCAGCATCAGCTTCAGCCCATTGCGGAAGTCCTCCTCGATGTTGTCGATCTGGGTGCCCGCCTTGCGCAGGTGAGAGTTGCACCACGCCGTGAAGGTCTGCGAAAGGAGGGGGGGGGGGGGGCAGACCGTCAACAACCACGCAATGTCCCGCAAGAGATGTTAATCGGATGTACGTCTACGTGTGAACGTCCCATTTTATGTTTGTGAAAGGACGTTTGTAGGACACACAGAAATGTATTCTGCAAACAAAACACAAATAAATGACAGCATAAGATGATGCTCATGCAATATCTAGCAAAGGTCGTTATTCACACATATACCTATGTGCAGAAGTTCTATTTACATCCATAAAAGTATGTTCATAGGACAAACAAATATGGCCAGGAACACTTCTATCCCAAACGAAATAATCCTAATCATGCATTTTCTTTTATTTTTGGGAGGTATTTGTTACAACCACCAAGTCATAAATGCAACGTACAGTCACTAAAATCAAAATTTTGGGGTTTTGCGTATCAAAGCTGTGCCTGTGCTAAGAGGCATGCTGCAAAGGAAGGCTGCAGGTCAAACTAGGAACACCTGGGTATATGTAACACGCACTTAAATCTTGACACACCATGCGGTGTTTTTGTTTTTCATTTTTAGCAATGAACTCGCTCATAATGCAGCTAATCACTGAGCAATAATTTAGTACTACGGCCATTTCTAATATCACCCTGAGGAATTTCTCAAATCTACTTCTTAAACCGAACTCATCAGGAAATGAGCTGATGCCTTCAGAGACACTTTCGCTTCCTCCATGCAACCCTTCAAGCAAAGAACATGTGGCTGCTGCATTTAAAGCAACTGCCTGAAATCGGAAACTCAAAAATAATAATTTTTTTAAAAGTCGTTGGGCGATGGTTCTTTTCCTCGCAGCAAAGGTGGGTCGCACCAGTGGTGCATTACGTAAAATGCGTCTATTGTCATTGCTTGTTTACGACACTTTAGCGTTGATTTGGCTACCCAGATTACTGTTTTCCCAGAGTTCCGATTGCAATCTGTCTTTGTTAATAGAAGAACAAGCATTTTGCTATCTTTGTTGAATATTCATTACAAACCACTGACGTCACTCGACATGACAATTTTTAGTACGAAATTAGGCACCTTTGGTGCGTCAACCTAAAGGCTGGCTTGGCAAGGCAGACAGACAGACAAACAGACAGACAGACAAACAGAAGTTTCAAGCTTCCAAATTTTTCCTCTTTTTTTCTTGTTTGTAGGAGATAACCAGGGCCCAAATTACTACGTGCAGATTATTGGAAAGTGGGGAAAATCTGTTGCTTTGTCAGGATGATTGATTGCTCTCATTAAAAGTATGATTGTAAACTCGTAATGCAGAGCCTTATGGCTGTAGCAGCTCTCTCAACCTTAACCTTGGTGAGATGGTGAAGTTCCTCTTACACGAAAATCAGCGTTGAGAAAGGAGGTCGCAAACACTGCCGTCCAGTTTTCAGATAAGTACTTGCTGAATAATCTCAAATTTTATTTTTTTAAATTAATATGTGCGCATTGCTTGCAGTGCCAATCAGCCTGCAGTTATTTCCTGCACTTGGCCACAATGTACATGCACACCTAGAGTTTGCGAAGAAATAACGTAATGACCCAACAATTGCAACTTGCATAAATTCTTCCCATCACATTTCCCGGTTCATTCTCTGCACTACAATTCATGGCCCTACAAAATAGGTTCAATTTCAAGTTTCACGTGCCAAAGCTGCACCTTGGCAATAAGGTTGGCTGCACTGTAGGGCTACAGATTATTTTTATGGGTCACTGTGCCTGCATTTGCAGCAACAGATCAGAAAGTGGGTTACCAACGCATGCTCAAAAGGCTGAGATAGAAAGATCCCAAACTGACCAATGCCTGGTAGAATTTGGTAGAATAATATATTAGATTTTTGCTAGCATACATTGGTTTCTTCTTTGCAACTTGTAGTGTCCTAATCATCAACAAAAATAAACAGGACAATTTCATATCTTCACAGTGCATTTCAAAGCAAGGAGGCTTCAGAGGTAACCATAAAAAGTTGCATTTGGCGCCTCTTTTTCATTGCAGTTGAACATGTCCGACACTTTTCCTTCGTATACGTAAGCTACAGTGACATTATTGTGAAAGCCATTTTGTGGAGGAACATTGCAACAGCGTACGTGTTTTAATATTGCAGTCATATGTCACCTTGATTTAGACAATTACATATCTTGGGCCACCACGGCAGTAGAGAAAAAAAGTCCACAGTTCACTGAGCTACCTTAAACTAGCACGCAACCAGCGTGCCGCGCCCTGGAAAGGTCAATGCCAAAAATTCTAGTTCCAGGCGCTCTTTAAACGTTTCCGCCACAATTCATCAAGTGCCAGTCGGCGCTTTCGGCGGGCCATGCGCACGTGTACGGAGAAGAGAAAAGGAAAAACGGGGCAGCAGCACGGGTCGCAAAACTTTGTCCCGTTTTCCCGCCGTTTTTCAGCGCATTCCTCGCGCGTCTCGTCAGCTGCAGTGGCCCGGTTCATCTACCGCCCCCGCAGCTAGCACCACACGGGGCGGAAAAAATTTCGGCCGAAGCCGCTTGCCAAGAAGGTCGAGGTGAAAGCGGGAGGTTGGAAAGGGCCGCCCCGCCCAAAGCCCCAAGCCGTGCCACTACATCGTCGACCGTGTTGACGGAAAACTATTCTGGTGGCGACCTCCCCAGCCCCGGCGAAAGCGGCACGCGCGCCTGCCGTGCTGCGACAGTGTCGTCTGCTCTGCAGCCACTCAGCAGACGACACCGGCTATAGGAGGGCGTTCGAAAGCCCGAAAAACCGACGGGAAACATCGCATTAGCCTTCTAAACCGTACAAAAACTGCAAGCAGATGGAGACGGAGTAGATGTAGAAATTTTGTCGGCCACGTTAATGGAAAACAGCTTCGACGCGCGCAGGCAGTAGTATAACTCTATGGCGCCGCCCTTGGGCGCCCTCCCAGGGTTTGCAACAGGATCGCGCACTCCTTCTTTATGCTGCGACATATTACAGATGACGACAAAGGCGAACATCAAAATAGCGGGAATATCAACGACAGTCCCGGGCCTTCCGCATTAAAAATCCAGCACCAGGCGAAACCGAGGCTGGGGTCACAATCTCGGTGCACGTACGCGGTCGACAGCACATGGGAGCAGCACATGTCTCGGTGAGGAATTTTCGTTAAATGTGCACTGAGCCTGAATAGTAAGTTTTCTGCGCAAAATAAATTACACCGTTTAAGAGGCCTTGGAAGGAATATTACGTAACGCTCTACAGACCCTTTCACTAATCGTAAGCCCGCGCGCTCGGCAGACGACAAACTGGACATACGACAGGAGTCCCCCATTAGAAGTGTGAATCAGTCACGCAGTGCGTGGCCTAACAACCACCGATCTCACCTGATTGCAGAGAGAGAGAGAGAGAGAGAGAGAGAGAGAGTTGAACGGCCGCGTATCTGTTTACTTCGCTGCAAATATCGCCAAAGACGACAGTCTTCCGCATGCTCCTGCCCCGTAAATGCCTCTGTCCTCTTCCCTTCCGTCTCCCTCCTCCCGCGATAATCACGGTGGAGGTTTGGTCCAGTCGATTAAACTTTCCCGCGATCCACTTCTCGCGCGCTATCTACTTTACTAAAACCTCCTGTTACTTTTGGACTTCTTGAAATGCCGCCCCGAGTTCGCGCCATGGAATGCGCGAGAACCTTTTCGTGCTTTTGGGTCAAAACATGGTTTTCAACGCGTACAATTTTGTTTGCTTTCGCAAAAATCACGCAGCCATGTACATTTAGTTTTAAAAAAAAAACGGAAATACCAGTTATGTGTTGATGTCTTGCCTCAAATATGCCTAATGTTCTCTTTTTGCGAGTATATGCATGAAGAGTGTTTCCAGTTGTAGTTTTCCCGATGTAAAATTCTCGTTCAAGAATTCTTTTAACTTTTGTCCCGGAAGCTGAATGGAGAAACGGACGGACGGACGGACCAAAATTTCTGGGTTTATAAGTAGCCGGCAAAGGAAGACTATCGTCTTTAAAATATTGGCGCAGCTTTGATACTCCACTACATCCCCCCTTCCACTTACCCGTATACAACTGCCCCTCTGGCTACGTCCAAAACACCACCTACAAGCTCGTCTGGGAATGCCTCGCGATGCAAGGCCCAGGAAAGCCTCAACGCTCGCGCCCAGGCTGCTGCTCCGACTCGCGGCTTTCTGGACTAAGAAGGCCACCCACTCTTCCGTTCAATAAACGCTTCCAAGAAAATCCAGAAAAGCTTTGTGACGTGATGGCCACGTTCCAGAAATATTTTGCCTGTAAACACGAAAAGAAGAGGACGGCAATTGTCGCCACCAGCCAGACAATACGAAGCACCTTGTAAGCGTCACAGCTAGGTGCAGGCCGTAGACGAGACCCAAGTTCAACACTGGCTCGCCCATTTAACGATCGAGTACCCAAAACCGCTGAAACTACCAGCGCAACTCATGGCGCTCTGAAGATAAATGGATTTTCGCTTTGCGGCGAAAACCGCATAGGAAGGAAAAAAGATGCAGACGAATACCACAAACACGCACTCGCGTGTATTCAAACGGAGAAGAAAGTAACGTCGTCGAAATACAAGCAATAAGCTTCCACAAATCTGGCTATAGCCAGAACAGCCTACCGCTCCGATAGAATTATGTCAAACTTTCACAACCCAATGTTAGCACCAAATAACACACGTTTCACAAGCTGGCACCTTTATTTAGAAACTTAAATGCCATGACTTCAAAGCTGCTGCTGCGACCGGCCTTTGTCAACAATACTACTAGCAGACGAGCAAGTGATCGATCACTTAGGTGACAACTACGACATGCGATGGGTGCGCCAGTGATTCATTTTCACAGAGCTGCTAAACGCTCAGACGTCAGCTGGCGACGGCGAACAATGGTTAAAGCAAGACGTCGGTCCAAGGCAACCCGAAAGAAAGGAGGAGGTCTACAATGACACAGCTGCAGTGTTGGGGCGGTGCAGGAATTTGAGCAGCATTACATTTAAATGCAAGACCAAACAAGGGAATATTCTTCGACGCAATTTTTCACACAAGGGCGCCTTTGCAAATAAACAGCCACTAAACGACGCAAATGGCTGTTTTCCTTATCCATAAAAGCGGAAAAATTAAAAAAAAATTGACGAAGCACTGAACGAGAACGAAGCAGGATTTAAAACGACACCGAGAAATATCCCGTGACGTCACTGACGTTCGGGTGACAATGTACACAAACAAAAAAATTACAGAGCATAATTTAAGCAATGGAAAACTATAAGAAGCCGTAGTGCCATTGATGCATGCAGGTAGCGTATACCTATGAGTGCCACTCAAACGCAAGATGCCATGGCCTATGTCATCCAGACTCGGTTGCGCAAGTTTAGAGAACCACGTGCAAACGTCGAAACAACAGCGCGTTCAAGACCAATTAGCGGTACGAAAGCTGTGATTTGGTACCGCAGGACGTACACAAGTTCGCACAAGGTGCCAGCTAAGTGGCAATTAAGCGAAACATTTACACCGGAAACGACGCAGGTTTGAAAATTGCGTGGTTTGTAAACGCTGGCCAGATATTGACGCTACAAGGAAATTTTTTTTGCATTGCTTACGCACTAAACGACAAGCTTTCGTAAGTATTGGCGGTGAGATGTTTGAGTGGCGCCCCCTGGCTCTGACGTCAGCTTAGGGACTCGCGCCGCTGTCGTCTACTACACTTGCGCCGCTGATACACTCGCTCCGCTGAGGTCCGCTTGTGACGGGCAGCAAAACCTAAGCTAAAAATCGCCCGCTTTGATCTTTTAGGGCATCGAAAAGCGTATTTCCAGTAATTCAGTTATTTTTCCAGCTTCTGACAGCTCTTAATAACTGCAAGCTGTGTACCGCAAAAGTTCGCAACGAATGAGGAGAGACAGACCAACTTTCTTCAGAGCATCGGTCAGATAGATAATCGTGTGTAACTCGTCCTTTCTAGCTTATTTGCCAGGTTCAGGGCTCAGAGCTCCTCGGTAAGTATGCAAAATGCGTAGGCTCCCCTAAAGTATTTTCGATATGTTCTTATAAATACTCATCAGTCTAATGCTACGCACCAAGCAGCGCGTCCCTACACGCGCATCACAAAGCAGGAAACAAAGCGGTTGTCTTCTATTTCTTTCGTTGTTATTGAGTTGTATCAAGTGAATGTTTCTTCCAAGGCATTAAATTTTCTGCGCCGCCACGCACGTCTTATTAGGAGGTTTGGTGATGTTTGAGAGGCGCACATAGTTCGTGTAGATATGTTCTTCAGGCTGTGAGGCATACACTACAATCTTCAGAAATTGGCTTTCGGTAAGGCTGCGTACAAGAAGGTGCATATTCGCAGCGTGAGTTTATTCACATGCAAATGCAATGAGAAGGTTTGTGCAACGCACCGAGAAACGGCGCAGACGACGCTGTCCAGAATACTGGAAGGCGACTTTTCCGCCCCCAATTTCTATCGTAACTAACGAACCGAATCTCAACATGAACAGCTATGACATGATTACGGTGTTGAAGGCTTGATATACTCGCTGAGAAACGCAATAAATAGTGTACGTGCCGGTTTTTCAGTATTATGAATAATCATAACCGATTAATACCTCCAAGCAGCTATTTATTGTTTTCCAACCCCTTCACGCGTAAATAACAAATCCTGGCCTACTCGGGATCACATTCGATGAATTGAAGAAAATTATTCTTACTCTCTGTCCTGGACTGAGGAACCCGCCCACTAACCAGCTTGATTTTACTGCTAAAGTTTTTTTCTCCTCCTCCTCGTACTCCTGAGTGCAGTGTTATTAATCTGAATATTGGGAAGGCATGGTTGTCGGAAATGTACCGAAATGTCCCTCAGAGGTCTGAAGAAACATATTGTTACTGTATTTTTACCGTACACGTTTCCCGTTTTGCTCAATAAGCCTCCATACTGGTTAAAAGTCTGCATCAGCACGCGCCTATACACACGTAGGTTATTTGGAACTCAACTTACATTTTTTGCGCCCCATAGTGCATGTCGGCCCACTTTCATGCTATGACAATGTAAAGTGATGTGATACAAAACTTTCGAGCGTTCGGCAAAGTTGCAAAAACTGTTTTACCTTACATACGATTACCAGGAATCGTAGTGCCTTCTGCCAAAGCCGAGAGCCCCGAAGGCCTGGATTTTGTTTTGGTCTTGCATTTTCGCTGCTGTTGGTTTTTAGACTCAGGATGTTCCCTTGTCCGAAAGATTTCTGAATACAGAAGCTGACGCCTAGCTCCGACTCCCCGCGCAGGACCGGCTTCGCAGGAAAGGAGCCACGCCGTCAATGTTTCTTCCGAAGCGGTGTCGAAAACTATACTGCAAATCACCCCCACAGCTAGTGTATGCGATTTTAAGTCTTTTCTTATAATAAAAAGTTGCGCATACGCAAAATCTGGTGCGGACAAACATCAACAGCAGGGGTGAGACAGCTAAATGAGATTTGGGAGCAGTTTTTGGAGCAGCGAAATCTTGATTTTGGAGCAGAAGAACCTTGGTTTGGAGCAGGAGAACCACATTTATTATGACACCTTAGGAGCCTAAAAAATAAAATTTGTAACAACTAGGGGGGCAAAAGTGCACCGGTTCTGTACGTACATAACACTGAAACAGCCTTTCAATAAAGTTTTCTACCATAGTATCACAATGTACGGACTGCACTACCTTTTTATAAACCATTTTTAAATTCTTAGGCTCTATGCAAGATAGCGTGGAGTGCCATTGCAAATATCGAATTAAAAAACTAAGCACTCGCAATGCATTTTTATTACCATGTGAATGCCGAAATTATTTTTTTGAATCCCCAGACTCGGCTTTATGCGCAAGTGTAAGAGCCACGGCAAAAGTCGCGCAAAGCGAGGTGGCAGTCGTCGCACCCCACCAGCCCTCCCATATCAATCCTCAAGGTGCACGTTCACTACGATCGTAATTTGAGTAACGTTCGTATGTTTGGCCACCACTCTTTTGGCAATAAATTTCAGTTCAGATAGATGAACCATTATTACTAGCGTGCAATAATAGCCCTTCCCGCTATCGGCGAACCTTGCTTGAACATTTTGCGACGATGTAGCCTGCGCCACCCCTTCTGCAGTGTCGATCGTCCCATTCCCGCCGCTCGCAAGCTCGCTGTCACAGGCACCAATACTTAAGCGTTTTAAAACACCGCAATGAGTCCAAAATTTCACTTCAGGCACGCACCGTGCCGTGCCTCACACTCAAGGCCGACATGAATTCCCGTCTTTCGAGTCGAACAACTTCCTGCAACAGATAAAACGACTAATAAACGCAGCCACCCCCATAACCAAAACCACGGTAGAAATCGGCGTGAACCACGAGCAACTGCTTCGACCGGCAGCCATGTTTTCCAATCTTCACCACACCAAGAAGGCGGCGCCCAGTAATGTCATTCTGGAGATACGGGGCATTTTTTTCATCAGCTTGCCCAAATAGTTTGTCGCCTCAGCACACATAAGTGTTTTTCTACAGGACTTTGCAATGGTTTTCGGTGGGAAAACTTAAAAAAAACAAAAACGCACAGAATATAACATGTGCAACCCGACATAATGACCTTCGAAAAAACTATTTTGGGGACAATTTTATGCGGGTTTTTTCATTGAATGATCAATCAATTGAACCTTTACAAATAGGATCACCTTGGGGGTGCTGGAAAATTGTGCCGTCAGTAGGCATTTTTCCCCACTGAAACTGGTGGGAGCGTTGAAATCCTTGGCTCTCAGACTGTTTTGGAGCAGTTTGGCGCAATTTTTGCAATTTTCAAGCTTCTGGAGCAGCCTGGCGCAGGAAAACAAATTTGTATCAAAAGTGCGCAATATGCGCAGCTGTCTCACCCCTGCAACAGTTAACCGAGTGCAAAGAAGCAGCATATAGAGCGAGCCCGAGTGAAGCAGACGACAAACGCGAGAATCCCTAAGCCGACGTCACGACGACGATGATGATGGTGATGATGATGATGATGATGATGATTAAAGGCCTCCCCTTCGAATCGGGGTGACGGCGAGCGCCATCTAGCCTATCTTAGTTGTTTGAATTTAAATTTAGTCCCTCAACTCGGCTTTCTTTTTAATTCTGCCCTGCCGCTACCCCTGGCTGGGATGTTATTTTATCGACTTCCCTGCTTTTTTTCCACCAATTCTCTAGCCGCTGCTTAGTAATACCTACTGCTGACCAGTTAATGCTTCCATCGATTGCGAAGCCCAGTGCCTCAGGAAGTAGGACTTTCTCCCCAATTCTATCCGGCTGAATCTTTTGGCATCCTATTACTATGTGGTCTATTGTTTCTTTATCCCTGTCACATACAACACATGTCTCATCCTGTGACGAATATTTGCTCATGTAAGTTCGAGTTCTCAAGCAGCCAGCCCGCGCCTCAAAGAGCAACGCACTACCTTTATTGTTGTCATAAAAGTTCTCTTTCCGGATCTCTTTTTTGCTTGCTTTGTAGATTCCCAGCGATCCCTTCTTTTCCATCCTCTCTTTCCACATGAGCGTCTCTGTTTCCTTAACTTGCTTTTTAACTGCCCCCCCCCCCCCCTCCCTTGTTTATTTGCCGCGGTCAAGGTATATTTAGTCGCCAGCTTGCGCGTCCTCTTCCGCCATTGGGTGTCCACACTTTTAAGGTACACGTACCTGTGCACTCTGCTTGCCCAGTTCTTCTCATCTAAATGTCTAAGCCGCTCCTCAAAACTTATCTTACTTTGCGCTTCCCTCGCCTCAAATGAAGCCCAACCCATATCGCCTTTACCGCCTCATTTGTAGTCTTACTGTGAGCTCCCAGTGCTAATCTGCCGACTGCCTTTTGGTTAACCTCCAGTCCCGACAGGATATCGGACTTTAAGCACAATACGGCATTGGAGAACGTGAGCGCCGGCACCATTACCCCTTTCCAGATGCCTCGCACTACCTCGTACTTATTGTATCGCCAAAGTGCTCTATGTTTCATTACTGCTGCATTTCGTTTCCCTTTCAGTTTGAGGTGTTCTTCATGGGCATTCAGGTAGCCTTTTCCTTCATTAAGCCAGATCCCCAAGTATTTGTACTTATTTACAACTGGTATGGCTTCCTGTTGAATTCTTATTGGCGCTGTATGAGCTTCCTCGTTGAACACCATGACTCCAGATTTCTGTGGGTTAAAATGTAGGCCTAGGTAAGTTGCCTCCTCACCACAAATGTCGGCCAGTTTTTGAAGGTCTTCCGCATTATCAGCCAGCAACACTATATCGTCCGCGTACATCAATCCCGGAATCCGTTGCTCCACCAACTCTCCATTGCTTCGGTACGACAAGTCAAAGCCTAATCCACTCTCCTCCAATCGTCTTTCCATTCCTCTAATGTAAAGTGTGAACAGCAATGGCGAAAGGGGGCACCCCTGTTTTAAACCTCTGCGAATGTACACGGGCTCTGTGCCTGTACGCCCTTCCCATGTAATATGCGCCTTGTTATCCTCATATACTGCCCTTAGCAGCCCCACAAATTCTGACCCAATCCCCTCTTCTTCCAGTATAAGCCACAGCAATCCCCTATCTACGTTGTCATAGGCTCCCTTTATGTCCAGAAACAGTAGCCATGTAGGCCTGTCCTGTGCTGCCGAAATTTCGATGGTCTGGGTTATTACGAAAATATTGTCTTCTAAGCGTCGACCTGGTCTAAATCCATTTTGCAGTTCCCCTAAAATACCGTTACTTTCCACCCACTTCAACAACTCCGTTTTGATGGCTTGTATAGCTAATCTATAGAGCACTGACGTGACTGTAATCGGCCTGTAAGAGCTCGCCTTGTCCTTCTCTCCCTTGCCTTTATAGATCAACCTCATTCTGCTTTCGCGCCATTGCGTGGGATCGATGGCTCTATACAAGTGCGTCTTTCCCGCTGGTCCCAAATGGTTGATAATCTCTATTGGGATACCATCCGGTCCTGTTGCCGTACTTTTGGGAACACTGTGTTCTGCCTTTTTCCAGTCCAACAATTCGATATTAAATTTTTTATCTGTCGCTCTTCTATTGGCCACATGTGTCCGAGCAGCCGATATCTCGCGTGTTTGGCCGAAAGTATTTGCTATGACTCCATGTAGGTATTTTAATGCGCTGTCCCCCAGGAGAACGTTACCGTCCCCGTCCTGTATCTGAGTCTGCACCTCTTTAGTCGTCGTTCCCAATGCTATTAAATGATTCCAGAATTTTTGGGGGGCGCTCTTATCCTTCTTGCGTATACCTGATACCCATTTCTCACTCGCTGTTTTAATCTTTGCTTGTACTAGTTTTTGCACCTCAAATTTCTTTTCTCGGTACCGGCTCCACCGTAACTGCACCTCTTCATCCTGATATCCCATTTGTTTTGCCTTTCTGTGCAACCTTGAAGCCCGTTGTCGCCCTTCAATATAGCCAGTTTAATTTCCTTGTCCCACCAGCTTCGTGGTTTCCTTTTACCCCTCCAGCGGTTTTGTTTCCTTACTTTGTACATTTCCTTCTGTATACAACTCACAACCTCGTCATATTCCCACACCTTCGTGGGCTGGGCCTCTGATGCTATTGACAATGTCTGCTATCTGCTTTTCGCTTAATTTCGGGAGCCCAACCTCCGGTGTTTCCTGCCTAGCCCCTCCACTGTCAAATTTAAGAATTATACGCCTGTGGTCGCTTCCCAGGCTGTTTTCTCCTTCTTCATCTATCGTCATTTGGTTCAACCGCTCGTACGTGTGCTCTGAGACCAGGCCGTAGTCTATGCAAGACTGTCTATTGCCGCTTTGCCACGTTATCTGCCCGTCGCATTTGTGCTCCCGGTTAACTATTACCAGTTGCTGTTCTTCACACATATCTAGAATTATTGCGCCCTTCGCAGCGCCACCCGTGGTCGCGCTCACCGCCAATAGCCACACTGCTGCAACGGCTCCCTTAACAAACCGGCAACTGAGTGACGGGTAGGAGCGCTCAAAAAAAAAAAAAACGAATATAAACGTGGCGCCACTTCTTCAAAAGATGGCTCAAATTAGGCCAGAAACGCACGTGAACGCACCGCACTGAACCCTTATACGTATTTGAAAAGCGTGAGCCAACAGGAAGGCCCAGCCTTAAAACGCCGAACAACGGAAACCATACACAGTCTGCACCCTTTCCACGGATTCCGTTTCGTTCGCTCCCGCTGCTGGCCTTTCCACGCAGTCAAAATTAGATTGAACTATGCGTTGACAAAAAGAGGGAGAAAAAAAAGGCGAGTGGTGAAAAAAAAAAAAAAAAAGGGGGTACGGGGGTGTGCACGGACAGTGAGTGAGTGAGTGAGTGGAGCAGACGAAACGTCCCGAATATGAAGTCACGCAAGGCGATTGCGCAAGCGCGGTAGCAGACGACCACGCGTTCGTCGCCTCTCGTCTGCCGGCCCGAGAATATCGTCTGCTGCTTCGTGCTGGCTCCTACAGCAGAAGGACGATCCCGGGCGCGAGTGTCTATTTTGGCGCGTAGGAGAGGCAAAAGGAGCCGCAAAAGAACCGTTTCCCCGCTGCACAAGCAAGCCTGCAACAACGAAAACGAACGCTGAGGGCCGCCATTTATAGAACGCGGGTCACTCATGGCTCCCAGAGTTAAACGTAAGGAGAGAGAGCGAGAGCGGAAAGGGGCTAAAAAGAGAGCACCCGGCAAAGTAAAATTGCGTGATTTTTGGCTCACCAGCACTACTAAGGGTCAGGTATTTCGACAGTTATTGTAGCGTAAGCTACAGTGGTCGAGGTTGGCAAGTTTCGCGCGGACCCTGAAGGGCCGTGCTGCGCAAGCGCGAGGAGCATTGGATTGGATTGGATTTCCAATCCAATTGTAGTACGGATATGTTGAGAATCGGGTCAGCACATTCGCCGGTCTGCGCATTCCAGAGGAGTGACGTCATGGCGCGGCAGACGCACTGGCGCCGACGCGTGCCCAGCTGCGCGCCTCCGCTGCGCAGTAGCCAAGTCTGACGCTGCGCTGGAGCCGCTTGATAGCCGTTTCGCGTGGCTCCTGGAGAGCCGTGCTACGCATGCGCGAGGAGCAGTGACTGGACTGGACTGTACCGGACCGAACTGGACTGGATTGGATTGGATTCGATTGGATTGCTGAACCTTAGCTCACGCTACGCATATCCTGGCATAGCCGAGCTAAGCCACTGCAATTTTTTGTTCCTGCTTTTGCGTATAAAACAAATTTGATTGCTAACACTTAAAGGGGCCACGAAGACAAAATGCAGCTTGGTTCATCAAGACCGCTTTGTCCCAATAACGATGATACCAATGTTATCGCAAGCTCCGAAAAAATAATGCAGATACTAAGGGAAACATTTGAAGCAGTGGCGCCCCCCTTTCCGGTAAACCTTTCTATGACGTCACAGGATCTTGTTTGCGCGATTGGCGGCCGCCCAACATACTGGAACGTTGTATTGAGGGCCTCTAGTTCCACTGGATCCTATTTGTGCAATGGTAATGCGCAGTCAACACACTGAAAATTCTTTTAATGCTGGCCCAAATGACATCACTCCTGCCATACACGTCACTGTAGCGCGAAATTTGAACATTTTTAATACTTCAGGCGTTTTTTTTTTTTTTTCGTTCCTTAAATTTAAACGAAACCGCACTCCGTTTTCATGCCCGTGCAACATGAATCCGCGTAAAATGCACGCCAATCCTTCCTCTTGGCTCACAGGACGGCAGCCCGAACAGAGAGTTCGTGAAGCACCCTCTCGACTCCTTTGAATCCATTTTACTGCCTCCCGCTGTTCGCTGTCTGTGCATCCAAGGCGAAACGCCCGCTGCCATTTTTTCCCCCAAGTTAAAAGACACCGCTCCTGAGCCGCCTCGCGGGCGCGGCGGTGGTCGTGGAAAGGGGCGCTCGTCAGAAGCCGTCAGGCGCAAGTCAACCAGGACTCGGGGGGGGGGAGAAGAAGACGGGCCACGGATAGGGGGCGAGGAAAGCCTTTCGTCAGAAGGCATGCCCCCGCGGGCTCCTTGTTTTGGATATGAGTCACCACGCACCCTCGCCGCAGCCAGCGTTCCTTCGCGACGAGGAGGCACGCATACCGGGCTAAGGAGCAACAGCCCGCCGCCGCCGCACGACGACTGCGCCCATTCTGATGCGGTTTGCATAGACAGCAGCGAACACTGCGGATTGCAGCCGACAGTGGATCAAATTAGACAAAAATATGCTCGAGTTCGACCAAGCACTCGTGGATTAGTGGCCTGCTCCAAGTGGAATAGCATGTTGACATTTGATTGATTGGTTCAACGCGCCGACCCTACACAGGCGACGAGGCGCGCCGTAGTGGAGGGCTCCGGATTAATTTCGACCACGTGGGGATCTTTAACGTGGTCGAAATTTTAACGCCGAAATCTCCTACATACGGGCGTTTTTGCTTTTCGCCTCCGTCAGAAAAGCGGCCGCCGCGAAGCGAACCCGCGAGCTCGTGCTCAGCAGCACAACGCCTTAGCCACTGAGCCACCGCGGCAGGTAACATGCTCACATTTAATCCACGAACTATTGCAGAGAGAGCGAGAGAGAGAGAACAGTCCTTAATTAGACCAGTCCTTAAACGACCAGTAACATGCTAAACGTAACGTTACGACGCACAAACTGGGCAGACCTTATCACGCGCCTCCCGTAGCGTAGATTTACAGGGGCCATGAAGACACAAAGTACTCAAGTCTGGCTCACCCAAAAAACTACATGGGCCAATTTTAACGCAAACTTTCATAAACCAAGCCCAGCATTAAGGAAAACCCGATCAAGTCGTGGCGAGGCACCAGAACACGCGCCGTGACACAATGAACGGACAAACGGCGACGGACACACGCCACGAAGAAAAAGTGCGGCCCACATTCACTGCCGACAACAGGTATGTACATCGTGCGAACTCCTCTACGAACACGCGAACGATTCGACAGCCAGCGCAAGCTCGTCGCTCAGGATGGCGTCGGATGATCGCCCTAAGACATGTCCGCTTAGAGTTGCTTCACGACCAAATGGAGACGTTGCGGAAATTGTTAACTACAGACGAAACAGCGAGCAACATCTTTTCCGAGAGATAAGAGCCAAGCCCGCCGCCGCGGCGAGAACCGGTTAATCCAGCCGGGGCGCGAACAGCGGAGGCCACAAGCGGCGACCTCACGGGACAGCCTTCTCCGGGGAGCTGACGCACGCCACAAAACAGTAAGGTTCGGCGCCGTCCATCTTTCTCACCTCGTTTCCGGCGTTTAGATACGAATCTAATGCGAAAGCGAGCTCCTGCGCAACAAGAGAGGCACAGAAGGCGTTCTCGAGCACGAAGGCCGATGCAGCCTTATCTCGGGCACGAACTGCAGATGCCGCTTCACGAACAAGAGGAGCGGTGTCGGCTTAACAACGCCCTCGCCGATTAGGCGGTCCCGGTGTACGGAGCACGCGGAGAGATGAAGACGGCGGGCGCACGGGTGCAGACTGATGTCGAAAAAGAGATAACTCTTCCAAAACCACTGCCCCGCAAAACACTCATAGCCACAGATGAAAACGAGGGCCACGGCCTTGAACCGCTACGCATAGCAAGTGAAGTCGCCACCATATTACTCCGATGCCGATCATTCGTTCTTCACCCTCACATCTTCACCCTTCGTCATAACCACTGATTTGGCGCTCTTTGCCCGAGTTCGCCTTGCGCCACAAAAATCCAACCAACATCATCATTATCATCATCGTTCTTACCCGGCTATTTGCAAAAATCCCCCTCCCTCTCGACCCCAGTGGACCAGAAGAGCCTGGTTGCAGGGGCCCACCTGGCAGTTCATTCCACAAGCTAGGTGCAGCGCTGTGGAGGCTACATTGTTGTCAACAGTCCGCCCTCTGAGGGCCCCTAACTCACCGTGAAGGAAGCGGCAAATTTAAAGGCGCCGGGGCCTTGCTGTTCCACCTGCCTAGAGGGGAGAAGGAAATGTCCTCTCAAGGCCACCTTCACGGTGAGTCAGACGTACCCAGTGGGCGGACTGTTGACAACAATGTAGCCTCCACAGCGCTGCACCTAGCTTGTGGAATGAACTATAGAGCGCAATGGTTCCTGGACTAAGGAGTCCACGCGGCGAGGGGCCGTAACACCTTCCGCTCTGTCCAATATAAGTTTTCATCCTCATCATCATCACTTCTACTTTTTAACACGAAAGTGTTTTATGATGGGTCCACCAAGATCTAACTGACGTCATATCCGTCACGGAAATGACGCCAGTACAACGGAGCAAGCGGCCTGTAAACGGTACACCCCTGCACACAGCGTCTTCTTGCGAGGAAGCAACCTTTAGTACTATACTCGGTGACAACTTAAGAACGGCACCAGAAGTTGCCGCTGTGCCTTATCACCGTAGCCGGATGTTTTTCCGCGCGGCGCAAGTAGGGCGTTACTAGGAATATTTTGAACATGGTGTGAGCCGTTCCCGTGATTTTTGGACTTAATATGCTTATACACGACTCCAGTGGCGACAAACGAACTGCGTGAGACAAGGCAGACGATATCACGCATTCATAGCAAACCCCTTTCAAAACGCGCGCGCACTGACAACACGGGTCCGGCGCTTTGGCGGAGTGATACACTACATGAAGTGGTGCCGTTCTTAAGTTGTAACCGAGTATAATGAGTACGTTATATACTTCGGCTTCGTTCTCAGGTTTTATATTTTAACACGAAAGTGTTTTATGCCGGGATACACGGTACACCAAGATTTCACTGACGTCGTATCCGTCGCGGAAATGACGCCAGTATACCTTTGCCGAAGCGACCCGCCAGCAGGACGTCGCTCGCCAAGCACACCCACAAGACAGGCGCCGTCCCGCAAATCACGCTAAGCTGCAGATTTCACTGCACATTTCCCTTTCGTGTTTTACCGATTCCCATGACAGAGGAATCAACCACAGTTTTTTTTTTCTTTTTTTCTTTTCTTTTTCTTTTTTTTTTTTTCTTGCGCGCAGACTTGGAAGGAGAACGCGCAAAACTAAGCTACGTGGAGGATGAGCTAGCCAGTTGGAGTCGACAAACCCGCCTGCCGCCACGACTGTTTTCCGCGCTCTGGCATTGCCGTGAAGCGGAGCAGCGCCCGCTAGTGCAAGTTGAGTGAGGGGGCTGCTGCCCGAAGAGAGTGCGCGTGAGAGGCGAACGTGATCGAGGTTTGAAATGCCGAGCGATTTGCCACGCAGGACTGCTTCCTGCAGCTCGCAACGTCGAAAGCGGCCTCCGACCCCGGGTCCGTGCTTGTGATCGAACGCTGGCGTTGGACGCTACCGTGATACACTATCCCCGGGTAAAACTATACCACGTACACCATATAACGACCACCATATATCACCTCTAAGTCGACGATGACAAAATGGAACAGGTTCGGTTCATTAGGAAGACCGCTTCGTCCCGATAACAATGGTACTAATTTGATCGCGAACTTCGAATTAATAATGTAGATACTAGCATGTGAAGGATTCCGAGTCACTAGATCCAACGCGTCAGTAGATCCAACGAGTCATTACATCCATTCGTGGATCTACTGACTCGTTGGATCTAGTGACGCGTTGGATCTAGTGACTCGGTTGGATCTACTGACCCGTTGGATCTAGTGACGCGTTGGATATAATGACTCGGATGGATGTACCGACCCTTTGGATCTTATGACTCGGTGGGGCGGGAGGGAGAGGAGGCAGTTAGGGCAGGAACCTTTTTGCCTCCACTGCCTACCCTTCCCGCTGTAAAAAATGAACAAAAGGGCGCCCCTGAGCTTACTGCTTGGGTAGCAGGTATTCTTTCTAGCGTTGCACGTCTTTATTTATTCTCTTTCCACTGCTGGTGGTGAGTTCGCGAGTGCACACAACACTTTCAAAAGAGAGGGGGAAAGATTGTTGAGGCTGTCCACGCTGCGAGCACTCGTGTATCAGTCAGGGAGTGAGTAAAATGTAAAAAAAAAAATAAGAAAAAGGGGCGCGGAGACGACTGCAGATTAGTCACGGGAAAGTGCGCCTGCTAATGTGACATTCATGTGAAAGGTACACGTGACAGGGGGTGCGCGGGGAATACGAGACGGCGATATTTTGTGCACAGGTTCTCCGAAAGCCTGACTTGGGGGAGGGGGGGGGCTTACTGCTAATTTTAGTTCGACGTGGCAGCCGCTAGTAGGAGGACCGGTGCTGGAAAGGTCTATTTAACAGTATACCGCAGGAGTCGTTGTCGGTTCTCTCTTTTTTTTTTTTTTCATTTTCAGACATAATTATAATTTTCTCAGCTTAGGTTACTTTTTGGTGTCCTAACTTTTTTTTTCTGATGTTTAGGTCATGTTCGATTCGTTTACGTTACGTTACTTTAGTGAAAGGCGAAGCTGTGCCAGACTGCGGTGCCTCGTACTATATGCTAGGCACTACAGCCCTACGGGGTATTTTTCATCAAAAACGCCGGTGGGCATCGCTTTAGTGGAGGGCTTATAATACCGTCGGATATAGACAAAGCCTCATATAAATGCACTCGACTTGCTTGAACAGATTTTTCCTGTAATTATTTGTTGAGAATTGTTCCTCGATCACGTTTTATTCTTTTTTTTTGGCATCTCTGATTGCATTGGAAAAACATGTATTGATCCTGCAGTAAAGTCTGCATGCAGGCTTCAGACGTGGCCCACGTCGTCTTCTTGACCCCAACCGCGGCCGCAGCCCCGCTAGCCGTTCCCGACCCGCCAGGCTCCTGATCTATTTCTTTAAAGCAGGGGTTTCAAACGCGCAGCCCGCGGGCCGCACGTGGCCCTCAGACCTTTGATTCGACCTTATTTATTACAAATGTTCTTGCTCGCAATTCTGCGTTATTTTAGGTCAGGGGCTGGTTATGCGGCATTGCCAAAAACGTCTGTTTATTCGTTGAATCTTTGCTGGAATATTTGAACCTTTCGGAAGCTTCGCTTTAAAAACGCAGAAGGCCAAAACGAACAACTTCGCAGCGATCCGCACAGTTGGTAGCAAAATACGAAAGCTTCGTATAAAAACTGACCATCAGTCGTGCTCAACTGTTAGACAGTGAAGCAGTTAGATATCAGTGAAAATGATGTTACGAATTGAGTTACAAAATCGCTTTGAATTGCAATTTCGCAATTGACTCATATTAATACGAACTCCATGAGAACCGTAAAAAGCTTCGAACAAACCCAACTGTCAAACAAACAGAATCCCGCCGTGGTGGCTCAGTGGCTATGGCGTGCTGCTGAGCCCAAGGACGCGGGATCGATTCCCGGCCGCGGCTGCCGCTTTTCCGATGGATGCGAAAAACCAGGATGCCGGTGCGTTCGAGGTTTCTGCGCATGTTAAAGATTTTTCATGTGGTCTAATTTAATCCGGAGCGCTCCACTACGGCGCGCCTCATTGCCTGCATTGCATCGGCGCGTTAAACCCCATAATCAATCCATCAATCAATCAATCAATGAAACGGAAAGTACCGCGAAAACATTGCCATAACTACGCTACACGTCTTCCTTCTTGATTTTGGTCGCAACCTCGATTTTCCTAGCCAATTAAAGCACACGACATTGTTTTCCCTGAGTGTTAAGACTCATCGCTAAAGTCGAAGCCTGAAGCGTCCAGCCCGCAAACCGCTTACACGGAGTTGTGTGCAGCAAAGAACGTAGCGATGCGTACGTTGGCATGAGTTCCAACGGAACTGGCTGCGCACGGCCGCAGTTGCCATGCGTCGACATAACACAGTGCACGGTGGTGTTTTGGCGCCGAAAAATTTGAATTTAATGGAGAAACGACTGCTACCTGTATGTTTTTATTCAAAGTACCTTCCAATTAACCGACATAATTGGTTTTGGCTTCGAATTATCGGGCAATTTTTCCATTGAATTGCACGTACAATTGCCGATACCAGCTAGATCATCCCTTCAGGTTAACCGAAACTTCTAATTAAGCGACTTTTAATTATCGAGAGTCGGTTGTATCCTCTTTGCGAGTGTATTCACCGGACGTAGTTCGAACGAGCCCAAGGAACACAATACGATTGTTATTCGCGATTTAAGTTATTTCTCAGTTCAAAATCGTAATCAAATTTGAAATGGCTGCAGTTTTATTCTAACGGACAAATATGAGGTTCCCTGTTTTACGCTGTTTTCGAGACGCTAATGGAATGTCTTAGGAGCAGCGGATTTATGTTCGTTCTATCAAAACTGCGACTGGTAATTACCCGTGATATCGCCTAAGCTAAAACTCCCCACGATAATGTAGACGCCTCAGCAGACAGGTTTCATTTATATGTTTCGGGGTCTCCTTACCAAAACAAGAGTTACAGCCATTTTTTGTAACCATTCTCATCCCGTAGACGTTCACATGTTTACAACAAAAGAGAATTCCTCATCGCTTACCATTTCACTGTGGAGTCCACCTAATTACGACAAGTAAATGATGAAAGATCTGTCAGGCGGCACCATAATTTTTTCTCAGATGTCTACGCTGGATTTAATGCTACAACAGTTTCCAGAATAAGTTGGGGCTTTTTCGCAAAGCGTAATCTGCGGAACGATCCTGCTGATATAACCGGGCGAAGTAGAAATGCACACGAGCGAGCGACTTACAGCTGCACTGTAAAAAATAATTTCATTGCCACCTGCTCGCAAAAAAGGGTATAACAAATAGTTGAATAAAAGAAGACCAGGTGCAGCTTTCCAGCTTACTGCAATTCTTCCAGATGTGATTACTATGAAGTTATTGAGCGCAGTGCAATGACTTCTCGCACAGCCAATGATGGGGCAAAAGCTTGCTTTGTGCGCAGTTGCACGTTTATAATTTTGTTCTCCCAGGCTTCATGGCCTTTTAAATATCCCTTTGAAGTGTATGAGTAGTAACTTTTGATATTGTATGACACGCAAACTATTTGGATTTTCATATCCAAGTCCACTGCTTGGACTGTGCGAAATATGATTTTCTTGTGAATTAACTAGGTTCCCGTCCAGTTATATTTTCAGCAGGAAAGCTGGAATGGAATCAATACCCGCCGCGGTGGCTCAGTGGCTAAGGCGTTGCGCTGCTGAGCACGAGGTCGCGGGTTCGATTCCCGGCCGCGGCGGCCGCTTTTCTGATGGAGGCGAAAAGCAAAAACGCCCGTGTGTACGAGATTTCGGCGCACGATAAAGATCCCCAGGTGGTCAAAATTAATCCGGAGCCCTCCACTACGGCGCGCCTCATCGCCTGCGTTGCGTCGGCGCGTTAAACCCCACAATCAATCAATCATCATGGGATCAATAATAACAGAGGGATTGTTCGTTGATATTCCGTCTTGCACGCCAACTGTAGGTTGGGGTGGCTTTGCGCTCTTCGGGGGACTTCTCGTTGCAATAGTAAAATGGGGGCCATGAAGACGAAGTTTGCAGTATGACAACGAAATTTATGCACGCATATTGACATTTGTGCAAAATAGTAAAACAGGGGAAAGCATTCGTATTGACGATCTGGGAACAAATCCCTGTTTGGCGAATCCGATAGTGAAGAGCACCGTACACAAAAGTGGACGAATACTGAAATATTCGTCCACTTGCGGGGAAGGATTTTTCACCTTCACCCTCACGTCTCTTATCCCTCGGTAGTCCACGTCATCCGCTTCGGCGCGTTCTTGGAAAACTACGCCTTGAGCTCCTGAAAGGGTTGTTTTGGCTAGCGGACGCTGCAGCGCGTATTAATTTAAGCGACACGAATGGTAGCCGTGGGCCGATCCAAGTGCAAAAGTTCTAGGAGCTCCCGCGGGAGCCGGCGCCATGCACGTCCTTTCCCCTGTTCCCATGTGCCGAGAGAAATTCAGGGAGGGACAGGTGGCTGACCCTTAGGGCGAACGTCCTTCGGGATTTAGAATCCAAAATTCGGGTTACAAAAAAAAAAATAGAATAACACATTTGTTTTGGGGGTATTTTTACAAGGCCTTTTCCGTGCATGAACATAGGATTACACGCACAGTTAAGCATCCGCACATTCCAGTGCAGGTCGATTTCGGTACAAACAGGTGATTCATGAATCGATTATAGGAAAAAAAAAACAACTTAGTGAACAATTGCAATCAGTTACAGATTTTTTATGTTAATATTTTTTATCCCGGCATAATCATAAGTGCACTCAATTTCTTACAAACGATTTCTCCAGTAATTGTGTATTAAAGAAGGTTCCTCAATCGCGTTGTATTGATTTGTCTTTGGGCGGTATCTCAAGAATCTATTTTTCTAGAAACGGCGTCTGTTCTCTTACTGTAATATTTACGCATAATTTTAAATCTGCACATTTTTTTAACGATTGAAATTGTAGTTATTTATTAAGGATCGTTCTTCAATCCTCTCTCATTTAATTACCTTTCTTGTAATTTTTTTCTTTTTTTTTGAACATCAGCGCAAACGACTGAAACGAATTACTGAAATTGCGAATTTATGGCGACTTAGGTATGCCCTCTGTTTATTTTTTTTAATTGCGAAATGTATGCATATCTAATTCGCGGTTGAGACCTAGTTGTGGCCTGTACAAAATCAGTACCAGTTCAATGGTGAAAAAATCTTGCAGTCAATTCGTTCTTGCTTTCACACAGATGCATAAGAGAGTGCAAGTAGTTCATCAACCGGTTATTCGTGGATGCTAGTAAACAAAAACAAACCGACGAACCCAACGACCACCCAATCCCAAGAAATACAAGCACGCGGTTCCTTCCGTTGGATGTAATGCCTCGTTGGATCTAGTGACGCGTTGGATCTAGGGACTCGGATGGATCTCTTGACTCGTTGGATCTATTGACGCGTTGGATCTAGAAACTCGGTTGGATCTCTTGACTCGTTGGATCTTCTGACCCGGGCATCACGTGACCTAGTGGATCTCCTGACTCGTTGGATCGAATGACCCGTTGGATCTAGTGACCATAAGCGCATGTGAAGCAGTGGAGACCCCCTAGCAACTTCCCGGCAACTTTTCTACGACGTCACAGAATCTTGTTCGTGCGATTAACGGCCGCCCAACTAACCAATCGCCAAGAGACACGAAGTGGGGCCTCTAGTTCCGTTGGATCCCATCAGTGGATTACTAACGTGCAGTAAACGCTCTGATAAAAATGTTTTTGCTGCTGGCCCATATGACGCCACTTCTGCGCATGACACGTCACTGTAGCAGCGCCAAATTTGAAAGTCTATAATACTTCGCGAGTTTTTTCGGTTAAAAAAAAAGAACGTATTTCGCGGTTGTAATGGGGCCGAAGAACTGAAGCCTAATTCTTTCAAATGAAAAAAAAAAAAAAAAAAAAACGAAGCTGTATTTTTTCTTCATGGCCCCGTTAAAAACGACCACGGAATTTGCGCAACCTGCGTCTTATTACCGCAGCCGACTGTTCATCCGCGTGGCGAAGTGCGCTACTGGGAGTATTGTGAATGTGACACGGCTCGTTTTTCGCGGTTTTGTGGATGCAATATGCTCGTACAACACAGCTGGGACGACAAAAGGCCCCGTGAGCAAAATCAGACGATGTCGCGAATCAAGCACAACCTCCTGCGTGCACGCGAGCGTTGACATCCGGGTCCGTCGCTGTGGCGGAGTGATACACTACAAGTTAGCTAGTGAGAGAATAAACTTTAATTAAATGATGGAAATGCTTCAGAGAGGCGTCTAGCGTCACTAATTAAGCAACCCTTAAGAGTACCGCCACTTCGTGCATCCGGAAGCGTCTGGGGGCCGTTTTGTTTCTGGCTTGCAGTGTTGCCACCTCTCCCAACGAAACCGCCACCGGTTCTGACGGGCACAGTGTGACAGGCCGCTCTCCAGCGTCCGCGCAGCGGAGAGAGAGAGAGAGGCGCCCAGAAACAAAATGGCTGCGCCCATATGTAAACAAGTATCACGTGGTGCCGACCGACCAATGAAAATCCTGGCGGCACATAACAATTAGAGAAAAGAGTTCCGATAGTCTGAAAGCCTTTATTTAGTGACGCTACAGGCGTCCTCATTCCTACTGCTGTTCTCAACTAGTACCGGAGTATAATAATGCCGCACCGCCTGCTTGCGGCCAACTGTTCTTGTAGTTCCCCGCGCGCGAATGCAGTTTTCGGTGATGCCGTTAGCCGCGGCGAATGATTGCACTTGCGGCGAACGCATACAAGCGCGGCCTCACGCCTAGCGGTTTGACGTGCGGAGAAAAAAAAGAGCCGAAGCACGACACAAATGAAAGTGCACTACGATTAATTTAGCGCTACCGCGAAGGCGGGAAAGGGGGGCAACGCTTGTCCTTGACATGCGCGCAGCCGCCACGAGACGATTCGCAGAGGTCGCACAGCCGTCGCCGAACCGGCCCACACTTCGCCGCGCGCAGCAAACATGCCCTACCACCGCCGACCGCACGCACCGTGTACCAGTATAAAAAAAAGGCAGTAAAAAAAAAAAGCAGTGGCTTAGCTCGGCTATGCCAGGATATACGTAGGGTGAGCTATATGTTCAGCTGGTTATTATAGCTTTCCTGGTTGTCTAGGATTAGCTTATCATGCTTACTGCTGCCTCAATGACACACACACGGTGTACGCACTATGTGACATGTATATTTATCAAGCGGATCCGGCACAGCGTCACCAATCGCCCCAGAGCTAAGCTGGTTGCACAGGCGCACGCCGGTGTTGCTGCGACTCACGAACCATCGGTTCCACACCCGGCCACCCCTCGTGTGATCACCGAGTGGACCGGGCTGCCACGTGCGGACCGGAGGTCGACGAAGACGCTGGGCGCGTGGGGTGTGTGAGAGAGGCCGGGCAGCGAGCAACGTTCTGTGCGCCGTGAGACGTCACTGCTCCTCGCGCATGCGCAGCACGGCTCTCCAGGAGCCACGCGAAACTGCTCAACCTCGACCAGTGTAGCCCACGCTACAAAATATAATCCGGTGACGGTCCAGCACTCTTCCACCCGTTACGGCGGCAAATTCAATTTGTTCCTAGTCGCCGCTCTCAACGGTCCTGGACGCTCGGTTGTAACGGGGCAGCGCAAGGCGACAAGAGACGGCGTGGAAAATTCAAATCTTGGGGTGTTACGCGCCAGATATTTCTGCTCCTCCATTCGACCAATCAGGGATTTTTCGTGGAACAAAGCGTAAATAAAGAGTTTCCGGTCGAGCAAACCAGCGAGTTCGCATTCCCGCCTGCCGATGAAAAGCCACCAGACGCGTCAGCCTGAGAGCGAGGAAGGCCTCCACGGGATCTACAGGCCAGCCACCCAGACAAGAAACGCTAACGTCGTGAAAACGAAGGCGAAGAAGGCCGGTGAGAGAAAGCGTCAGCCGACGCACCGCTAGCTGAAAGTGCAAGCAAAAGGAAAACGAAAGTCCGCTCATCATCTGCACGCATGTACAACTCACCTGCGCTGCACAACTAAAACGTTAACCGAACAGAATGAAGGAAGTTCTGTACTGGGAACGTCCTTCATGGGTGACTGACTGAATACCTTGTCTGCTGACAATACCGGTCTGTTGCGCGAATGGGCGAGCCACGCGAGTTGGCGTGTCAGGCTGAAAGGAATGCCAAGGCGAGTCGGATTTAGTCGCATTCAATGTACACACCCGTCACTTAGTTTACCTATAGTTAGAAACCAACAGCACTCACGCGAGTTCCTTTCTTGAATTAATTATTCACATCATCATCATCAATAATAACAGCCAAGTGAGGTCCACTGCAGGACGAAGGCCTATCCCACTGACTTCCACCCTCTTCTGTCCTGCGATGTGCGAGCCTGTTCTTCGCACCCCAATTGACTCATGTCTTCTCTCCATCGAGTTAATGGTCTTCCCTAGCGACTCTAAATAAGCTACGCTTGAGAGTACCGCCACTTCGTGCTCCCAGACGCCCGAAAGTATGGTGCCTAGAATTCTAGGCACTATACCGGAAGCGTCTGGGGGCCATGTTGTTTCTGGCTTGCAGTGTTGCCATCTCTCCCAACGAAACCGCCGCCGGTTGGGACGGGCAGAGTGTGACCGGCCGCTCTCTGACGTCCGCGCAGCAGAGAGAGAGAGAGAGAGAGAGAGAGAGGGGGGGGGAGGTGGAGAGGCGCCCAGAAACAAAATGGCTGTGCCCATATGTCAACAAATATCACGTGCTGCCGACCGACCAATGAAAATCCTGGCGGCACATAACAATGGTAGAAAAGAGTGCCGATACTCTAAAAGCCTTTATTTAAACCCCAACCCAATCCTATTCTGCGCCCGATTTCTTTCCCGTGGTTGGGGTGAGCACTGATACTCTGGCCAAGGTAGCTATATTCTCCCAGAGATATTCTCCCACTTGTTGCAGTCTTTCGTCACCTACGCTGAAAAAGACGCTTTCGGCATATTTGTTTATCATTACTCTAGATTTATTCATATTTACCTTTAGCCCCACGGCAAAGCTCTCCGAGTGCAGTTCTTCAATTATTTTCTTTTTTTTTTTTCGGAGTTGTTCCGCAGATTCACTGATCAAGACTATGTCGCCTGCAAAGCTCAAATGCCTCAAGTATATTCCGTTTATCCGCAAACCCAAGTTTTCCCAGCCAAGCTTCGTAGATACATTCTCCAGTCATGCTGCGAACAATTTTGGCGAGATGGTATCGTCTTGTCGCACATCCTTTCGGGTCGGAAATTTTTCGCTTCGCTTGTGATGGAATATTCTGACCGTGCATTCCTTACATATGTCGTCTAGTAGTCGTAGGTAGGTCTCTATTCCTTGGTCCTTTAAGGCGTTCATCCCTGCGGGGGTGTTAACCGAATCAAACCATTTTTCGTAGCCTATAAATGTCATGCAACGCGGCTAATTATACTCTAGGCATCATTATATTACTTTGGTTGGTATTGTATATCCTTTTTGTAAAGGATATCCTTTTTGTAAAGGATATTGTATATCCTTTTCTAAACCCTGGGTAGTTGTAAATCGAGGCTGTCGTTTAGCGGTTAACTATAACCTTGGTAAGCAGCTTGTATGCAACTGGCACAAGGCCGATGGGTCTGTAGTTCTTCAGATCTCTGTTATCTCCCTTATGAACTAAAACTATGTTGGCGCTTTTCCAGAGTTTGGGTGCCTATGGAGACCCTAAACATACTGAGAATAGCTAAGCAAGCTTTTCTTGTAATATAACTCCGGCCTCCTTTAAAGGGTGTATCACAGCAAAATAGCGAGCTCAATCCTCTCGACGTGAGGTATGCTCGGGCGCACACGCTGAAATGACAAACAGCCGCGTAAAGACGTTCCCGCGGGGCGTCTTCGGCTACTGCAAGTTTCAAAAGAAAACTTCCGCCTTCCCAGGTTCAACGGTCACGCAGCACGATCTTCGGCCGCCCTTCCGTTACGCGGTCGAGTGCCGCTTCCTCGTCGCATTGCACCGCCTGCTATTCCATTCGAGTAGAGTTGGAGGAAAAGCGACGGACGACAAGCTATGCGGGCGCGGGCACCAGGGGAGATGACGCGGTAAGAACAAGAACAGCGTCCACACAGGAGGCGGACCATCGAGTACAGCGATGGAGTAAGTTCGCCTGACCCCAAACAGCACGAGACCGTCGTAAATGCACACAGTATCACACGCACGTCGCTGGCCGTCCGTGTCAGCGGGAACGGGTTTCCCGCCTTGCTTTTAAAAATAGAACCTTTCGTTTTCAAGTTTGCCGCCTCCCGGAGAAAGATTTGCTGCGGGGGCCCGCGAGATTTCGCAATTTAAATCCCGCAAAATCCCGCAACCGTTTGAAGGCTGCTTTCACTTCCGTGGTCAGCAATACGAAGCTTCAACCAGAGGCGGAATTTGTCTGCTTCGTTTCAGTGTTCACTTTCGAGCGAGTCAAGCAGACGACACAAAACTAAAAAAAAAAAAAACGGTTTTGGTCATTGTAAAGTCACGCAACCGCAAAAAAGGTCACGGCTTGAAAAACCAACAGGGTAAGAGAGAGAGAGAGATGGAGAGAGAGAGAGAGAGAGACGAAACACACAAAAATAATCGCTTTGAAATCTGCATTGGACTTCGCATTGTAACAGACGGAGCGTTATATATAGTGTGGTGTAAATAGAACTCCTTCCGGTTACGTTTACGTTCCCTCCCCCTCTTTCCCTCCCGGGGTTTGTTTTTATCGACTGCGGTGCCACAGCGGAAGTAAAGGCAAAAACGCTGAGTCAATTTCCAGCACCCTTGTCCGTTAATGGTGCAACAAAAACGCTTGCCCATCGAAACCCGCAGCTTACGGGTTCTCCCTTCGGTTTCGTCTGCATCGCGAGCATACACGGCGCGCCGAGCGCTGCTGCGCAATTCGTCGTTTACAGCCCGATTCGATGAAGCGCGAATGCGCCCTCCCGCTCTTTCGAGGACACGCCTGCGGTCGTGCAGACGACGTTTCTTTTACGGTCGTCTGCGCGCCGCTAGCCTCGAGCTCCTTCTGGCTTCCGTTTCCCGCTCGGCTGGGCTTGCCTTACGGTGGCTTTTTTCCTTTCTTTTTCGTTTGTTTCTCTCTCTTTTTTTTTTTGCAGTTCTTTCGGGCAGCACTTCCATTCACACAAAAAAGAAAACTGACGGAAACGACCCACAACTGCGCCACGCATAAGCAGTGGAGAGCGCGTGCATCGTAAGAGTACGGACATATTTTTATAGTAGGCTTAGACGAGGGTTAGGATGCCCTAACGTTAGTGATTGCATAATTACTGGACGCACGCACGCGTAACAGCGGAATAACCACGAGACAATCCGGAAACCTTTCGTATCTGCGAAAAAAAAAAATAATCTAGACCACGCATTTAAATGGCTCAAATGCACTTAACCAAATCCCTTCCGCAGAATAAAGATGCAGCGAATAAAGTGGTATTGACAGCAGCAACCTTGACAAGACGATAGTTACGCCCAATTTCAAAACGACTGTTCCACTGAATATAAATGACAGCACGGAGCAATGGTTTTAATGCTTCAGGAGAACGTCGCTGCCTCAACCAAAACCCACGAGCCAGGGAAAAGACACGACAAAAAAAAAAAAAAAAGTGAGGAGAAGCACGGGAGGAAACGAGGTGGGCCGAGGGGACCGAACCGTTTCGACGAGGAAATGTTTTTACGGTAGCCGGGCACTAAACGGCCACCAGTCTGCTGCCGCGCTGTGACTCACCGCGCCGTCTGCTTCGGTTTGCGGTTCGGCCCGTAGACGATAAACAAATGCAAACAGGGAGACAGAGGAACACACACACACACACACACAAAATTGGCGCGCTTAACGACTTGGCGGGGCCATTTCCTTTATTGCCGGCTTTCCTCAACCACTCTGCGAACCTGCTGCCGTCCTGCCAGCCACGGGAAGGAACGGCAGCGCCAAAAAGGAACAATAAATGGCAGCAGCAGACGACAGCGCAGTGAATCTCCTTCTGCCGTTGAAGCACTGTACAAAAGCACTAGGAGGTTTAATTACAAAATACACTAAAGGGTCCCCCGAAATGTGAAAACAAGCTGACCTATACCGCAATTTCACGAACGCACCACTGGGGCAGAAGCCGTTGCTTAACGTATACGAAATGCCAGAACTGTGGAAACGGGTATCGTCAACACGTACCTTTTTTTTTTCTTCTAATACGATATATGACGTCACAAAAGATAGATAGTGAAATCTAATTGGTGGCGTAGTTTCTTTTTGGCGTTCTTGCGAGTGCAGCAGCAGCAAAGCAAGGCCACGGAAATGTGAAATAAATATGCAGTCGACTCCCTTTAATACTAAGTCCACGGGGTCCGCAAGAGAGAGGTAACCCAATTAAACAAAGATGCGGTTGTTCCCTCTTACATAGGAACTGGTGAAACACGAAAGTGAAATGTGCCTTCACAGGGGCAGTTGAATGTTCATTGTGCATCGATATGATCGCACGTCGCTATTTGTATTTGGTCGGCATGGCACTGTTAGACGCATCAACGTTAGACACTGGATTGCACGTGTCGGAGCATTGCGTAAATCCGACTGAAACCACACGCGCTCGCAAACCGTCCGTGCGAACGAAACCAAACGGGTTGTCAGCGAATCGTTTGGTGGGCACACGGTCCGCTGCCGCGAAAGGAGCAGCGGACCGTGTCACGAGCGCGAATCCGCAAATCTGCTCCTCCGCAGCCTACGCTGCGGGTCCCCCGTACACGTAGGCGCTGGCATCGAGGCGCCAACCGTTGGCACTCATTAGCGTCATGATGAACTACTTGCTTCGCCTCTCCTAGACGGCAGCACTGTCTGAAAAGAAGGCTATAAGGCGCGTTTGTTGTCCTATTCGCGCGTCTGTTCATAGCGCAGTCGGGAGCGCGTTTCGTACCTCCCGTTATTGCGGCGAAAGAGTTCGTGGCTCGAATACCGGCGCCGCCACGTCAATCGTAGTTTTTCTGCCGATGTCATTTCCGTGACGGACATGACGTCAGTTAGATCTTGGTGGACCCCGCATTAAACACTTTCGCGTTAAAAGCACGAGAACAGCGTTGTCGTTATTCCACAACACGTCTCCCTTCTTGAGGTCGTTCAGAATCTCGACTTTCGTCGCCAACCAGGGCGTACGACAAGGGTTGCCATGATAGTCGAGACACATCGTTAAAATCGAAGCCTGAAGCGCCCAACCCACAAAATGCGCACACGGCGCTGTAACAAAGGTGACACGTCATCACCACATTTCAAAGGGTATATCACTAGCAACCAATCAACCAAACAGGGTTGGAGGCCTTCGAAAGAGAAAGAGAGGTTTAAGTTCAAACAGCTAATCACTAATTATTTAATTTGTTAGTAAATTTACAATTGTTGCCGTTTTCTTTCGTGTATATTTATTTCCTTCTGTTGACGCTGCTTTTATCATGTAGTTCACTCACGATTATGCTCGGTACCATTGACAATCATGCATTTGTTGAATTGTGGATTTGCTTCCCCCTTATGTAATACCCCGCAGGGGTCTTTTAAGTGTTCAATAAATGATGATGATGATGATCATGCGTACGCTGGCGCGAGTCCTGCCGCTTTATAGCCAGCCCGCTGCTTCACTTAAGAAATCTGAATTTTACCGAGAAATGACGGCCAGCTCGATGCTTTTTGTTCGAAATAACTCCAAATTCGAATTCGGATTCGAATTATCGAAGCTTCGAATTATCGAGCACTTTCCTCCATTGGATTGCATGTAAAATTGCGGGGCCAGCGCAGCACTACTAATTACCCCGAAAATTCAAATTAAGCGACCGAATGACCGAGAGCCGACTGTATTTGAAAACTTTGTTGAGAGCATACTTTAAAAGGCACAACTAAGTTCCGCTTTCACATGCTGTCAAACAGGGTGCTTCGTTACCACGGTCGTAAGCTCTGTTTCAGCTTCGTCTGACTTTTATGTAGAAAAGCGGCCGGAAACCATCGTCACCTACTGCCACCTAATGCGCCAGGCTAACGATTGCTACTGGAGTTTCTTTGTAGCGGGGAGATGGCAGGTGCCACCTCGTCGCAAATTCCTCATGCAGCTACATTGCATACCACCTTTTTCGTTCCATCGCAGCTGTTGTGATCCGCGCTCCCGTTTTTCAGCCCAGAAATCTCTTCTGAGAAGGGACACGCGTGCCCTAATTCCCCCGTGTGTCTGGCTCCCTGCCCGCTAATCTTTCCCGTGTGGAGGAAGTTTCTCTCAGGAGGCCTCGGGCTGGGGTGGCCCACACACCTTCCGTCACTATGACTTGGGGGCGCTCACAAGACGACCCAGGATCGTGTCCCAAGTGTCCGTCTCCGGCGGTTGAAGCTGATGTCAAGCATCGTTTGTGGACGTGCGCGGGAACAAGGGCAGCTCGAGACGGTGCGCTCAGAAAGGTTGGTCTCCGGTGGGATAAACCGGATGACTACAACCGCTGGGTGCAGGAAGATAAGTACTGCAGGTCGCTGATGGACTTTTTGCACGCCACTGGACTGCATGCATACATGTAGACCCGAAAACCTATCGGTTTCGTGACCATCAGTGCTTTTGGCAGCCCCTCTCTCCCTCTTTCTTCTCTTTTTCTTGCCTTCCTACTTTCTTCTCCCCTCCCATCTTTAAACCGACTCTCATATGCCGCGCGGCCAAAACTCGAAAAAAAAAAAAAATAAACGGCAGGCTCAACAAAATCAGTTCCTGTTCTTAACGGGTCGTAGCCGCTGTGCATTACAGTGAAACCTCGTTAAACGGTACCTGACGGGGACGCGAAAAAAGTACGTACTAACCGGAACTACGGTCTACCGAATTCATTAGGTTAAAGTTTAACTGAGCCGTGGATTCGCCTTAACTACGTATCAAAAGAAACTACGGCTGATGCGGGTACGGTTTAACGAGGTTCCACTGTATATTTTCATTACTTGCCTTCTTTTTTACCAGTATTCCCATTCAAACCTTCACACACACGGCTTTCTGGTTCCCTGTGAGCACATATCACCTCTAAACTTTACTGCTTCTGGGAGACGAATTTTAATTTGTACTGGTATACTGTGGCGATTGCACAAAGTATGGCGAATCCTCCGTTCCCTTTTCGCAGACAACACATCCGCTAAAAAACAGCGGCCTCGGTAGCGGTGCCTCCCCTCCTGTTTATTCCTCCCTTTCCTGAGCGGGGCTTTCAATCGGAAGCCTTGACACGACGGCGACAACGACAACGTCGTAGTACAACGGCACTCCGTCGTAGAGCAACATCAGAAGCGGCAGCAAGGGCGCGTTCAAACGGGCGACGAAAACAACCCACCACTCGGGGACGACGACTTCAAACTGGGCTTCGCCCGCACTCCAAGCCCTCGTCGAACGAAAATGCCCTGTCGAGAGGCCAAAGACGACAACGCCGCCGTCCGAGTCGACCCGAAGAGGTCAAACAAGAGCATTTGAACGGAGGCAGTGTTCAAAGACGACGAGGCATTGTTACTTGGGCGGCGTTTCACGCGCGCGCGGGTTCCCAACCACCGAAACGCATTTGTCATCGACGCTTGCAACACAGTGTGCGAACGACGACGAAAGATGCCGCCACCTCCGGGTCCTCCATCGCTGACGCGTTTGTATGATAATAACGACGCACAGAGGAGATGCAAACGCGCATCGGCACCCGCCAATGACACACGCTGCGATGACGAGCGTAGCTACTCTCGGGTTAAGCCGTGCTGCACGCGAGCGCGCTCGATACACAACCCGGGGACACGATTCGATGCGCACGCCACGCGATCGGATCCCAGATGCGCGCATGCATCAGCCACTGCTGCGTACGCACACGCCTGTGGTGCTTTCAGTTGCTTGCGCAAACAATAACTTCTCGGGGCCTGGAACGAAACTGTTTCACAGCTACATTTATTATAGCAAAAGCCTCATCTCTCACCAAACGGGAAATGTGACCGCCGTCGCCAACTCTAATGGAACCAAAATGGCCGCCGATGTAAAAATACACACATTTGGGAACCAAAATGGCCGCTGATGCAAGAAGAAAACACACACATTTGGGAACCAAAATAGCCGCCAATGTAAGGAGAAAACGCATTTGGATTCGTGTGGAACTTGAACGCGCGAAAGCTGCAGCCAAGTGCGCTAACCAGGCAACGTGCAAGAAGGGAACGATAATCAGCCTGTTGAGTGGCGCGTGGCTGGGGAACGTGACGGCACGAAAGTAGAACACGTGCACACACACGGAGGAGAGCTCTCACTCCGGAGACGCTAATGCGTGAATCGCCCGTCGAGTGATTCGCACCGTAAGACGACGATACGAAGCCGAAGAAAGAGACGCAAACACGACTAGGCAGTAAAGCCGTCTTTGACAATCGCTGCGCCTTCCCCTCCAAAGCACGTAAGCAGCGTAAGTGACCGCTTTCTGGCGGTTCGCCAACGCTACTGAATCTCTGACGTCAGAGTCAAACACCGAGTCAAAAAAATGCACCGCACACCGGCAATCGAGGGCGATGGCACTCGTGACGTCGACTCGGAAACAAGGTGGCATTGCCCCGTACGGTTGACAACAGCGCTGACACCATACCGTCGAACGTCCTACATTCCGAGAGTTACCGTTACGGCCCAGGGCGCTCCGCGCGCGTACGCCGGCGCGTGGAACGGCGCGAACGGTCGGGGCACCTCCGTCGGTGTCCCTGAAGTGACGTCAGCGGCGTAGGCTACGCACCGCTCGCCTTCACATACCTCCAAATATTTTTTTTCTCGCCCCAAGCAGAAGCAGCAGCACTGCATGGGGTGATGTTGCAGAAGTTAGCTGCACGGGGCAATTCAAGAGAGTAGCCTTTCACTTCAACACGTGGCGAAGTTCGGGAAGTTCACATGCCATTCTCAATTCCGGCTACTTTCCCGGCCGCGGCGGCCGCTTTGCCGACGGAGGAGCAAAGCGAAAACGCCCGATGTGTTCGAGATTTCGCAGCACGTTAAAGATCCCCTGCAGGTGGTCGAAATTAATCCGGAGCCCTCCACCACTACGGCGCGCCTCACAGCCCGTGTGCAGCTTCGGCGCGCTAAACCCCGCAATCAATCTATTCTCGCTATTGAGTGGTCACTGCTGGCTTAATTAAAATGGAAAACAATATTATACGGTAAAAGCGCTAGCAATTCTCTTCACTGCTGTGTAGAAATATATCGTCCGGGATCTACATGCACATTATGGGCGGGGCAAAATTGGTTTCCTACCCCCGGTATAGCACGAGACTTTGCGGCCTTCATCAAGCGGTGAAATCAAGGAAACTGATTAGAGTTCGTGTCGGAGCCAAATCTTGTGAGGCTATCATGTCTGTTACCCTTGGTCACATCCGACGTCTCCAAATCGTGCGCGGTGGCAGATCGTGGAAGGGGCACCTTCGCGAAAACAAATACCCGACAATAGGCCTAATTCTCCTTTTTTTAACCAGCACGAGTCAAAACTGTTCATTTAGACGCAGGACCCACCGTGACCTGCGCCATCCAGATGGAGCGATTAAACGGCCAAAGTGGGAGCCAAGAAAGGACTCATTGGTGGCTGCAGCCACTGGAGTCTGGACGAGCCCCGCCCGCCCCCCCCCCCCCCCCCCCCCATCCCCCCGCAAGGAAAAAAAAAAAAAAGCACTGGCTTAGCTCGGCTATGCCAGGAAAAACGTAGCGTGAGCTAGGGTGCAGCAATCCCATTCAGTCCAGTCCAGTCACTGCTCTTCGCGCATGCGCAGCACGGCTCTCCAGGAGCCACGCGAAACGGTTATCAAGCGGCTACGGCGCAGCGTCAGACTTGGCTACTGCGCAACGGAGGCGCACAGCTGGGCACGCGCCGGCGCCAGTGCGTCTGCCGCTGCTATGACGTCACTCCTCTGGAATGCGCAGACCGGCGAATGTGCAGACCCAATTCTCTACACACCCGTACTCCAATTAGATTGGATTTGCAATCCAATTTAATCCAAATCAAACCCAACCCAATCCAATGCTGTTCGTGCTTGCGCAGCACGGCCCTTCATGGTCCACGCGAAACTGCTCAACCTGGGCCAGGGTATAGCTTAAGGCGCAACCACATGCAACGTTTTGGCCGCGTCTTGCAACCGTCTGCGGCGCCTGGCGCCGACGCGGAACGGGCGTTGGAGAGGGCGAGCAACCACATGAGACGCGCGAAGAGCGCTTCTCCGATCCAAGTTGCCAGACTTACTTTGGTAAAGGCAGCATCGTTCTGTTTAAGTCATTCTTAATAAACTGAAGAATAATCAAAACTTCAACAAACAAAACACGTTAAATTGATGTTCTATTAAATAAAGTGCTAAAGAGCCGCCAAATAAAGAGCCGCCATGTTGCGTGCGGAGGGGGACCGGAAATTGAGGACAGCAACATCCGGCGCAGACGCCGAAAACGGACCGAAAATCTGGGATGCGCAGACACCGGCGCTCCGAGCGCGCTGCTGTGTATTTGGTGGCGCGCGCTGAACGCGCGTCGCCGCGGAAGGTCTCCAAACGCGACCAAAACGTCGCATGTGGTTGCGCCTTTACGCTACAAAATCCCGTCATGCGGGGACGGCCACGAACCGGATTTCTCGCCTCCACGGAAATATGGGCATCACACACCATACCCTCCTCCTCTTCCTCCTCCTCCTCCCCACCCAAGTTCAGGGTGCGAGAACCGATACCTCTGCGTCTCGCATGCACTGCGGCTCGGGGAGGTTTCATATCGATTGTAGCTCACGCGGGAGCAAGGATCAGGACGCCTTATACGCTTGGCGCTCTGCTCCGGCCAAAAATTGAAGAAAAAAAAAAAAGAAGAGAGAGAGAGAGAGAGAGAGAGAGAGAGAGAGAGAGAGAGAGAGAGAGAGAGAGAGAGAAAAGTGTCGGCCACGTATCTGCTCGCTTCATTATCATTGCAAATGTCGTAGAAAGACGACAGTCGCCTACCGCCCCCTCCGCCATTCTACGCTCTCGCCCGTTCCCACCCCCTCTCCTCTCGCTCCTATCACGATTAATTGAACGGATTGTTTGTTCAATGCAATTCACTTCTCCCGCCTTGACACTGCTCGCACGCCAACTGTACACCCCAAAATGCAGAACGTGTGAGACCGAAAAGGCCGACCTAGCGCACATCCTATACGAATGTCCTGAGCTCCAACCTGGCATCTCTCTAACCAAATAGAATGGGAGACTGCGGTGACCAGCTCCGAGCCAGAGACCCAAATTCAGGCTGTGGACTGGGCTTTAGAAGTCGCCATGAAGCGAGGTTTTCTGGCCACCTCCCGGTGTCAAGAAGAAGCCCATCATTATTCTAACAACTCAATGCTTGTTGACCAAATAAAGTTGTTCTTCCTCCTCCTCAACAGCGGAGCTGTTTAAAGGAGCCATGAAGAGAAAACACAAGTTTGGTTCATTCAAAAGATTGTCTCGTTAGAATCATACTGATACCACTTTTAACGTAAACTTCGCTCAAATAAGCTACATAATTAGGAAAAACGGGAATGGTCATGGCGACCCACCAGCTCATTTCCCGCAACAGAACCTATGTCGTCACATGAGCTAAGCTCTGCGATTGGCGGAGGCTGGCAGAAGCAGACGCAAATTAGGTAGAACTTACAAACTAGACGAACGAGCGATTTGCGCTTAAATTTAGGGCACATTCTTTACAAAGCAATAAGAATGATGGGACAAACAGTGGAAGTTACGAAAGCACATGTAAACATAGAAGTACTGATGCGTTCTGCTGTTCGTACTGCGCACAGCATGCCTGGTTTCGCTGCACAGCACTACGGGACTTAGGGTTGTCTCAGACGACACTGGCCGATTGACGCAAGCAACGGTGTCTTACGTGACCCCATTTGTCGAGCGAGCACTGTTTCAGGGAACGAATATTTTCTCCAAGAACAAAAACAAGCCAGGTTTAAATGCGGGCAACAACAAACCAAACGCTTGCCACGGTATGGTGGCGCCATCTAGGCTACGGAACGTAAAGAAACGCGGGAACAAACCAACACCGCTGTACAGGGTGGAGACAACCTTCGAACGGTCCCGTGGCGCCGCAATTGGGCCAACGGGCTCAGCGCGTTTATTCTTTTCGTTTCCCACGAGACCTAGCAACGCGAAACAGACAATATGATTCAAACTTCTTCAGTAAACCGCGTTGCGGCGATAATTTTAGCGCGGTTTTGACACAATGACTTGCTTCGGCGGCGAGCGAGCAACCAAAATTTGGCGGCGCCAGCGTATACGTGTCTCTACCCTGTACGGCGGATGCGTGAATGAAGGTACTCTAGGCTGCAGAGCGGTCGGTTTCAGTGATGTCACTTGGGACCACGAAAACGCACGATTGAGCGGGAGAAATCAAAATTTTAACCTAAATTGTTTAATTTCTCAGTGAATAAAGCACCGTTTGTATCCGGACAAGCGTTGGGGGCACTATAAAACACGAAATCTTTCGAATAAAACCAACTTGCATTTTCTCTTCATGGCTCCTTTAATCTTGAGCTTGGCCCGATGGCTTTAGAAAAAAAGAAAAGAAAAAGAACGCCAGGAAAAAAAAAATTCCTCCGGCGCGAGGGCGCCCGACAGTGCCTTCGCGCAGCTGCGGAGGCGGTGCTTAAGCCTAGCCTAGCTCTGACGTCACTACACCGACGCCTCGTCGGCGACATACTGCACCTCCTGACTCCGCGTCGAACACATCGTTTACACTGCCGCAAGACATGGTCGGCAGTCCCTTTTTGACGAACTGTTTCAACTTTTGGGCGGAAGGCTGTATCGCGGAACAGAACAGAAAGACCAAAATTTTCGCGTTTGTAGAGCAAAAAAAATAATAATAACTTTTCTATAAAAAACGCATCGTCTCACGAACACACTTCCAAGAGCGCGCGACAAGGATCGACTCCACACCAGAAGGAAGTAGACAAAAGAGGAAACGAAGAAGCGGGACACGTGAGCTACTTCTCAAAAGTAACACGATCAGGCTGTAGCAACACTAAGCGTCGCGGAACACGATAGGCTGTCACTAATATCCCGAGGGCTCACTTTCCAGACGACGTCCGGCCTCGGCCACACGAGAGAGATCAGAAACTACCAAGAGCCGCAGCTCGAGCCTGGGTCCGGGATATCAGGTCCCCTCGGATCAAACGTGGTCGTATACGGTCGATGCCCGCGTTATCATCGACAGACTGCCCTCTCCGATAAGGCGAACGCTGTCGCCTCGCTTTGAGCGGCGCCATCATGGGAAAACTGGTCCAAGCAAAGCTGGACTAAAGCAATCAATGACCAAAGTCCAAGCAATGAACGTGGCCCCAATAACCAGTGATTGGCGTCAGGTGGCGGACGGTAGACTTCAGGGGTCACGGCCACCATTTCCTTGTTGAGCAGAATGAAGCGGTGTTTGGAGATGGTATCCCTTTTGGCGCCTCAAATTGATTGATTGATTGATTGTGGGGTTTAACGCGCCGACGCAACGCAGGCGATGAGGCACGCCGTAGTGGAGGGCTCCGGATTAATTTTGACCACCTGGGGATCTTTAACGTGCGCCGAAATCGTGGCGCCTCAAATTACTCATTGTACATGCACTAACAGCCCCAAGGTACGGCGGCACATAAACGCTATAGCCGAAACACTGGGCGAGCTGAAATGTGGTGCACGTATGGTAGTCTAAAAAAGTGTACCGAGTACTCACAACTTCCTCAAAGATATTCTTCGCTAGTTAAAATCATTAAAATGATTTCACGAAACGATTTTTTTCGTTGTTTTTGTTCAACTCGTGCCTAATTGTTTTTTCCTCATTGCTTTGGCCCGTAAAACCACCTAAAACTATAGCTAATTTCAGACGCTGCGTGCAGCACTGCGGAGGAGGCTACATTGTTGTCGGTAGTCCGCCCACAGAGGGCGCCTAACTTACCGTGAAGGAAGTCGACAATAGGCGCCGGGGCATTGCGGTTCCACCTTCCCAGAGGGGAGACGGAAATGTACTTTCAAGGCCCCCTTCACGGTGAGTTAGGCGCCCTCAGTGGGCGGACTACCGACAACAATGTAGCCTCCTCCACAGTGCTACAGTGAACTAGAATCTAGTTCACTATAACATTGCTGCACGCAGCTTCTTAAATTAACTGTAACTTTACGCCACTCTGGGGAGAATACACTAGACGGGAACCTTCCGTAATCCCCGTGACATCTCCCACAAGTATCGGACCAATGAATAACGTTCTCTCTCTCTCTCTCTCTCTCTCTCTCTCTCTCTCTCTCTCTCTCTCTCTCTCTCTCTCTCTCTCTCTCTCTCTCTCTCTCTCTCTCTCTCTCTCTCTCTCTCTCTCTCTCTCTCTCTCTCTCTCTCTCTCTCCACCCTATGGCACAGAAATGTTGCTCGCGTTGTAATACTGATCGGGTTCCACTACCGTGATGACGACGACGACACCCGAACAAGCTGTGCTGCGTGCCAGGAGTGACTGATATATTTTGTAAAGAACAGAACTTTTTCGCTCAGTCTTCTGTGCTCAAAACCTTCGAAGCGGCTGTGCCAGATGCCCAGGTGTGTACAGGACCCTGTGGACCTCTGAGGGCAGACCAGACCGTGGGACGATACAGCAGCGTGAAATCGTGTCCGCACTAGCAGCGTTCGGGGCACCACGGTCTCCGCCTCTTCCACCACGCGTAGTCGAGAAAGGGCGGCGACAATGAGCCTTGCGCAAAGTCCGGCAACCCCAGGAGCTATCGTGGCTCCGGGCGGTGATGACAGCAGCGGCGCAACACGGCCTACATACCGCCCTGGAGAGTACGCCGACCCCTGAATCGGCCGCATCTGACAAGGACAACCGAGCGGAGATATATAACGGGGCGATAGGTCGATGTACCAGGGAAAGAGAGGGGGCAAGCGGCGACGAGATAAGAACTCTGCCCCTCAAACTGACTGCCGTTCACCGACTCATAAGTGCGACGCCTCAGGTCGACCCCGATCACCGAGAAAGAACGCGTGACACATCCGAGACGACGGGAGCGGCTCTGATCGTCCCCGTATCGTGGTGGCGCAGAGGAACAGCACACGGACGGAGAGCGGAAGAAAACCAAGAGAATAACAAAAGAGCGCAGTTGCAGCCGCCTGGAACGCTCCGCAATGAGCTGCGAGCCCAGCTGTGGCTGCAGCAGCCGCCGTACGCATCGATCTCTCCGGAGAGCGCTCGCGCGTGGCGAGATTCTGGGCATACCGGAACACGCGCGTCAGCAGCTGGAGGGAAGAAGCTTAGCAGGGCAACAACACCGGAGGCTACCTGCCTGCTCCGGATCGGTGACGTCACGCACATTCCCTACTCCTCCTCCGACTCCATGATCGGACCGGGAAGATCTCACGCGAGAGTTTGCGCGGTACGCATATTTGTTTCAATGCACGAGTACGTAAACGCGCGCACGTATGCATAGGTCCGTGACGCACGCCCATCGAGAGCGCCGGTTTCGTTTTCCCGGTTCTCGAGGCGCCAAAGGAGGTTATCCACTGGCCGTGGTTGCTCCCGGACTTCACCGCAAGCACTACGAGTGTGAGTCAATGAGATACTGCTTCGCCCCTTCCCTCCTCCCCCCTCTCTCTCTCCCTCTCTTGAGGGATAAAATTAGAGCGCATCGCTGACAAACCCAGAGCAGGCGGGCTCCAACAGCACAGAGGGAGAGGGGTCCGGCTTGAGTGGTCACACCACGTACTTTTGGCCGAAGGGGATCATTCGTCGGGTGGTACAAACACAGCGGGACGATAACGGACGCGTAATATTTCGAGTATAGATATAGCGACGGAGAAACGACGGGGCAACTCCAAAAACGGTTTCTGGGTTCTCCACCTTCAAACGCAGCATTCGCTCAGACAGGCGTACGGTTTATACGAAAATCGAGAAATATTGTGACAATTAATCGTATGACACTTAAGAAAGTCCCGATGAGGGCCTCCGAACAATTATTAGGAAATTTCACCTCTGAATGCTCGAAGACCAGAACAGAAGAAGAGACGAGCGCATGCTTCACGGTAAAAAAAATTCCTTCACAGTGACACGGACTGGGCGAGAAATTAAAAACTGAAGAGCGGTTCTCAAAACCTCATTACGGCGCTGTACTTGTCCAGCGGCGCAGTTAAGCCCAGCTTGCAAACCCGCTGTTGCAAGGTCTCTCTCGCGTGCATTACCGGCGCCAGATTTTTCTGCACCCGGAAATACAACACGCGCGGCTGAATAACACTTTCTGGCTTGTGGAAATAAAACCACAACTACCCAAGAACGCTCGAAAAACTTTACCGCGGCTCTCAACCCTGAAGAGTACGTATTACCCGCCGCGGTGGCTCTGCAGTGGCCAAGGAGTTGTGCTGCTGAGCCCAGGGGACTTGAGTTCGATCCCGGCCGAGGGGGCCGCTTTTCAGACGGAGGCGAAAAGCGGAAACGCTCGTGTGTCGAGATTTCGGCGCACGTTAGAGATACTCAGGCAGTGGAAATTAATCCGGAGCTCTCCAATACGGCGCGCCTCATAAGCCGCGTTTACATGAATGCGACAGTAGCGCGCCACATTTCCTAGCGCGTCACGAGTAATGCGATGCGCTAGCGTTTACATGTAGCGCATTTCCGCTGGTGCGATGGTGGCGCCATAGGGTGTCGCACATCGAATGCAAAGCAGCGATTTTGGCGCTTCCGGCGCAGCTGGTTCGCGTCTTTTTTTTTTTTTTCTCGACTCGCATTGTTTGGAGTCTCACACCTGATTGAGGTGTTTTAAATGCAAAGCTCGGTTTTCAGGCCATACTTTTGTTGTCCACATAATTCCTAATGCGATGCGCGCGCGTTTACATGCACTACGAAAGTCGACTTCCGCGTCTCAATTCCAACCCTGCCTGACGCATTAATACGACGCGCTTTCATAGCGCACTAGCGCCGTTTGCATAGCTGCGCAAGAAAGTTGATGCGATGCGATGCGCCACTTGTCGCATTCCTGTAAACGCGGCTTATTGTTGCTTCAGCGTGTTAAACCCATAATTCGAAAAAAAAGAAAAGAAACGAAGGCTTCTAGGCACGCACAGCATTTCAAGGTCGCTCTAAACCACCGTTTGTTAGGGTGTATTCGCACTCGGCGTGCGTTTTCTCGAAACGCCGTCCTCGGTTACACCCACAAGGGCACGCGGACCATTAGAGATCCCACACGGACGCGTGCTGTACCGCGCACCTACTTCTCTCCCGTATCCTCACGCTATGGATGAAAAGAAGAAAGTTACCAAGGTCGACAGCTTTCGCCGCGACAACAATCGCCGCCCTCTTTCATAAACCTGTACGAACTATGCGAGTGGGCTCCCGTTACCCAAAGAAGCGGCATTACGTCTCCAGGTCGGTGCAGGAAGTGGGCACTTCCGGTCACACCTGGCGCCACCTAGTGGTTAGCTTTGAACACTGCCGCAACAAGGTCGGCCTCTGCGCATAGTCAAGCGTGTAGCGTCGCGGCTTGTAACGTCCGGGGTTCGAGCTTCAGCAATTTATCCACCTCTTCCTATTTTCGGGATTTCTGCACTGAAGGAAACGGAGAGGCGCCTACCACCACGTTTAGTGAAAGTTCCGCATCGCACCGGAAGTGCGCAGCCTGCAGTGATCTGGAAACAGAACGCGTCGCATCCGCCGGGACAATTAATGATCGGCCAAATTAAATGAGCCACACGAAGCTTTCCTTTCTACGTAGTCTCCCTAGACATTCACGCCGGCCCGGCCGGTGCCTAGATCTCGCACGCTCTAAAAATACCATCCACGCTTTCGCTCGGCCTAGGTCCCTCGCTCTTTCGCTCCTTGGAGGAACTTAAAAAAAAAAAAAATATCAGACCTCTTTCAAAGGAACCGGTCCGGGACGATAAGAGATGGGCAAGTCCACACGACACGCAGATGCCCTCTATGAGAAGAATTGTCACGTGACCCTCATTTAACCATATCGTAGCTGCACGGAGTGTACAGCCATAGGCTCACTATGAAGAGGCATGCATACGGTGCTACAGGTGGCTACAAAGTAACAGTGTAGGCGGTGCAGGGGAAAAAATGTCCCCTCCTGATAAAGCGGGGGAAGAGGCCTCTCCTATTGAGGCGCGTGCATGGCGATGAACAGTTTGGAGCCCGGAATGCACACATGTTTTGCGAGAGTTAGAAAGCATGCCCCATGAGCGCCGCCCCCCACGTATACGCAATAGCGGTTTCATTAAACACCCGTTCTTACAATCCCTGGTATGTACACGCTAGCCGGCCTTTGCAGCAAGCCCCCGCAGACAAAAACCCACCCGTAGGGCACGACGCATACCGGCTCCTCCAGACAAACGTCGGCTTCTCTAGCTCTGGATCACGCAAAGGCAAGCTGGCCCTCACCCAAGCCTCGCTTCCCCATAAATACCGGCCCCACTCGCCTTGTGCTACGGGCGTAGATCATCTATAGCAGGGTATACATGCCTCCAATGCCGCTTTGGGTCCCGGCCACGCCAAACAATCGAAATGTACGCTCGAATACACTAGAACGTGTCCCTTCTTCGTGGACGCGGGGCCTCCTCGATTACCAATCCTCCCACGGCGCCGCGCCCGGGACGGGATCCGGCGCTTGCAATTTTCCCGCGTGCTCCTACGGGACTTGCAGTTCGAAGGCTGTCCTCGCACTGCCCACGGACTATACATTCAGGATCGGAAAATCAAGGATGTCCATTGTGTGCTGCGGCGCGCTGGGCCTCGCCGGGCAAAAAAGAGCGCGCGGAACGAACAAGCTACGCCGACGTTAAGGGGAAATAAAGAGAAATACCTCGGGAGTTACAGCCAAACAACAACAACAACAACAAAAACAACAAAAACAAAAACAGGGCCGGCGCAAGGTCAGTGCGCATGCGCGCAAGGGTAAAAATGTGACTCAGTGAGATGTACGGCGCATGCGCCATAGGAACTGACTCCCCAGCACTGCGCGCCCGCGGAGCCGGGACTGAAGCATGCGGTCGGGTGTACATGTAAATACGCGCTTGTAAGGCATTCCTAAACGCTCGTAAACGACTACAAGCCGCTCAACACTCGCCGTTAATGTTTGGTGCTCAGGAGGCAATCGATGAACTTTGCACGATGGGAACGCCAACTTTTTTAGCAGTAAAACGCGTACAGTCATCCACCGTCCTAGCTGGAGCAACGCTTTCCTCACTTTCCGTCTCTTCCTTCCGTAGCGAAAAGTGATTTAGTCACAACTTGGTCACTTTTGTCCTCCCCACTGGTTCGAACCGTTTTACGTCGGAATGTTCGAGCTATGTCACGCTAAAGTAGAATGCGATGCTCCAGCTAAGCTTGTGGGTGACTGTACGTCGCCCGATGCTCTGTATGAACTCGCCCTGCAGCGATATGGCTCGGAGCGGCGGGATACAGGCTGTGAACAGCGTCATCGGAAACCTGGCAGCAGCAGCACGAAAGCATCCGCGGGCACGCGCTTTCGGGCTTCGGGAAATTTTCGGGCCAAATTTTGGGTAATAAAATTCCGCGCATGCAATCAATACCGAGCACGAAGAGCGCGCAGCGAATCCCTTACAGAGCCAAGTGAAAGCCCGCTATTTCAAATGACGCGCATTCCATTCTGCAGGTTATACCGTACGTCGGGGAGAGCCCTCCAAGCAAACGACAATCATTTTCGGCGTATCTCAAGTTGCATTAGAAAGCTGTCTGCCCGTTAGTGACCGACAACAGCCGAGAGAACTCAGGGCTAAGTACTGCGTCTGCGTGAAGAGGCGCCACTAGATATTCCGACACGGCGGTTAGGGTGCATGCGACCTGGGAAGACTGTACGTACGTCGACATCTCGCAAGAAGACTCCGCGGCCGCCAAAGCCGCTTCTACGCCTGGTAGTGGGCTTTCCGCAGGCAGAGGCCATACCGCTTCCCGCGAGTCGCTTGGTCCACTCGTCCGCGCGCTGAGCGTGCGATGCGCCTCTTTTGCTTTCTCGTCCGCTTTTTTGCTTTCGGCACCACCGCAAAATTGAGACGACGAGGACGACGACGATGATGATGATGATGATGTGCGCGATGAAAACGGTTCTGTAGAGGGGATTTGCCAGATCTAACCGGACAAGTGGACGACGACAATCGGCCGCGGCGGTAGTGTCCTTTCTGGCCAGGCTACTTCAAAGTGCCAATGCTGCTTTTTGCAGAGGTTACCCGGATACACCGTCACCGGCTTCTTCTTGTGCTCCTGTAGGGAGAAAAAGACACTTCGCCCTCTTCGACGTTCCGACGGGCCCGCCCGTGCCGGTATTCCCTGCTGTGCAATTCGAGATCCTCATTCGGGAGAAATTAGCGGCGACATGCAACAATCCTCTGGATAATTTTCAGCAAAAGCAACTATCCCTAATTACGTTAAGAGCAGATACCAACTCTGGGAGTTTTCCCTAACAAAATGTGCGTATCGCTATGTCAAGAATTATTGTAATCACGAAGCTGATGTATACCAGAACGAACGACAAGACAAACGTATCTTCTCCAGTCAAATACAAGCGTGTCCCGCCGGGTAAGATCAAGAGAGAGAGAGAGAGAGAGAGAGAGCCTTTAATAGAAAAGGATGAACACTGGTCACGATGTGAGAAAGGAATGAGGAGGGAAATAAACAAATCAATCCTGGTCGTTCTCAGTAGACTCAATAACTGGGCCAGTTTTTGGAACCTGCAATTCATGGGCCAGTTCATGGTGATCGCAATAGGGTTTGTGCACGTTCGCCAGTTCGTTCGGGGGAGGACCCGCTCAAACAACTCGTGCCAGACCGTTTTTAATTGAATAAACTGCTATTTCATGTAATAGTTGTGCCTCAGTTTGTTTCAGGAAGAATCACGGTCGAGGTAGCCCTATAGCAGCTGCGCGCTGTTTGGAAATGAAAACGCTGAAGCCAGCGCGAGCAAGCATTCGCCACCAAGACGGGGGAGCTCTAGAAAGAGCAAGGCATGCTGAATCGGAGTGAAATGAGCGCAATTGTGCCGCGGTCAAACGATGGCGTTAAGGCCCCCAGACAGGGGCGCCCGTGCGAGGAAGGCCAGTGATGTTCAAAAACACAACCCGCGGTTTCGAACAACAACTGGGAACGACCGCATAGACACAGCTTTAGTACACGAGGTCGCCGCACGGTGCAGTTATGTGCGCGCAGACAACATGGCAGCAATGCTTCCCCCGCATTCCTTCCTGCCGCTGGTATACGCTTGTGCAGGCTTCACAGCGAATCGCTCTTCCCGCAGGTGTTCGCGGGGATGAGCGGACGCCACGGACCGGGGAGGAGAAGGGTATACATACGACGGCTGGCATCAGTACGGCATGCACGTAACTACGCGCGTACACAATACATTTACGGGACGTGCCACTCAGATAAGCTCCGCAGTGCAGCCCTGATACAAGATCGCGATCCTGCTGCGGCGATTACGCGCGGAAGCAACGTATAAACAAGAACGAGCAATTTGGAACGAGGCTATTCTGCCGTCCGGAAGCTTCAGCTCGCGGTTGCGCTTGTGTACACAACACAAGCAGCAGGGCTTGAAACCTGTCTTCACAGCTGACGTCATTGCGTTGCGCTAGGCGGATGGCGAAAAAAAGAAAAAAAAATATTCGAGGCTAATTCAGTTTTCCAGAGGATTCTCAAGGACATAGAATATGATGACAGACACACGCGCATAGCTCTTCAATCAGTTCCTCTCAAACGTGGTGAGGAGATTGACTAAAAAAAATCAGAGCCATATTGCACTCCACGACGGTAAATTAAACTGCCGCTCAAACCGCGTCGTCGTCATGCCGGGGAAGCGTTCACGGCGATTGCAACCACGCCGACGTCTTGCATTTTCTGCCTCGCGGTACCCGCGGGGGCCCCGCCGGACATTGCGCTTACTTCCGCGGTTCGATAGTCGTCGGTGGTCTCCTTGTGCCACGTTGGCTACTATTCAGTGCAGAGCACTTTAGGCGCTCGCCTTGTCGTCCTAGCTCACTCGCTCGAACCAAGTATATAGGCGGCGTCCCGGGGTAACGCTGTTGTTCGCGGCGTACCCCAGAGGCTTCGAAAGCCAAGCGGTTTATACAGTCATAAGCGTTCGAAACTCTTGAAACGCTGCCGCTTGTCATACACCTTCCCCTTTTTTAGCGCAAAGAAAACTATAAGTGCATTTCAGGAAAAATATACGTAATTAACCGGCAGCACCCGCGTTCCTTTAGGTAAGGACGCCCGTTGGGTTGGTTTACAAAATGTGGCAGCGCAACGCCGGCACGAGCAGGGAGAAAAGCACAAAAAGAACAGAACTCCCGCTGGCGCAGTTTCGGGCAGGGGGCGCGCGAGCACTGCGAATGCGGGAAATTTGAAATGCTGTGTGGTGGCAGCAGTAAGCTGATAACGGCGCTACAGCCCATTATGGCGAATACCTGCTCTGCACTTCCGACAGCTTTCACATTGAGTGGACCGGCTTTAATTTTTTCTCTACGAGTGAGATTCCCTGTGCAGCAGCCCACAACGTGGGGGAGCCAGCTTACAAAGCTTACACCGGCCTCCATTTTCAGGCATGAATGGGAAGAAATTTCCCCAGGGGCAGTGCGCGCCATTTTATAGGGGAATGTCAAGCGCCGGAGGCGAGAGCGCGAGAGGAATGCACGTGCGAACAGCAACGGCACGTGCAGAGAACACCCGTGAGCTGAAAGAACGAGCGGCTTTTTGTAGTATACCACGGACGCAAAAAAATTAAAGCGTGGGAGTTAGCCTCTAACAGTAACAACCCCACGGTAAAAATACAACAGTGACACTGGCCACACACCACTAAATTTTAATCTAATGATATGATCACGGCAAGCGTTTACGAACCTCCTCGTATCCGTAAATAATCTCGGAGTCTTATCCCGATTACCACTACCCGATCCAACACGCCAAAAAAGCTGTAACGAGTACAATCCGTAAGCACACTCTGCCACAACGACAACAATCGAACAAGGAGTACAAACAGCGAGGTACGACGAGACAGGTCCAGCAGTGTTTTTATCTGCCCGAGCGTCGCCGCCAAACGCGCATACCAGTAAAGTAGACAGAACTTACGCCGCATCCTGCGGAGTGCATCAGAAAAAGTAAACACGCGTCTCCACCGATGTATATATACATAAACTGGCGGATTGCTTCACGAAACGCTCAAGGGGCAATACAGCGAAAGATATATGGGCGGCAACTGTCTACGCGTTCACAATACGACAACGACGACGACAATTTTTATTTAGCGCTGTCCTACTAGCTTGATGCTGGCCAGTTAGTTCGCTATAAGTAAGAACGGTTTAAAGGCGAAAAAAAAAACAAAAAAAAAAACGTGGACACGAGATGAAACGCACAAGACAGACATGGCGCATTGTGCTCCTTGTTCGTTTCTTCTCGCGTCGGCGTTTTGTTTTTATTGCTGTTGTTGTTTTCTTCGCCTTAAAACCTTTTTACTCGTCGTCCTGCTGTTTTCAAGGCGTAAGTAATCGCTTGAGCAGCGAACGTGCAACACCTTGTATCTACACAAACATGCGCAACTGGCGAACACGAGGCAATTAAATGTTGCAATCGTGTAAAATAGGTCAGCGGTAACGCAAGGCGAAATGTAACCATATGAAACGAGAAGTCACCCAACATGGCACAAGTGACAACGCGAACTAAAACGACGAAAAGTTACCCAACCTGGCCCCTCATAGCCAAACCTGCCCGCATAAAAACCCTTACCATGAAGAGAGGCGGCGTATAGGAATGCTCACGCATTATGAGATGTATCTCCTAAATTTCCGCACATTCTTCTTTTTTGCGAGAAAGGAGCCGTGGGCTAAATCCTACGGGCTGCCTGCCGGAAAACGTCCGGCGGGGTTGATTTCTCACGCGGTCTCACGTGATGATGATGATGATGAAAAACTTTTATTCAGTATCAATCAACGGGTTTTTAACGGGTTTTATTTAGTTTTCAATCAATGGGTTTTTTAAAACCCTTGCTAGGAGTCGGCCAGTATCCCTTGGGGCCTGGCGGCTGCCTGAGCTTGATTGATGATTTTCCGTTGGGCTTCTAGGTCTGAGCTGAGCATCAGAGCCTCCCACGTGTATATGCATGTGTGTGCCGTCGGATATCTGTGGGCACGTCCATATCATGTGCACCATGCTTCCCAGGCTTTCGAAATGTTTGTACTTGGGTTCAAATTGACCTGGGTAAAGTTTACTAAGCAGTAGAGGATTTGGGCAGGTTCCAACCCGTAATTTTCGCCAGTTTGCCTCTTCCTTCTTGCTGGGTTTGCGGTCTGCGTCCGGGTATTCTTTTCTTGTTAACCTGTAGTATTGAGTTACTTCTCGGTAGGTGATCATCCTGCTTTTTTTTTTTTTTTTCAAACAATGTGTGTCCCGTGGAAGGGGCGCCTGAGCCTGCCTGGAAAGTGAGTCCTCGGGCGAGCTCGTTTGCTCCTTCATTGCCTCTGAGAACCTGATGGGCCGGGGTCCAGATTAGTAAAACCTGGTGGTCTATTGGGTTTTTCGCAAGGATTTCGACCGCCTCCGCTTTCCGGCAGGCAGCCCGCAGGATTTTGGTTCCGGGCCAGCATATATCAGCTGCCGCTGCAGTACGCGCCCATTCTTCAGCGGTGTAACCTCTATCGCCGCAGCACAGCCTTCGGAAGTGCATCGCGCAGCCCGAGGGGTAAGCTCGGCGGCACGTATCTTCTAGCCTGACCGGGCAGAAGAGCCCTTTCGAGTTCGCGCAGATCATCCGTTGCGTCCACAGAGAAGAACCGGCGTAAATCGAGCGCGGCGGCTATGGACGAGACCCCACACCCACCATCGCAGTGAAAACGCGTAGACCCGGCGGCGTGTGCTGTTCGCACAAACGCACACGCTTGATAAAAAAGCTCGTAAAAGGGTAGCAACGGCTGTATTTACTACCTCTTTACGAGGTTTACTACCCCCAGAACGGTACGTAGGTCCTGCCACTATTTGTGGAACCATTACTAGTCTAGACCGTGCACTTATTAATAACTGCGCTGCTTGTTTGATACTAAGATTCACTGCCATTAACAAAATTCTATGAATTATTGAACGTAATCACTACAGCACTTTTCCCACTCCACATCACGATTAAAAAGTTTTTGCAAATCCGCACGCTGACTTGTATATGCCTACATTATAATGCATATTACTAAAATTATCGATAAATTAGCTGATTTTTGCGACAAGCCCGCCAACTCTATCAGAGGACTTTCCTCTGCTGGCTATAAAAGCAAGAAGATCAGATGTATTTCTAAGGTAACTAAGTTGTACTCGCTCTCCTCGTGCATTGGTTTTCTTGCTCAATTTATTCGTTGGCTGTCTAAGTAGTGCGTTACTGGGGATATCTTGCACATGGCACGAGCCGTTTCCGTAATTTTCTGTACTTCATATGCTTATAAAGTACTACAGCGACGGCAGACGAACTACGCGAGGAAAGGCAGACGATATCACGCATTCATAGCATCCCCTTTCAAAACGCACGCGCCCGTTGACATCCGGGTCCGTCGCTTAGGCGCGGAGTGATACCGTACATGAGCTGGTGCCGTTCTTAACCTGTTCCAGAGTATAGTGGTGTTTGAAGTACGTGCAGCACAGCTACCGGGGAAGAAGCAACACGCTAAGAAGACAAACGGTGACCACGACCCAAGTGCCATGGCAAGAGTGAATAGTCAGAATCGCACACATCGCGACATTCTGGTATAATTCCTCACCAGCTGCGCCACCACCGGTTCATACGTGTTCCACCTCGTTGTCTGGTAAGTTTCGGTTGGAGGAATAGTGGCTGAGTATTCGTCAACACTGAGGTGCCAAGTCCAAGGGTCCTTATTTATCGCTTCCGCGTCCGCACGCACCCATCCACATTCCCAGTGAAACCTACCCCATCTCCAGGCTTCGACGGAGCGGCCAATACCAGCTGTCTACAGGAATTTCCTCAATAACGCGAGCACGCGCACTCAAACCAGGCCGCTCGGTCCTTTCGCACCCACGTCCACACAGCGGCGACAGGCTGACCGATGCCACACGCGCCATTGCGCAATCGCTGCCACTCCTCTGACAGGTAACACACTGCGGCCAGAGAATTCAGTTCTCAAAGGAACCCCAACATCCCCACACAGCCGCGCGTGCGCAGAGAGAGAGAGAGAGACTGTCATCGACGGTCCATATGAGCGACGCTACGGACTTCATATATATGGATAAGGTGCTACACCGACAGCCACGTCTACTAGTACAGTAAAAGCTCGTTAATTCGGATTTCTAAGGACCGGAAAAAATGTCCGAATTAACCGAATGTCCGTATTATCGAATGGTCTAAATAAACACAATAAATGCAAGTTTTTTTTTTTCTACATACCTTTATTTTACGAAGTAATCGCGTATGCTTGTCTGCTTTCGAGCAGAAATTCGCGCGGACACAATTTTTCTGAGCCCTTCAAGGTGCTCAGCAACGGGAACAAAGCCACAAAATGGCACCGATGGCACCGCCAAACCTACACGCGAAGAAAAGACGTTCAACCAGTCTCAAGTCAAGCCAAGTCGATAATTGATGTCCATGGCGATGCTTCGTCTGAGCTTCACTTTTGTTCCGAATTGTTCTTTTTTTCATTTTTGAGCCTCGCCAGCGGCCTGAAAGTCGCCGAATTATCCGATTTGCGGTCAAATCTGTCCGAAATAACGAGCGCCCTGTCTCATAGAGTGATGCGTATATTTACAGGGACCAGATGACGTGTCCGAATTAACCAATTTTCCGAATTAACGAGAGTCGAATAACGCGTTTTTACTGTACTGCCTTTTGTTACCCATCTTCAAAATCTTACACCGACCCCTCCAACAAGAGCACGCACGAGAGAAGGAATTCTGCGGCAGGAGAAAACACAAAAATAGACAGTGAAATCGGTAACTTGTAAACGTCAAGCGGCTGCACAAAAAGAAAACAAAAGAATGATTGAGGAGAAAAGTTGCCACCCCGTGGTTAACGAAAACGGCGGAGAGTGTCACTTTACGGAGTGGAGTGGAGTGGAAAACGTTTTTTTTTTTTATTATGGCATTGAGTGCTACCGTATACGCATTAGGGGGTTAAAAAAAAGAAACCGAAAACCGCAAGGCTGCAGTCAGATCTGACATATACAACGGGTCAAGAAGACGGGAATTTCCGCGCACGAGAAACAGCAGAACGCGCCCGAAGTGCGTGCGCGGCCAGAAGGAAGGACGGCGTGACAGGAAAGCGGTGGCAGCGCGCACTATCGGGACAGCCGAACCGAGAAGCACGGCACACACTTTCCTCGCGGATCGAGGCTGCAGAAAAAAAGAGGAGCGAGAGAGACCGGCCCACGCAATCTCGGCGACGACGGTTCGCGTGCTCCGGGCACACACACGTATACACCGACCGGACAGGCTTGGTCGCGAACCGATCGCCGTACACATGTGGGCCACGCCAATCCCAAACATCCGTCGTCGTCGCCCCCGCAGCCTCGCCGTCGGGAATTGAAATACGCCGCGTCTGCGGCCTCGCAGCCTCCATATACCGGTCGGCGAGGTATACACCGCCGGAATACGACGACAGAGGAAGCGGTAGATAGTTGTAGCAGGGGGGAGAACCGGTCGCGGTACGGTACCAGATAGGCGACCGGCGCTCCTCACTGCGTGTGCCCAGGGTCGAAAAAAGAAAACTGGTTGTGCACATGCGCAGGTGCACCAAGTACCGTGTACCGGTACTTGGTACACCTATAACTCTGCTATAACGCTCCAATAGAAGCTTCGGCGCAGAAACGCCGAAGCGTAGTCGCCACCACCGAACAAATTTTGGGGGGCTTATAACGCGCCCACCTGGCACACGAGGCGCGTCCTAGTGGAGGAGGGCTCCGGATTAATATTCACCCCCTGCGCATCTCTAGCGTGCGCCGAAATCTCCAACACACGGGCGCTTTCGCTTTCCGCCTTCGCCTGAAAAGCGGCCACCGCGGCCGGGAATCGAACCCGCGTCCCTGCAGGCTCAGCAGCACCACGACGCCTGAGCCACCGCGGCGGGTATACACCGTGACACAGTAATCACATAATAAAATTTCCCCGCCTTGTCCGCCAACGCTTCGACAATAAGAGAACGAGCGATACCGCATATGTACAAGGCTTAAAGTCGACAGCAATCATGTTGGCTTTTCTCAACCGCACTAAACTTCCTGCCCACGCGAGGCTTACTTTTTTTTTTTTTTTCTTGCGTCACATTCCGGCAAGCCCCACCAGTAAAAGGCTGGTCTGCACGCAGCGTGCCAAATTTAAGCCCGCCACCAGGCCGGATCAGATAAGCACGTATGTGCTCAAAGAGACAGCCCCACGAATACATAATGGCATAGACGCTGCCCGGGAGGTGTCGGGAGTGCGTATAAAATGTGCATATTCACAGCGGTATACGCACTCCGCACACGCGGAAACGAGCAGCTACTCCGTAAGCGACAGGTCGGCTTCGACGAAGGTCAACAGAGCGTCGAGTGGACTTCACGCAATCACGCAGGGGCGTCGTAAAAGAGAAAAAAAAAGATAAAGGAAACTCGAGGCGGGGAAAATACACGTGCATTCGTTTTCGGAGATTAGATCCGCCCACGTTCTCGGCCGCGCCATGACGTGCGGGACGGTTCCGTTAGCTCGTGTCCGAGTTCAATCGATGCCACCCGGCTCAAATGTGCACGGCACCCGTATATGGTAAAGGCGCTTTAGAGCATCGCTGTACAGAATCTACGGCTAAACGCTGGCGCGGCGCATAGCCCGGATAAATACGGCAGATTAAAGAGGACTTCGGGCGAGTTGGAGCTGCGTCGTACACGTGAAAAACGAAAAAACAAAATTAGACCAAGGACGAAGGAGGCAGCGCTTGTCCCTGTCGTCCACTTTCAATCGTGGTGGCCTAATTTTTTGCGCTTTGCACGCGTAAAATACAAGAGTACAACCCACAATAGATAAACACTCAATCGCTCAATAATGGCCCTCAATGCGAAAGCATCATAATAATAATAATAATAATAATAATAATAATAATAATAATAATAATAATAATAATAATAATAATAATAATAATAATCACCACGACCACCACCACCAGCAGCAGCAGCAGCAGCCTATCTACGCCCACTACAGGGCAGAGGCCTCTCCCATTAATCTCCAATTACCCCGGTCCTGTGCTAACTGAGACCAATTTATCCTCGCAAACTTCTTGATCTCATCTGCCCACCTAACACTCTGCCGCCCCCTGCAACGCTTGCCTTCTCTAGGGATCCACTCTGTAGTGTTACCCTTATTGACCAACGGTTATCTTGCCTTCGCATTACATGCCCTGCACACGTCCATTTCTTCTTCTTAATTTCTACTAATATGTCCTTCACAAGCGTTTGTCCCTTGACCCACTCTGTTCTCTTCTTGTCCCCTGACGCTACACCTTGCATCTTCCATTCCATTGCTCGCTGAGTCGTTCTCAATTTAAGTTGAACCCTCTTAGTGAGCCTCCAGGTTTCTGCCCCGTAGGTGAGTACCGGCAAGATGCAGCTGTAATACAATTTCTTCTTCACGGACAATGCGAAAGCATTATCGCCCAACTGAACGCCTGAGACGCTCCGCTTCCAAACCCGCGTTCAGAAAGAGCTTCGTCCTCTTGACGCACGAGGCTATTCGATCCCCTTCCGCCCGACGCTTTCGAACGGCTTCAGTCTGCCTCCTACTAACTTGCACCACTGTTCGTTTCTGCCGCCGTAGTATAATGGGGGAAGTTTACGGCAATGGCGGATTTCGCTGCCTGCATGTTCGCTCTGTTGGCTGCGTTCTCTAGCGTCCCTAAATAAGGCCTTTATTTAGTGACGCTAGCGTTCTCCCACTGTAGCCACCTTCGGCGTCCGCGCGTGCTATGGAACCCCTCGAGCTACCCAACGCTTAAAAGGCGCGTGGCCTGGGAGCCGTTTCACTGTTACAGACGACGGCGTTTTCGCTCTACCAGCCATTCTATGTTTTTGCACTAACATATAACAGGAATGCAGGGCAAAACTTGTTGATACAAAGCCCGGATCTGCCTGAGCTTATACAGGATAATACGTGTGAAGAAATCAGGGCCAACATAATGCTAACAGTTCGATGTTCTCCGAGCATCTGCCAAAAGCGGAGTTAACATTGAAGATGAAGCCTTGCTCTATGGTCAAATGCTGCGTTTGAGAGACGGTTCTGCTCGGTACAAAAAAAAAAGTTAAGGAAGCGATCAGACTGAACTCTCCGGGAACCTGGCTATGGCGACAGTTAAAGTTGGAAGGAATAATTCCTTGATGTTGTACAGCTTAGTACCGAACGTAATAGTAGCTAGATGCGCGCGCAGTAGCTAGATTTATAAGTCGATAGAAATAAGTGCATATTTTCTGCAGACTTGTATTTAGGTCCCGAAATATTTTCAAATTTCGCGGATTAACGACCGGAGGGCCACGCGGAGAGCTACGGATTAATTTAGACCACCTGGGAATCTATACAACATCTCGACACGCGGGATTCTCTCTTTTTCACCCCCGTCACTTAAATAAAACGGTTCTGCTAGTCCTTTCCCTGCGCCTACAATTAGCTCGCCCATCGTCAAATTAAAGAAAACACAGTTTTATCCCACGCAATAACGGTAAAATGAGAGAGACATAGAAAGGAAACGGCAAGGAATAAAGAGCGTGCCACTAGCGACCCAGTTTCCCGGCCCGAGCCGCCGCGAGGCAGAGGTCGTCTGCGGCAGCGTGTGTCGTCTGCTATGTGGCTGCCAGCCAGGCCCGCCTGCCTTGAGGCCAGAAGAGAAAAGCAAATCTGGCGAACGCCGCAGACGACATCGCAGAGGACGAACGTGGCCGCGGTGCCGGCGCAGAAATGGGTCACTTAATTAAAAGCGCTAATTGAGCGTGCGCAATGCCACTAGCCACGCGTGTTTCAGACGCGTTTACCCGAGCGAATCGCATTCATTCGCGAAGAAGCCACCGGCGCTATGCAAATCCGCAACTTTACACGTTCCCGCGGCGAATCGAACGCGCCCGACAGGAACGCGTGACGTCATAATGACGTGCGCCGTAATGCCGAGTCAGAACGGGAACGATCAACGGCTCCGCGTGAAAGAAAGATGAAGCGCCCCGAGCGACGGCCGTTAAAAAAGCGAGGATAGTATTATAGGTATTCCGAAAATTGATCCGGCACGAAAAAAGAACGGACCGAGTAGGCTGAGAAGCGGAAGAAGTCCGGCGAAAATGGCGGCCGACTGGAGAGACAGGCCAGCGAAAAAAGGCTGGCAGTGGTTTGAGGCCGCCGGGGGCCGACGGATGCAGACGCCAAGCGTGTCGAAATTGCAGACAGCACTAAAAGCACGACACCCGCCTCCGAACGACACGAACAAATACGCTCAAAACGAACTGACAGCCAGTTTTTTCTTTCTTTTTTTAAATAAACAGGAAAGAAGTACGAGGCGACCAAGTAACATTTTGCGAGCGAAGATACCAACAAAATAAAAGCCGAAGGCTCGAGTGCAACAAAAAGAGAGCGGCAGAGGGCCCGGAGGTTTACAACGCTTTCACTCGAGCGAGACCGCTGACTCAGCCGTCGTCTGCTGTGCCCGTTCCGTCTGCTAATTCCAGCGCAAGTAGTCGAGACCCGACGCCCTCTCCTTCGTCTTCGGTTCCTGCTTCCTACATGCGCGTAGAAGAAACAAAAAAGTTTGAAGAAACTAAAAAAAAAAGCACGTGTAACCGGCAGAACTAAAGCGGGCCCCGCTCGTCTCTTCGCACCCCCCTTTATTTTCTCTGCTGTATACGATTACCTCACGACCTTCGCGGTTCCATACATCACGACTCGCTCAAAAAGCCGTGTCTATTATTTTTGGCCGCCGCTGTTACGGCCGTTCGTGCTTCGCTGGGCGTCCCAGCTATAAGCGTGCAGGGGAATTTACAGCGCCGAAAGGTTACCCGCAAAGCGTCAATTGCACACGAACAGTGCAATATTGCGCCAGTTTCAGACTGTAAAGCCAATCCGCACGTTGCGAGCTCGCTTCTTATAAGGCTATAGGCGTCGAGAACGGCACGGTTTTGCAAGGAAAAAGCGGCACACGTGGCAAGCCGCGGCCGAAGCATGGAAATATTGGTAATCACTGCCAAGGTTGACAAGTCCAAACAAACTGGAAATGGAGGAACTCGGGCCTACATGTGAAGCAGCGACTGTGGCCTTCACCCTCTCAGCTTTACACGTTTACTTTGCGTATTTTAATTTGAAACGTCAGAAGGATAGTGCGCAGTGATCAACAAATTTGACTGACCTGTAAAGCACGCAGCACCACACACAAAAAAAAAAAAAAAAGACTACGTGGCGAAGCTAGCCTCCACTGTTAGCGAACGTTCGCCGTTTCAATCTTATCACACCTGTTTTTGCCTCGTTAGGAACTATAGTTTTTAGGTAGTGCAACCCGTTTACAGGCTTTGCAGTCAATTCCATAGTGAGGGCTTCGGTCACAATGAACCGTGTACTTCAGCCACGGATACGCCATCTGATGATGAGGCGTTTCCTTTTTTTTTTTTTCCGAAATGAGCCAAATCTACTCTAAGCACGCTTGAGAAATAAGAGGAGGTTTGTCACAGGACCTAAATGCAACGCAGACAAAGTTATACTATATGCCACATGTATTTAAAAACTATGCGGTGAATTTGAGCAATATTCGGATGATAACTTTGGATTTGGCTCGTATTGAATTGAAACACTCAAGTTGACGGGGCATTCTCATGAACACTATTTAAATTGACTTTCAAGAATGGTATATGAAGGGAAGATGCGTCTTCTTGGCATCATTGGAAGCTCTTTTCGAATTCTTCCATAGGATAATTTTATTGGGCACGCCTGAAGCTACTCACGGAGTAAAAAAGCTCTTCATTGCCTTGCCGTGAATTTCAAAAAGGCTTCACAAGAAGGCTGTGAACCTTAATGAAGTGGGTTCGTACCCACATAGAAAGGGGGGGGGGTTTGCCAGGACTTGTAAGCAGCGGCTTTTTAGTTGAGTACTAAAATGGTAAACATGGGAGTAAAAAAAGAAAAATAACCAAAGCTACTAACGGAGGAGACCGGATTAAATGATTATTTTACATATCTCAGTTTCATTTCGTTCACTCTGTCGTCGACGTCTGGGGACAGACCTTTCGCCGATCTCCTAATTGCCGCCTGAATTCATGATCAGCCAGCCCCCAAAGAGAAAAAAAAAATACACACACCTTCTGAAAACACCCACAAAACAGTCCGAATAGTCAAACTCTCCTCCCATTAGGCAGATAAATTTGGCCCATTTTGATCCGTGAAACAGCGAGATCTCACTCATTTTCGATACCAACTACGATCTGCGTACATGTTCGCAGGGCGTTATCTCACATGTTTTCTAGCAACCTCTTTTGTAGGGGAAAGTTGCCGAGTTTTTCTTGTCACTCCAGTTTTATCTGACTCAGTTTCGGTTTGTGGCTCTGGCTCATTCAAAAAAAAAAAAAAAAAAAGAAGGCTCCTTATTTGCTTTTCGACGAATCGCATCCGCTGTCTTTTTGATTTGATTGTGGGGTTTAACGCGCCGACGCAACGCCGGCGATGAGGCGCGCCGCAGTGGAGGGCTCCGGGTTAATTTTGACCACCTGGGGATCTTTAACGTGTGCCGAAATCTCGTTCACACAGACGTTTTTGCTTTTCGCCTCCACCAGAAAAGCGGCCGCCGCAGCCGGGAATCGAACCCGCGTCCTCGTGCTCAGCAGAGCAACATTTGCTGTCTACCGGACGCGATTCAACCTCGCCCTTTGCACCGATAGGGAAAACAGCCGTCCGAGTAGAGCCCGTTCTGCACGCTGCGAATTCGCAGGTAAATTCGCGCCGAGTAGATAAATTCGCGCCTGCACGCAGCGCAGGCTGCATGCAGCGAGCGAGTCGGCGTCGAAACCGAGTCTCGACAGAGCCTTAAAAGGAGCGCTACAGCGCACGACGACGACGACACTCGACAGCGAACGTATAAACAAAAACGCGCCTCGTCGGGCAGTGACAAGTCGCAGAGCGCGATACCATCCCGACTTCACCGACGCAGCGAATTCCTTCGCGACCACGATTACCGAAGCACGGGGCGTAAGCATGCGTCAGGCAAATTTCCTCAGCCGATCGAGAACAATCGGTGTTTAAAGATAAGGTACACGCAGAGAAAGCTACCACAGGCAATGGAATGTGGAGATATCTAGATTATCTGATAGCGCCCATCCGAGCTGTTATCAACGTGACAGTGAACACGTATAGGTTATTAGACCAGATTTAGGGGAAATCCCCAAGGTGGAGCAAGTTTCTGCGAAGGAAAGTTTGACATCCAGAAAGGTTATGTACAATAGTATCCCCAAACATTAATGCGTTTCGAAGAGAGATTTTAATAGGCCAGAGTAAAATTCGTTATTTGACCCCAGAAGAGACTATTGATCGAAGCATTCTGCGCACTTGTTATTACAACAACGTCACTGAGACAAATCCGAAAGCACCGTATGTGTCCAACTGTTCATCCGATGTTAACGTCAGAACAGCCTCCCGAACGCGAAGACACCGAGTGCATACATACAGTGATTTTACTTTGCACTTTCTGCGTATACACGCGCATACGGCCGCATTTCGCACACCCTGCGCCCGGACATACGCTCCGTAAATCGTTGATTTCACTCCCTGCCCGACTTCAAAGGAGCCGGTTTTTCGTGACTGCCGCCTCTGCGCAACATAAAACCAAATACTTGATCCCCGACAATTCGAAACACCTGCAAGTTTTGGGCTCGAGAGGGGCAACAAAATGGCGTGTTTGGCACTAACGTTTGCTTGATATTAAGATTTCGACACCGCTGTGATTCTGGCTCACTTCAATATAACCATTTTCTTTTTATTTCGTGCTTTGCAAATGTAACATGCATACATAGAAGTTCGCAAAAAGCTGCCGTATGTAATTACAGCTTGGAGGCTTACACTCAACAACCCTAGAACATCGGCGGGCTATTACAATAGGTAAAGAAGCTTCGTGCGCAGAGAAGCAAAATCACGGGTCACGATGTGCAGCAATGCGTGAACCACATTCTTCACTCACGCACGCCCCCTACCACTACGCACACACGCGCACAACTGTTGTGCTGACGCCAACAATGAAATGTGTTGTTGTGCTAGTTGGTTCATGTTTTCAAGTGGAAATTAGAGCGCAAAAATTCGACAAAGACACGGAAAGACCCGACGGGACTATGTCTATGTCGAATTTTTGCGCTCAAATTTCCACTTGAGAATGTCGCCAGGCTGCAGACCTCTCAAGCACCGACAATTTCTGGACAGCTTGTAAGGGAATCGCGAGCACGCCGGTAATGAACGCTTTATCGTCTCTCTGTGTTTTAAAAATAGACAACACAATAACACTTCCAACATTCCAACACCGCTGGCACAGGGAACGCTAGACCCACAACAAAAGCGCACGGGCAAAGCGACATACTCCGGGCCATGCAGAGGGAGTGGGTGAAGTTGTATTCTCCAACGCAAACACGCCACTCGCGTCAGTCGACGGCGAGCTTGATTCCCACCAAAAACGTCATACACAGTTCGCGGAAAAATACCTGTACGTTTTTCGGCCGCAGTGGGGCGAAACTACGTCAACCACTTTTCTTTTTTTTCTAAAGGTCGGCTGCAAGCGATGATCAGCAACGAGCTTTCTGCCTCTTTTTTATGCGAGTGCGCGTCAGAATCGGCAGTACGCCACACAAGCAACTATATTATTTAAAAGCCACTGCTCGTGTATTGATTGTAGGGTTTAACGCGCCGACGCAACGCAGACGATGAGGCGCGCCGTAGTAGAGGGCTCCGGATTAATTTTGACCAACTGCAGGGGATCTTTAACGTGCGCCGAAAAATCTCGTACACACAGGCGTTTTTGCTTTTCGCGCCACTGTCCGTCTAAAAGTGGACAGCAGTACTGATTCCGCAACGAGGCACCGCCCACACGGAGGAGAACTAACGAGAGAGATAGAGAGAAATATTTTACGATATCCATACGGTAGCGGAGCATAAGACAAACCTTGCTCTAGGTCCCGAGCTTCTGCCTGAGAAAACGCTGCCGACATGCCGGAACAACTTCACGATCGAATAGAAATAGAAAAAGAAGAAAAAAGAGCGACAATGCCGTTTCCCTCCCCGCAACAAGCCACCGGCTGAAACCAAGACATGCTCCAGCCACAATAATAACGGGACCAAGTCCTTTCTTGGTTGGAACACACACACACAAAAAAAAAGTGCATCGTAGAAGAAAGTGGGCACGACCGCGAGATGGGAGGCCGCCAGGGACGCGTGTCATGGCGGCCGCAGACGACAAGTTCCAGAGCCGCGCGCGCGCGGCAAAAAGCGAAGCAGACGACGACGACGACGAACTCTTCGGTCTCTTTTATTTGCCAGTCTAGCACAGTTCGGAGCAGCTCCTGGGCAGTCCAAGAGTGCACTCGCAATAAAAACTACACGGGCAAAACTACGGAGCTGCGCCGGAGCAGGTCTGAGCAGACGACGAATAAAAGCGGCCTCTTCATCGCCACTAGCAGACGACGGCAGCGGCTCCGGCTCGCACTTCGCTCCATCGTGCTCGCCCGCGGAGCCATTGCCCGAATCGCTGGCTCTCGCTCCCGAGCGCATAAACACCAAGCGCCGTAGGGTGGCCTACAACACCCCACAACCCGGGCGCCTAGAGCCTTCTTCTCCGCAGCCGCTGCACTCGGTGCCGCCAGCAGACAGCTATGAATAGAAGAGGAGAGCTTTGTTTGCCAGCGCGCCCCCCCCCCCCCTCCTCCTCCTCCTCCCAGGCTCGCGATATTCGCCGACTGCGGCACGCTGGCCGCCAACCAAGCCCCAGAGTTCGTCTATTAGGTCTCTCGGCACAGCCGCATTCGAAAGGGGGATGTTTACCAGCCCCCACCCGCGGGGAGACGGCGGCGGAGTCAACGGACCCTTCGGGCTACGTGAAAATAAAAGGCTGGCCAAACGGTTCCCCGCCAACCGTTCGTTCCACGCCCCGCAATGAAATTACGGCGAAGGCCCTGCCTGCACTGATTTGGCACCGAGCTCCTAAACACTGCCTGCCAGTGAAAGCCGACAGAAAAAGAAAGGAGAAAAGACTGTCGCAAACTCGCGCCCTACATACCGGCCGCATTTTCACGCTGACCGTATTTAGGCCACGAATAAGCGAAAAAAAAACAAAAAAAAAAGATCGCGACCAACGCCGCCGTCACATCACAAAGAGGCGCCAATGCAACGTTGCTCTCAACGTGCAACGAAGCAAACGCGTTAGCGCTGCAGTCTGGTAAGAACTACTCGCTTAGCCACCTCCGCACGACAACACCCAGTGCTGGCAAAGAGAGCCTTCGTATTCGTGGCGAAGGGTGTGGCGCCTCGTCGAACGAACGCTGCTGCTGCTGCTGCCCGGGTTGCAAAAACTTTACCGCTAAGTCGATGTGCTGCATGCAAGGCAGCTCTACGCCGAATGAGAACTTCAATTTAAAATCACGTGCTAACCATTAAAGTATACGTTTACGGTCTAGTTTGGACTGGTTGAACAATAAAGCACCCAGTCAAAATCGAACGTGCAAAAATCAGGCTCTGTAACTATAGCGCCGCCTCGTGTCCTAAACTACACCCTGCTGTCTGTACCGTGCTCCTCTTCGTTTAAGCTACATCGGCTGCATCTTCCCTCTGAACCCTGTGGAGCTATGGCCGATAAGTACCACCAGACAATGCCTCGCTGTGGTATACAGCGGTCCAAGCGGTATACAGCTCGACTGGGAATTCCGAAACTATGAGCTGAGCGCGAGTCCGATCAGACTATGCTGCTTTTTCTTCCAATACCCTGCTAGTTGCGGGCGATCGCCTCCAAGCGTTTTTTTTTTCTTTTTGTTTGGTTCTTTTTCATGTCGCAAGAATTCTTAGGCAAATACCCGGACGAAAAAAAAAAAAACCGGGCGCTTTGAACGTGACGCCTTATATCTGCAAAACTAACGCATGATCGGAAAAGTTGGCTGATGTAATCATGCATTAAAATAGCGAAAATGTGGATGATCCGTACCTTCAGAATAGGCCAGGATGAATTGAAAAATAATGAAGAAAAGGCGCGATACGATGTGCTTTCAATTCATTAGTGCGTAGTGTTGACGCCGACTTCAAAGGGGCTATATAGGGATACATCCGATCTACATTCTTTGAGAGATAAGACAAAGCGCCTGTCAGAATGCCTTCCTTACGTTGCACGCGTGTGCACAGTGAAGCGGACTTTAAAAGGGCAATGACATAAAAATTTAGCATCTTGTTTTTTTCGTTGCGATAAGTAGCTAGTGACCTACTTATAACCTGTAGAAACCTCATTTGCTTCAGCGTGCGACGGTTGTTTAATTAGAGGGATTTTAAATGCGGCCAGTCGCAGTTTCGGTTTCAGCGAGTGCCGCGAAACGATGGATTTTGTGGATTTTGTGTGAACAAAGCTGACCACGTGACCGTCGGAGGGATATCACAGAGCAGAGCCGCCGTAGCACTGTCGAATCCGCATCGACGGCAGTTTCTGCGAATGCCCCCACGTACTGATCTCGTGAGGCGCTTAATTAAAAAGCGACCGTGGATTTGACGCAGGCGCTGCGAGTGCAAATGCTACCGCGGCTAAAGAACGACGCGCGACGCTCGAGGCGGTGGGTGGCAAGACGCGCGCTGGAGCAGCCGGCCGGTCTGCCTACAGGTCCGCCTACAGATGTGTTCGGCTCAGCACTGCGGCGGATATTCGAGTGCCGCTCTCGTAAGCGGTGCAGATGACAATTTTTAATGCAACCCGCCATCGCATCATTAACTCCTTTCTCATTTAAGCCACTATGGTCGGGACTTGGGGACAATTTCGTGCAGCGGTAACAAGATATCACTCGAGCTACCTGCGCCGGCCTGGGCCACTTCGCGGCCGTGGCCGCCGCCTGCACAGCGACCGTGCGGCTAGCTCAGTGGGCTTTTCGTGCCTCCGGCGCGTTTTCGCATCCAATGGTAATAAGCAGTAATAGAAACAGAGTGCCTGGAATCGCTGTAGAACTTTGGTCGCGGCCAGCTGCCCGATTAGCTGACGAAATCACGGCGCCTCCGCCGCCAACGATCGGGTCGTTCGTTCTCGAGAGCAGAAGCTCCGCCCTCCGGCCCTCCGATTGGAGCGGCGAGCCGGGCGAGCCCGCGTAAAACGCCGGCAGTGCGGAAGCGGCAAACACAAACTCGTGACGTGTTTGGATGTTGTTTATTTACAATTGCGCGTGGTCCTCTGCTGGCTGCTCGGTTGCGTTTCGCACACTTCAAAATTGATATTAAATATGTTCTAGGCTGTATTCGCCGCTGATATTTTGCAGATGATGTATATGTGTTCCCACCAATCTATCTCCGACGTTATCTCGCCTTCAAAATTTTGTGTCAGTGCCCCTTTAAAGGGGCCCAGTGCGTTGCAGCGCCGCTAGAAAAAACGCTTACGCATGAGTAAACAATTCTAAAAAATTGTGAACCATTTTCCTAAATTTGTGGCTGGTAGCCCCGACTCTCGCAAGTGACAGCTGAAGACTAGATTTCAGACGAAACGGACCAGCTTAGCCTTATGAGGTCTCAGCCCCATCCGAAATCTCTAAAGCTACGTGCACACTAGCGTCAAAATTTGCCGTGCCGCCCTGCCGACGGCACGACAGCGGAGCCGCACCGCAGCCTTCACCCGCAGCGTGGGCGACGCCGCTGGCGGCCGTCGGCAGAGCGGCACGGCAAATTTGACGCTCGTGTGCACGTAGCTTAACCCTAACCTTCCCTGCTAACAACATCGTCACTACGGCCATCCAGATGCACGCTCGGTTTCGCATTTCTCAAGCCAAATAATCCTCACATTGTACACCTTGAACATTGGCACGATTCCGCCACATCATTCTTTTTTAACACGAAAGTGTTTTATTCCCGGATACGCAAAGGTTTCCGCGACGTCATATCTGTCACGGAAGTGACGCCGCTACAACGAAGCCAGCGGCCTGTAAAGGGTGCACCCTCGCACACAGGGTCTTCTTTCGGGGAAGCAACCTTTAATACTAATGAGTACGTTACACCCAGTGGCGGTCCCAGGGGGGGGGGGGGGGCGAAGGGGGCGGTAGCCCCCCCTTCCCCCCCAAAGAGGTCCTCAGTTTCTTATTTTTAGTTTTTTTAAGCATTCCACTAGCGCGAAGTTAAATCCCAGTGGGTTGCACCGCATACGCGTACACACGCCTCCATGGTTATCACCACCTCCACAGAATTGACGCAAGGAGGGGAGCGATTCTTTATTCGCCTCGCCCCCCCCCCCCCCCCTCCGCCCCCCCCAAAAAAAAAATCCCCCCCCCCAAAAAAAATCCCCCCCCCCCAAAAAAAACCCATCTCTGGGACCGCTACTGGTTACACCTAGGGTTGTTCGTTTTCGGGTTTTATATTTTAACCCGAAAGTGTTTTATTCCTGGATACGCAAAGGTTTCGGTGACGTCATATCCGTCACAGGAGTGACACCAGCACACCTTTGCCAAAGCGACCCGCCAGCAGGACGCCGCTCGCCAAGCACAGACACAAGAAGACATCCGCCGACCCGCAAATCATGCTCAGCTGCAGATTTCGCTGCACATTTCACTTTCGACTTTTACCGATTCCTATGACAGAGGAATCAGTCACAGTTTTTTTTTTCTTTGAGTGTCACGTGGAGGTAACTGACTCAGTATACACTGTAAATGCATCTCAACCATTCTTGAAGAAATATTTTTTTCCCAATGAGAGTGGCTGCAGCGTATATGCATGTGGTGCACGCAGCACTATGCACCAACCACCATTACCACTCGCAACTGTCGATTTCTATGCGGCGGTCTTCAAATCAGTGCACGATTCTCGCAAATAACTCACGAAAGCGGGCTCCCCAAAACCAGGCTTATTTCGGCGCTGCCGTGGAACGGTGATTTACGCCGTGCCTAATACAGATGGTTAAATACCACCCGCAAGAGCGCTGGGGGCGATCAATATCCACTAGCCGTAGCTAACTCAGACAGAGCAGACACGTCGCTCAAAACCCACCAGATCGAAATAAGTCGGCAGCTATAGATCCCCGAATAAATTACGCCAAAATCGGTACGCGTAATTCGCACGTCTCACACACTGAAGGGGGAAAAAAAGGGCGGGGTGGGGTGAAGGACGCAAGCATTCGTCAAACAGCCAGTGTGGAATCGGCTGGTAATCAGGTTCGGCGCTGGCTCGGCGAACTACAAACTGAAGGCGAGAGACCACAGCAACGCGGCGGCGACCCCATCTGTTAGAGAAGCCGGTGTGGGTGTCTGCCGCTCCCGCTATTTGCCGAAGGGTGCCGACGGAGATAGAACGGGAGCAGCATTAATCAATTTCCCCCGACCCAACTACTACCCCGCAGACGGCAGGAGTAAACGTGCTTCCAGTCGAATAGGTGTCGGGGACGGGAGGTGGCCGAATCAGCCGATCGATACCGTATAGAGTAGACGCTACACCGGACGACGCGGGTCTTACTCATCTAATAAGCGTGAGAACACTGCACTCGCCGGCAGGGGAAGCAGACGCCGTCGCTAATGCTGGAGAGCGAGCGCTGCTCCGACGCACGGCTGATGCGCGCTACAACCGTGAGACTTTCCCTGCAGGCGTCGCAGAGAAGCGGTCGAATGGACTCGACTGAGTGGCCGCCGGAAGCTCGAAGTTTTCCAATTCGTTCCTCCACAGAGCGCAGCCGATTTGAAAGCAAGACAAAGGCAGTCTACCCGAAATGCGGCGAGAAATGTAAGCACTATAACAACCTGAAAAGATAGTTTTCACGTCGATCCGCTCAAAATTCGTATATGAAGTTCGACACGCAGGTTGATTGATTGCTTGTAGGGTTTGACGCGCCGACGCGGCGCAGGCGATGAGGCGCGCCGTGGTGGAGGGCTCCGGATTAATTTTGACCACCTGGAGATCTTTAACGTGTGCCGAAATCCTGAACACACGGGCGTTTTCGCTTTTCGCCTTCATCAGAAAAGCGGCCGCCGCGGCAAGGAATCGAACCCGCGACCTCGTGCTCAGCAGAGCGAAGACTCCTCTAAAGCCTGCTTTAACGGGCCCTTCGCAATAATTATTACTACCTGCGGCTTTACCACTTGCGCACAAAGTCGTGTCAAACGGCGTTTCGTTTCTATTTCCACCAACGACTTTGTTCCATCAAAACTACTGCGGTCGGGTGCAAGTGTATCGAACTCGCGGCTATGCGCTCGAGCCGCGGTTCGACGTGGAAAAGATCGAACAACGGCCAGTATCGGGCGCCTGAACGCCACCAACGGTTTCGGCCTCTGAGGCATTTCAAGGACCAACAGACTGCCGTGTATGACACCAGACAAAACTCACGGACTGATTACGGAACCAAGAAAACCGCGACACGCACCGCAATCGCGCCCAACCGGATAAGACTAACAGCAGCAGGCGAACATGATGACGGCGAATGCGATGGGGGCCTGACGCGCCTCATCATCACATTAATAATAATAATAATAATAATAATAATAATAATAATAATAATAATAATAATAATAATAATAATAATAATAATAATAATAATAATAATAATAATAATCACAGCATATTTAAGTGCATTGCCGGACGAAGGCCTCACCCCCCAGTGCCGTCCTGAAAAGAAACAGCCCAAGTTTCTTTTTTACTTTAGTTGAATGAATGAATGAAACTTTATTAACGATACGGGGGGCTTGGTAGCCTAGTTGGGGAAGAGGGGAGTTCAATATCATCATCCCCAACAGCGCAGCAGCATCAGCCTGGTTGTGTCCTGCGACAGAAGTTTATTAATATATATTATTTAGATTCATTTTCTTGCCAGCGTATTGAGCGAACCACATTTCCAGCGACTGCGAGGCGCTAACCGCGATCTATAGGTTTTAGTATGCGATTTAGCCCACTCCTGAGTGGACAACGCCAACGAAACTTTCTGAGATTATCGTTCGCAGCAGACAAACGCGAGGATCTTACAAGAAGTTCCACGGCGGTTTGGCCAAAGTTGAGGATGGGGACTTATCGGCCGGCTTCGGCGGCAGCCTCGTGGTATTTGCATTAAAACAGCTCGTTATCAGCGATAGTGAAGGCCGGCCGAACATCGTACGATTTCATTTTAGAACAGGTAAGTCTCTAGGAACGCGTTGCCTCCATTTTCTGGACCAATACAAGCATGCTCTCGCAGAAAAAGCCCCCGAATTCACAGCGGACGGGAATTCCCAAACGTTTATAACGACTCCGTAACTAGATAGTAATAAGAACTACGACAAACTGGACGCAGCGACGGAGTCAGTCCTTTAAGCAGTAAACAGTAAACTGCACCCCCCCCCCCCCCGCCCCCCTAATATATGCGCATTAGAACGCCAGCTACGCAGAGCTTGAAGTTGGCTTCGCTGCACAGCCTATCTGTTGTACTGTACGACGGCCCCGAAGATACAACCCTTCCGAAATTGACATCAACGACTTCGCTCTGAAATGGGAGCACGCCGCTAGGCGCGGCTCTGCGCGAGCAGCAGCGAGAGAAAACGGCGCGCACGCGAAACTGAAGACATTCGGTGCGAGATTACAGGTATCGAGCTGCCTAATTGGCCCAGCGCCAACAGACGACGCCCTGATTAGTCCGACGGCTCTCGACGGCGCGTGCGTTCAGGGAGGCAGGCGAGAATAAACGACGCCAACGTTGTTGCGGCGTCTTATTTTCGACCGGCCCCGTCGTCTATTCTCGGACGCGCCGCAGCGCTGTCTCATAAAGGGAAACACCGCCGACGTCGTATTCGGCTTCTTCGCGCAATCTCGCCCTCCTCCCCTCCGCTCGCCGCGCTGTGATGGAGGGGCCGACGACAAACAACGAGCTGTAGTACAATCAATAATTGGCAAACACATCGAGGAAAGTTCGATGCGTGCACAAACAGTTTGCGCCAATAGCGAGCGATACGAGCAAAAAACAAAAATAAACACTAACGTAATTTTAATGTCCCCTCATAGGCTGAGGACTGTAGTCTAGAAGGATACCAAAAAAACAATAAAAATTCCAAAACGTGCCGCAGCTACGCCCGGCCTAGGAGCAGAAATATCGACTCATGGACGTTTTCTTTCTTTTTTTTCCCTCCGTTAGGACACAACGCGGCGGCTATCCCGAAATCAACAGAAGCCCCGGATGAGCCATGCTTATAGTAACTGCGTTTCATTACAAAAACGAGAAAGAACCGTTAACACGCGACACCAGTGCTTCGCAAGTGGCAGCGAACCAACCACGCGCTGTATGGCCGTTTTCCCGTTTCGATCTAACACGAGAACTGCGCCTCCCGTGTGGCCGAGGAGGCGCTCGATGGAGCACGAGGTCACGGGTTCGATACTCGGCCACGGTTTTTCATCCGAAGACAAAAAAAAAAAAACCGCTGCGGGACAAGGCTTCACAACCCGTGTTATTGACCGCCAGCAGGCGGTCTAAAAATCACTTCCCTAGCGCGCCTCCCAGTATGTACCCGCACAAAACCAAGAACTGCGCGTCCACGATAGAGTGACGCCAGAAAGGGTTTACTACAGCCGTTAAAATAAGCACGTGCACGCGGTGAACCGAGAACGAAAGGAGCAGAGCGCCGCAAATGGTGCCGACACGCACAACGCATTCTACGCGAACGCGTACGCGCGCGGCATATCGCGAGGCAACAGCTGAAAAGCGCGGTCAACCCGCGATAGAGTCCCGTTCCGTGATCGCTGCTGTTCCGCTTGGCTTCCGCCGTCTAACGTATATACATCCCCTCTCTTTACCTTTTCCTTTTTCTTTCTTTTCGTAAGCGCCCGATAGCGCTGGCGGCGAAACCCAGTTCGACGGGTCAAAACCATTTCAACTGGCAGACGACGCCAAGGTCAGAGCGGCGAACAGACGATCCGCTGCTTCCTGAAACGCAGGCAGAAGTACACCCCCCCCCCCCCCCCCACTCCCGCCTAGGGGGCGAAAAGAGAGAAAAAAAAGTGGGGGCGGCAGAAAAAAACAAAAACAAACAACAAACAAAAACCTACCAAACGAGTTGCCGATACAACATCGTCTGCGAGCGTGCGCGCGCAACGCGGCACGTGCAGACGACAACGGAGCGCGCTTTCCGGATGCAGGCGATCGGTGAACGGCACGCGCGCCAGCAGTGCCGCCTTGCATGGATTATTAGCATTCCGTTCGGGTTCCTTGCACCAGCAGAAAAAAGCGGTGTGTGAAAGATAACACACCCCCTCTTCCGCCGTCCTCGAAATTCGTATTCCTCTCCCCCCGACTGGCGTCTGTCGTCTCACTGCGCCGTCCGCAACGTCATCTCCGCTGCCGGGGGGGACTAGAAACGAGATGACGTCACCCTCGGTCGTAAAGCCAAGCGCACGCGCGCTTACCGCCGAGCAAGTGTTGCTGCCAGAGAGGGGAACGTTATAACAAAAGAAAATAAAGCCGCTCCCCCCAGCGTGTGCACACGGCGACACATTCCGATCGTTCCCAACCGTTTGTTTGCAGAGCCCCGGATCGGCGTCCTTTGCCCTCACAGCTGAGCTGCCACCCATCCAAACTCGCTCACAACGAAGGTATGTATGAAATGGAGGAAAAACTGCACATTAGAGCGTGTACACGTAAAGCGAGCTATCGAAAGCCGCGTACGCGTGGACTCTTTTCTCCTACACGGCGCTTTAAATGCAGCACGCACGTTCACTGAAGATTGTTACGAGCGGCAGCGAAAAACGGTGCCCCCCGCAACCATCTTTGGAGGGCAGGGGGGAATGCTGGTGCAAACAATACACTGAGTACACTGGCGGAATGTAGGGTGCTAGGGTGCAGTGTTCGGATACCAATACGTGTTTATTTTGCCCCTCTCCCCTCCCTGGGCACACCACCCAAACTTCCGGAACCTAAGAATGGGCGCAGTGGTACGGAGGGTTACACCAACACACATACCCTACTTCAAGACTCCCTCTACCACCCCGCCCCCCTCCCGTCTTCTAAAAAGAAAATGCCCCGAAAACACTCGAGGAAGCAAAAGTGTGCACAATCCACCCCCAAAGTCGGCTTCACTACTACGTACACACGCGTTGCTTGAAATGAATTCTTCCAGAACAGCTATGAAGCGCTACAAACCTGGCCCCTTTCAAGTCGGCCTCACAAATACACAGAAATGCTTTGCTGTGAAGACACTTTTAAAGTGCAATATGTGGAGAGCCCGGTATTCAAGTTTGAAGGCCTTAACCCCTTTTATTAACGGTATTTGTTGTGCAGCGAGAGCGCGACACAGACGCGTTCCCTCATCTAGCACTCATAGAAATGCCTAATATTGCGGATCTGGTAGCGTGACCGGTGGTGGCGTTCGCTGATCCGGAGTAGGGGCAAACATTGGGGCCGAGTAGGGCGAAGAAAGAAAGTTTATGTACAGATATTTACATGGCGTTTCACAGAGTGAACAGGGTTTTGCGCTCCTGCGCGCACGAGATTAAATAAATAGGTTGGGTCCGCCCCCTTTCCCCATTTTTCTCGGCTGACGTCAGGACGCACCAACTCGTGGCACTGAAACTCATGTCCACACACTCACAAAGAGAAGGAGGCACTTTCCCTCTCATAGGTCAGTATGTTGGCTTCGATGGTGCAACAGCGGCGTCTCGGACCCGCTGAAGATTTCCGCCGGAGGAGCAACGCAGCACGCCTTCGTTCATCCTTCCCTGCACCATTGAAGTGAAGCCGCGGAAAGCGGCTTGTGTCCAGTAGCAGAATTAGCCGCCCTCGCGTCCTTGCGCACAAAGCCTTGTCGCTTCCCGTCGATGAACGGGGGGTGGGGAAGGAACCGGCGAAAACCAGACGACGGGAGGGTTGGGTGATTGAACCCGACAATATTGCAGACGGTCGTGGCAATTGCCAATACGCCGATCGTAACACTAAGCAATAAAATTAAAAGAGCGACAACGGCAGCGGCTGAAACAATATCTGAACGCAACCGAGCAACCCATGCAGGGGATGCTTTTTAAGAAGACCCCTCCACTGTTCAGCTGCTCCTCGGAAATCAACTTGCACGCGTTCCCGTGTACGCGCGCCCGGCACACGAGACACAGCTCGGAGTGTGGGCACGGCGCAACAAAGCGTCGTAAATTGCGGCGCCCCCGCTAAACCGCGACCCGCACGACGGAGGAAAACGGAACGGATTTCTTTCCTTCGGCCCTGCCGGCCCGGTCGGCACTTCTGCAGCCACCTCGTTCGCTTTCCATTTCCGCGAAAGTACAGTGTTCGGATTCGCAGTTCCGGACGGGTTACATTTTCGGAGCAAGCAACCGTGGCAGGCAGCCCACGAAAGCGATTGCTGCCACGGTTACAGATTGCTGACAGATACAAGAACGTTTAGATTTTGTCTCATTTTCTTCGCGTATCATGCCGACAACACTCGCACGCGTTTCTGACCACGCTCTTGTCAGAGTCTGTGTGCGACGCGGCTATACATGTAAAGGTTTACACAGTTGCAATTAGTTACGCAGATTACCTTGCCACTCAAACCACTTTTCTCACGTACCTTTATGCCCTAGTTACACGGTGGAAGTAACCGCAGTTACGTTTAACCATGGTTACTAATTCTTCAACCGCGGTTATCGCAACCTGCGGTTTTAGCTGTTACACGGGAAATTCCGAGTGTGTCGACAGCGTTCACTTGGTTGTGAGCGCAACAAAAATAAATTGCCAAACTTTTAACCTCACGATAAAAAACAAGAGAGAAGCAGTGTAGACAAAAGGAAATACTATTGTTAAGACAGTTGCTTCCGACCCAAACGCGACGCATGCACGCGCGCGCGGCGAGAGAGGGGGCTTCCCCAACAGCTCGCAACCGGCTTGGTTTTCTCGGGTCGGCTCGGTGTTGGGAACTTTAGGCTTACAATCCATTGCACAATTTTTCACCCCACTAACATCCAGTTTCTCGCATGTGGAAATTCTTTTCCGCGATCAGATTGATTTCGAAGAGCGGCGGTAAGCTGTTGCTGCCGTGGTGTGGGCCGGTTCGAGCTGCTTGCAGTGCAATGTGTGGGCAGGCGCGCTGGCGTGTTTGCAGGTAGGGCCGACGTGCGCGCCGATCGTTTCCGAGTGCTGAAAACTCTTCATGATTGCCTGCTTTATCCGTTTTCTGGCGGACGACGCGCGGAATTTACAAATTTAGCACAGCTTTCGTCGTAGTTGAACGGGTGGATTGGGAAACGGGCCGCTCCTGACGGGCAGTCACGCTGATTGCGAGAGCGACGCAAAGAACGCAAGTGCCTCTTGGGGGCAGCTTTGGGGCGCCCGCTATTTGAGAACCTTCGAGTCCTCCGAACGCCAGGGGATTTTTTTTTCTTTCTTCGCCTCCACTGATGCGCCGCCGCTTGCGTAAGAACTGACTTGTCGATTTTGAACACTGCGGCTGCGGCAACTGCGGTTAGCGTGACCGAACTGAGGTGGCCAAGCTCAGTTTGCGTAAGCCATGACATTGAAGGACTCTGGCCATGGTAAAGCGGGGTAACCGCAGTTTCGTCTGTCGTGTAACGAAGCAAACTGCGGTTTTGTCTAACCGCGGTTTGCTTAACCGTGGTTAACTGCGCCCGTGCAACTAGGGTATTCCTCAGGTAACCAATATATGCCCAACCTAGCGAAAATGACTCGCACAGCATTTGGTACCGCTATGCAAACATCCCTACAACCCATTTATATCAGATCGACTCGAGCTTTGCAGCGCGAACGGTGCAGACACGATATAATCGAACATACCTGTCCAGCGATAAACAGGCCGGGGGATAATTGTGAAAAAATATCGACGCGCAGTACGATTAAGGGACTGCTTATTTCCGCCGAGTCGATTGCTCTGATGCGAGCTCGCAAATTTGAATTCTACAGAAAAAAAAATTTTTTTTTTCTCTCTTCACTTTCTCGTCGTCGTCTGGGCGCCGGAGCCGCATCCGATGGAGCGGCACGAAAACTCGACAAGCACGCCAGACCGGAAAGCGTGAACCGGCACGAGGTTTAAATTTCAATGCGGAGGTCGACCTTTCAAAGCAGGCAAATACTTGCAGCGAGCGCCGATACAGCTAGGCGATCGACGCCGTCGAACCTGTACCGCCGGCCCGCCCGGTAAGTGGGCCAAGGTAAACAAAGAACGAATATAAGGTGTCCGACGGACGGGGATCAAACATACCGTATAAACGCGAATCTAAGCGTCTTCGGCCGGCTCTGAATATGCAACGGTTCAAGTAACCAACCATACGGAACGTCCAACACGACGCCATCACCAGTCGAGGCTGTGTCTCTACAACGAATGTGCCCGAATATCCAACGAGATCCGAGCACGCTTACAACGCGACGGAAGGTCCAACCACGGCTCAATGTGCTGCGAGACTGAAGATCCAACGAGTCTGATCATCCACACATGGATCTGGAGCCATCATTGGACCTTCAGGCGCTTCAGACTATCAGGCAGTGCGGATAGGCACACTCCAGAACTGCTAGCATTTATGTTGTTTTCGCCTCTCTGAAGTTAGAGGCGTAGAAGTAAAAAAAAAAAAATTGAAAGGGGGGGGGGGGGGGGGGTAATAAACCTCGGTCTGCTTATAAATTCTCGCTAGTACGCTGCGCGCGCAGGTAGATGCGTATCCCACCGCACAGATCTAATAATTCGACTAACTCAGCAGCACCTTCCAAGAACATCTTTACGACCGGGAAAATGTAGGTATGACTGCCATGACCCTATGACTGCTTCGAAAAAGCTGCAAACGAGGGGAAAGACAAAAAGAGCCCTGAGAGCTTCTTGTCGCCATAGAGCTACCCCACGCAGCAGAGTTATAAAAAAGTCTTTAACACAACGAAAAGACCGAATGGAGTACGAAAATCGTTCGATCAACATAGGACGAGACCCTCCGCGCGAACAAAACAATCGCGTACATGGATCGAAGAACTCTCGGGTGCTGACTGCAAACTCTGCCGAACAATACGTACCGCTGCGAATTCAGATGAATAAACTGCTTGCCACGGACCAACTCCAAGAGGCGAACGCCCCCAGGCGGGAGAAATGTTCGCACACAAAAGGCACGGGACTGCAGTGCGCAGGCGGCGAGGTTGAGGAAGTATAACGACCCCAGTTCACAGTTCTCAAAAAGAATTGGCTGCGAATGCTCTCCTATACATAATCTTACACAACTCCACCGCAAGGCAGTTGCTTGCGCTGCTGCAGTTGCATAGTGGACAAAGAGACAAAACAAAGAGACTGAACAAAGAGACAAAAAAAAAAGTCAGAGGGCACCAAAGCGCTCCCTATGATTGCGAACGCGATAGCATTAATGTTTAGTGCAACGCCTGAGACCCCTCGCGTTGTCGAAGGCCTTCGTTCACACTTCGCGATCCGCCTTAACGATCTCGAATGGCTTCGGTCGGTCTCCCACGCGTTGCGACGCTGCTCGCTGATGAAAGTCGATGACGGTGACGATTGGCGCTGCCTGTCCCTTCGCTCTCTTGACTGCGGTCTGCCGCATACTTAGTTAATCTGCCATGCGCTGGCATGGACGGAAAATGCACAATGTAACGCATCGTGCTTTGGAACGTTTCCCAAGCAGCTGTTTCGTTGCTACGGACGCCGGATTTCCCGCTCCGCCATTTATTGCCTACCGAACAAAAGAGCAGTTGACCCTTCCTTGATTTAAAAGTCACACCGAGTGCGTGAAATGCGGGGAAGACAAATTTTGGTGCGAACAAGCAATAAGAGAGGAGGCCGGCTTTTCTGACATACGCCGATCGCAACCAGCATTTCCAACTCCGGAAACTCGCGAATAGCAAACACTTCTGCGAAAGATATGCGCGGTCGCACGATTTGATTTGATTGTAGGGTTTAACGCGCCGACGCAACGCAGGCGATGAGGCGCGCCGTAGTGGAGGGCTCCAGATTAATTTCGACCACCCGGGGATCTATAACATGCACCGAAATCTCGAACACACCGGCGTTTTTGCTTTTCGCCTCCATCAGAAAAGCGGCCGCCGCGACCGGGAGTCGAACCCGCGTCATCGTGCTCAGCAGCGCAGCGCCTTAGCCACTGAGCCATCGCGGCGGGTCACGCGCGGTCGCACGCACGCCGGCGCCAAAAACAAAGAGGAAGTATGGAAACAGCCAAAGGAATTATTCGTGCCTGACAAGAAATGCACGCTGCTGCTTGCAGACCGTCGCGCCAGAAGAAACCGCCGAAGAAGAGAGCACTGGGGGCGAACGAAAACAAACAAACAAACAAACAAAAAATAGCAGCTCCCCGAGCGCAGTCCCGAGGAAAGTGCCTGGCTGGGATGTGCGGAGCAGCTGCGCGGCGGGTACGCGCGCTCAAAGGGGGAGCATCGAACACGAGGGAGGCAGACTGGGGAGCACACCTTGGCCAGTCAACTTAATTGCGCCTTCTAGAGGGCCCGCATTTCTTTCTCTCTCTCGCAGTCTCCGCGGAAAACGGCCAGGCGCAAAGCAGGATATCATCCCGCCAGCCATCGCGTGCCACCGCATAATAGGGCGCGTTTGAGCAAACCGGTACGCCGTTAGGACCGTTACTGGAGCAGCAAACGAGCGAGGGGCCACGCGCGACCCTTTTAGCGCCGGCGGCGGCAACCTGCGCATGCGCGAAGATGGCCGCGCCTCGTCTTCCTGGCGCACCATTCTGCACCAGCTGGACGCGTAATCGTCTGCTACCAAACTGAGCGACCTGTATCCGGTAGCGAATACACCCACGTGAACGGGAAAAAGGACGCGCACTCATCTGCCTACAGTTCCCACCTAGTTTGGGCAGAAGCAGCGCTGGCTTTATTGTCCGCACTCTGCAATGTCCATGTTTGGTTGAAGAAGCGCCTGCCGGCATTGTCCGTACCCTGCAATGTCCACTAACCGCGTCCATTTTGTGTCCAAAAAGACCTACGCGCGCGACACAGCTTTTGTCCACTGCAGCCGCTGCTCCTCGCGACATGTAGAATTTTAACCTCTTCGTTTTCGCTTGGTAAAGCTCGGTGACAGGCGATAACTTTCGCTAGTTTGTGCCGACGTGACCAAAGAGACCGCGCTGCCTGCAAAGCCTGCGCTAGTGCAGAAAAAAAGAATGAAAGGAACGAAGGAAACATTGCAGGCGGGCGCCACGAACAAAAATGTCGAATACTAAGTCGGACCGGACTATACATACAAAGCACGCTAGCCTTTATCGACACACACGCACGCACAACCTGTCGAGAACGTCGAAACGCTACATCTCGAACTGCCTCCAGCTGTTGCGCGCAGGCAGGCGAGATTTTCCTTCTCCGGCCGTTCTGAGCGTACGGCTCCGCAGGCTGCAGCAACCTATTCGCGACCCGTATACAAGTACGCGTACAACAGGAAACGCGAGCAGGACGCAATAAAAAGAAAAAAGGAGAGAAAACGTTCTGTCACCCAGCCAACGGCTGCTGGGAACAGGAAAAAGTCGATTTCCACGCATTTTTACCGCCTCCGTCCATTCTTCCCTTAGCGGGAGAAGAAAAAAAAAAATGAAAGGAGGGCGTTGACACTGTCGTACGCGCACGAGAAAGAGACAGTCATGAACGGACGCAGAACAGGACGCCGTAGACTTGTGAAGGCGAACGACTCAGCGGCAGCTGCGTCATGCACCATCACCCGCACACACAAACCTACACGTTCAACAACATATCACACATAAATCTCTAATGAGGTGGGTGATCAGGTGTTTAGACGTTCATTACGGAAGCACCATGCACCATTTTAGGTGCGGAGTACCTTAGGACCGCACAACGTCCGTCCGCATCCGTGCGTATAGCATTTACAGTCGCAAAAAATCACACATGCACCGGCATGATTCGAGCCTGTGTCTGGTAGACCAGACAGAGTTAGTCTCAGTCGTCTTACCCATTGGGTAAGACGACCGTGAGTTGGTATCCGAGAGTCAAACGGCTTACTCCCTCGCCTGTAACCGGTGCGGAGTACCTCAGGACCTACCAATGTCCGTCCGCGTCCATCCGTGCGCACACCACCATCAAGCGAAAATCAAGCTAAATTCGATTTGAGCCGTGAGTTGCAGTTTCATTTAGGGAATAATCAAGGTAGAACTCACGGCTCAAATCGAACGACGGTCGGGGCGCAAATCGGATGTCATTTCGAGTCCCCGTACTGTGCACCCACGCCATCATCTACGGAGTGGAGATGCTGCCTTTTTTTTTTTTTTCTTTTCGTGTGGGAGACGTGTCGGCGCGGCTCTCCATGGACCAAGAAAAGGCCACCTAACTTTGCTCTTATCTTTTTAATTTTTACTCGGATCGAGTAAACCTTTTCCTTACTCACTCCTGGGGGAGAGACTGAAACGTCCAAACCTCTCTTCCTTCTCTGACAATACAATGCCCCCAGTATTAATGCTTCTGATATTAAAGCTTTGCTACCGAGGTTACTGAATTCATTCTGACAATTCGCAGCTGATCTGTAAATTCCTTCGCTGCCACGGAATGACCTATCAGTGCACTGACATTTGGAACTGCAGCTACGCAGTTTAATTAAACGTCTCCATTTTCGCTCACTCTTATTTCCATCGTCACGACCACCCTTTTCTAACTGACCCATTTCCCGCCCACCAAAGAATTACGGCAACCTAGTAACTGCGATTTAGCGCCCACAGAAGCAAAAAAAAAAAAAAGGCCGCGTATCTGCTCCTTTCGTCGGAAATGTCGACGAAAGACGATAGTCCACTGGCGCCCCTGGCAAGTAAATCTCTTTCCCAGCTCACCTCTCATGCTGTTCCTCTCCCGTCTCGTTCATTCTAAGATAACACGCTAGAGGTTTACTCCAGTCAATTTAAATTTACCGCGTTCCACTGCTCCAGGCCGGGTGCCTCGATGCCAGCGCTGCCGTACGGCGGAGACGCGTGAATCGAGATACCCTACTACAACGTTTATAGAGCCCCGTTACCCTACTCCACGAGCGTTCCACGCGGAACGTGGAACCTATCTAGTGGAACCTTTTGTTGCTATTGCCATTTGATTTTTTGTAAATGCTGCCAGGTAGCGCGGTCAACAGCAGGCGACGGTTTTCTGCAGTTGATGTAGTATTTTATTTGCTATCACAAAAACAAGCATCCGTGAATTTTTTAATAAAGGAACACTGCAAATATCACTCGTGTATTGATTTTCTGCCTTATGTTTGCGTAGTGTCCGGTTCTTGTTCAACAATGTTGGTAATTCAGAACATTAACACCGGGCTTGGACGTTTAGATTTGGCTGTGGGTATATAAGACTATTGCGCAGTTCATGTTTCACTTTGGCCGGGTGGTTGAATCGAGTCCCAGACAGACAGACAGACAGACAGACAGGCAGGCAGGCAGAGAGACAGACCAAAATTTCTGCGTTTAAGTAGCTCAAGAAAGAATAGTCTTTAAAAACTACCCGAGCCACAGTGCAGGTCGTTTGCACATGAACGCCGGGGAAATGGGATAGCACTTGGAATAAAACTCGTTTCCTCCGAACTTGACCGGCCGGTTGTTTACCCGTTAGCCACTGCAAACCCTAGATGCCAGGTAATAGGAACCACCCGTGTTTGTATCGTCTGGACACAACGATGACCCCACGTCCCTAACGATATAGTGACAGATTTCAGACAGAGATGATGCGCCTCCGCTGTCGCTCGAAGCAGCAATGAGCTGCAGACAACCGAAAAACAGGCACGTACAAAAAGTATTTCTTTCGCTTTCGCAATAACAGCGTCACAACACAGCTTCATCCCCCACGTAAGATTATTATGTTTCACGCCGTAAGATGGCGACACCACTCGGCTACCGCTTCCTCTCTTCCGGTTGTGTCTCGAAGTTTATTGACGAAACCAGGGGCGCAACGGGCGCGTGGCATACATACGCCCAGGAAATCCGCGGTGGCAGGAGGCAGGCGATCGGGATCGGAAGCGTCTACCTCGCCGACTGTTACGCAACCTGCCTTCACCCCCCTCCCGACCCCGCGACCCTTCCTCGAGCAGAAAAAAAAAAAAAACAGAAACAAGCGAATGCAAAAGCGCGTACACAGTCGGAGAGAAGCAAACAAAAGTGAAAAGTGGGCGGTCGGAAGGCGGGAAAGTGGACCGCCGCCATGGCTGATCGAGCAGACGACATCAAACCCGCGGCGGCGGATGCCATACCGACCTCCTCCTCTCCGCAGCGCCGCCGCCGGCAGCGGACCGTGACCGGGGGCGATAAATACCGACACGGTCGCTTGTTTTTTCGCTCCGCTTTATCGACCACCGAGCGCTGCATGCGGCCGGCGACGCTGTGCGATGCTCTGCTCCACTTTAGCTACACTGCGTACGGCTCGAGCTGCCGCCGGATCGCATGAAGGACGACTTGCAGAGAAATCGCCGAGGGCTGAGATCTCGACGTCCGCGTTAACGGTTGGCGTAGCCGCTGCAATCTTTTTTAGAGCTGGGTTAAGTAGCGGGGCCACGTTATTCTTCGTCTCAATTATCTCAACACCCCAGCGAAAAAAAAAAAAAAAGTATCACAAGTAAAGTTGAAATGGATCGATTAACTTGAGATCCTCCTTTCACAAAGGCGTCAATAAAATGCACGATGTTGAACAAGTTTCCTGGTCAAGAGCATTTGAAGTGTCGTTCGGCGTGCAGAAAAGAGTTCGACCTATTTACGTTTACCGATAAGCACATTTCGGTTCACCCTATAATTCAACCGATTAACCATGTACCAGCCCCTCCCCCATCTACTCAATAACCGTCTAGACCTGTGAAGGTGCACATAACGACAATGTCGTTGCAGGGCCTGGACGCGGGAGGCACTTTTCTAAACGCTATCTTCCGTTGCTGGCGTCATGAGGAGGGCGGTTGCAGTGTAGAGTGAGTGGCCATCTAAAAGCCCCGATAACGGTGCTCCTGTCGCGTAGACTTCCTCCTTGGCCCCGAAGCGATCGACTCCCCCCGCCCTTTTTTCTTTAGGCGCCCAAGTAGTACCTCGGCTATGAGGAAAGCCATAGAGGACGGCTACGAATATAATTGGACCACCTGGGCATCAATCACAACCCGCGCCGAAATCTCGACATACGGCGTTCTTGTTCTTCGCCTCCGCCAGAAAAGTGGCCGCCACAGCTGGAATCGAACCCGCACCCTCGTGCCCGGCAGCACAGCATCATATGAGCCACCAAGTCGGGTCCACCAAGTCGGGTCATAATTAGATGCTGCCGCGTTCCAGAATCGAGTGCGAAACCGAACACGCCTCACCGCGGAGAAGCGAGAAATGCTATACGCTGGGACGCCGCGCTCTGGCGCCCGATAGCAGATGCGTCTTCCTCGGACGGTTGCAAGCAAACGTCGGAAGCCATGGTCATCCACTGGCTCAGTAACTCTACGCAAGCAACCCTCCCAACAACAGTTCAGTCTTTATTCAGTTGTCCTTTTAAATATAACCCTTCCATACCACCGACCCCCCACGCACACACACACGCACGCAAGCGCGGCCACTTTTTTTTTATTGCGCCTCTTCGCTCCGGGACATCAAAGGAATAGAAAGAAGAAAAAAAAAAGCCAGAGTGGCGGGAGGCAAGCGGCTCTCATGCACTACAGAATGCCGTATAGGCCAGTTTAAGCAGGAAAGTCCAAGAGCTGCCTGTAAAGAGGACCATGCGTCCACCGATGAATATCGGGCGGGCGGCCTGGTCTGTGGCCACTCAATCTACCAGTTCGGACTGCTCTTGCTTTGTGAATTATCACCATCACTAGCACGCCAGCACTTTTTCCTCATCCATAGATACTCATCATCATGTATGTGCGTGTCTATTCGTTACTCGCCCCAGCGTCCCGATAAAAGGCCGCTCTGAACATTGCCATCCCGATATATATAGCAATTTTGTAAAAACTAACAGTTTTCATCTCTATCAAGGCCCAGCACTTAACAAGTCCACTTCCAAACTTTACTTATAATATGAACACTTCAAGTATTATTTTTCATCGGAAAGGAGATGAAGAAAAGAAGGGAGGAGGGGGGGGGGGAACCTGCAGGCGGCAAAATGTATTACGCTGAAAGTCCCTCAGACTCACCCTGTTCGAGATCGCGCCGAAAAGATAACCTGACAAACAACCTGGCCCACTCGACTTCCACTTCACCGAGCACTACTGCTACAAGCAAAATGTAATTCCCCATCTCCCGTGACCACGCAACGCCAAAATACCGACAAATTCATCGCGCTCTTTTAGCTGCTATCGGTTCCTCCGCTGCCAGGCTGGACAACGCCCTCAGAATCGCCGTTTCCAGGCGGAGTGTGAGGTGCGGCACGTGGGCGCCATTTACGATATAAGGAAATGGCGGGAGGTGAGGTAGAAAACCTTCCTCTTACCTCCCACCCTTAGCTACTTTAATATGAAGGGAAAGGCATTAACGGGAGAGAAAAAAAAACGAAATGATCGCGCTGTACTCCTCGTGGTTCCACAGAGCGTGCTTCGATAAGCAAAAAAAAAAAAAGAAAAACTTGGTTGATTTTTCTGTCATAGGAATCGCTAAAACACGAAAGTGAAACGTGCAGCGAAATCTACAGCTGAGCATGATCGGGTCGGCGGTTGTCTTGTGTCTGTGCTTGGCGAGCGACGTCCTGCTGGCGGGTCGCTTCGGAAAAGGTGTACTGGCGTCGTTTCCGTGACGGATATATAAAGTCAGTGAAATCTCGCTGTATCCCGGCATAAAACACTTTCGGGTTATAATATCTAGCCCGAAAACGAACAACCCAAAGTATAACGTACTCTTTAGTACTAAAGGTTGCTTCCCCACAAGAAGACCCTCTGTGCGAGGGTGCACCCTTTACAGGGCGCTTGCTTCGTTGTAACGGCGTCACTTCCGTGACGGATATGACGTCACCGAAACCTTTGCGTATCCCGGGAATAAAACACTTTCGGGTTAAAATCCGTGTACCTTGAATGCGAAGGCGTCGCAGCTCCCCTAGCGATGTACTTCCCTGCCACATAGCGTGTCACGCTGTTTCCAAGAGGCTACCTTAGCAAATGCATAGGTCTGCGGTCTGCTAAGCAGTGAAGACGAGGACGGGGAAGCGAAGAAAGAGACGCAAGCACGCGGCAGCAGTGACGAAGTTTTTAAATGCAGAGCATTTCTTAGCCTCGCCTCTTGCTGCGTCGGACGGCGTCCACAGCTCCGCGTCCGCAGCAGGTGCGCCTCTCCTCCTCCCTTCCTCTCTCTCAACAGCAGCTGGCGCGCGCATGCGTCGTAGTCAGCCCGTTCGCTCCGTCGCGGTCTCGGCGTAACAGGTGCGTGATAGCAGCGCGGTGGGGCGTGGAAGGGCGTGCGCTGCTTGCGCATGCGCGCTCTCCCTCTACTGCGCGCGCTGCAAATATAAAGCGGCTAGCGGTCGCTCGTGCTTCAGTCACTGCGTTGCTCCTTCCTTCCTTGGTTGACGCTCGCTCCACCTTAACGCGACTTTACTCTCCTCTCTCTACCCCAAACCAACACCAACGCAAGTACGACCCAACTACCCACCCTAACGCGACTTTACGCGGCGTTAACGACCCCCAATGCTCTGCATTTACTCGTGTTCCCCTCGCGGGAAGGCGCGGAAATTTTTTGACAAGCATCACCAGAGACAGCCGAACTGCTTTCGCATTCAATGCACGCGAGCAGGCTTACGGGTAGTCTCTTTTCCTAAATATAACAAAATTAAAGCGGTTCCACTCAATGTGAAAGCTGTCAGAAGTGCGGAGCAGTGATTCGCCGTAAGGGGCTGCAGCGTCGTTATCCGCTTACTGCTACCACCCCACGCAATTCCAATTTCCCGCCTTCGCAGTGCTCGCGCGCCCCTGCCTGAAACTGCGCCAGTGGGAGTTCTATTCCCTCTGTGCTTTTCTCCCCGCACGCGCCGGCGTTGCACTGCCACTTTTTTTCGCTTACTATCGTACAAATCAACCCAACGGGCGTCCTTAACTAAAGGAACGCGGGCGCTGTCAGTTAATTACATCTAGTATTCTTCCTCAAATGTACCTGTAGTTTTCTTTGCGCTAAACAACGGGGAGATGTATGGCAAGCGCCAGCGTTTCACGAGTTTCGAACGCTTATGACTATATAAACCGTTTGGCTTTCAAAGCCCCTGGGGTACGCTGCGAACAGCGTAACCCCGGGACGCCGCCTTGGTGTTCTATATACTTGAGTCAAGCGAGCGAGCTAGGACGACAAGGCGAGCGCCTAAAGTGCTCTGCACTTAAAACGCAAATTCCCGAAGGCGATCTTTAACACAGAAACTCCGCTCCAGTCGGCTGTCAGCTTTGAAAATAAAGCCCGTTTCTTCCTGACCGAATTGATAAATTTCTAGTGCCCGGAACTGGAGTTCTTTTAGTGTCTTCATCTTCACGTTGACTATACTTTATGCCAAATATCCCTTTCCTAAAGTGGTTTTGCTAGGTTCCTGAGAGGTCGGAATTTTGAGCGAGGAAGCTAGGTATGAGAAATCTCCCGAGTTTTGTAAGAAGGCATGCATCCAGCAAATGCCGCGCTCCCGCTTCCTCCGCGCTGGTTCAGAGTTCCGAGCAAGCTCGCACATGTATACACATCCCTGATAAGAAAGTCACGCACGGATGCTCGGTCCGTTTCAACGCGCGTATGCATCGTTTCTTTCTTTTCTTTTTCTTTTTTTGCGGGCCTTCGGCGACAAACAGGGCCCATCTTCAATTAAAAAAAAAAGAAGAAGAAGCAGCGCTACGACGGTGAGGGCAGGCCTTTTCGTCCCGTCTTGTTCGGGGCGAGATTTCGGAGCACTGCAAGGAATCCCAAGCCTGGTCGAAATTAATCCGCAGCCATGCACGCACTAAAACGTGTCTAGTAGCCGATGTGCTGCAGGTCCGGAACGCATAACTACAAATAACCCTCTGCTTCGTTAACTGACTACGCATTCATCAAGGAGTTCATCAGAGGCCCGAGAGGACGACGTCGCAGAAGACGTATCGCACTCTGATGCACTGCGCAATGCGAACACAACTCTTCCCTGGAACGTCCTTGCGGTGACTTATGAGCCACGGGGGGACAAAACAACGCATCGTCCATCAGGGGAGTACAGAAGCGGCATAGAGCTGTATACGGGTGACACCAGAAGAGGGCGACAATGCGGGAACGCCGGGGCGGCCGCGGAGAAACGAAAGATGGCGAACGCATACCATCACTACTAGAGTGTACTGGTACACTCTTGCACTGAGAATCAGGCGAAGCTAAGACACTATTGATTGATTCTTGGGTTTAACGCGCCGACGCAACGCAGGCGATGAGGCGCGCCGTAGCGGAAGGCTCCGGAGTGGGGATCGTGCGCCGAAATCTCGTACACAGGGGGTTTTTGCTTTTCGCCTCCATCAGCAAAGCGGCCGCCGCGGCCGGGAATCGAACCCGCGAAGCTGAGACACTAGCGTCACTAAATAAAGGCTTACACCAAGAAATGCGAGCACCAATGCAGGGACCGAGGAGGGAGGGAGCGTTTGACAATTACCTCGTCGAGTGGTCGCGCTGTTGGCATAACGATACCAGGTGTGCAGCAATAGTTCCATATTCGGAAAAGTTGTTCTGACCCCTGTTTGCGCCCACATATGAACGCTGAACTACACAGTTACTGCCAATTTAAATGGTTTCGTGGTTTGATTAATGCTCGGTGCCGGGCTAGTTGATGAAACACCTTACGAAGGGAAAATGCGCTCGGTATGGCTCACGATGACGGATTCAGAAGAAACGTACACGCTGACGTGAAGACGGTCCCGTCTTCACGTCAAACTGTACGTTTCTTCTGCGTTTCTCTTCGTGAGCCATACCCAGTGCACTTTTCTTCATAAGGCGGTTTGGATAACTCGCATTGCTGAGATCCCCCCTCTCTCATTCGTTCTTTCGCAATTCCAATAACGCGTGCTGCTCGTCAACAAAATCCGCTGCGTTCTTCATGCTCCCGTAAATTTTGCGACGATGTTCTGCGGCTCGAAGAGAATAGGGCACGCCGTTCAAATCCGTATGGTCAAGTAAACACGTGCCGACACCTGAATGAAAAATTCTCGCTGATGAGCACGAGGTCGCGGGTTTGATTCATGGCCGCGGCGGCCGCTTTTTGATGGAGGCGAAAAGCGAAATCGCCCGTGTGTACGAGATTTCGGAGCACGTTAAAGATCCCCTGCAGGTGGTCAAAAGTAATCCGGAGCCCTCCACTACGGCGCGCCTCCTCGCCCGCGTTGCGTCAGCGCGTTAATGCCTACAATCAATCGAATGCAATATTCTCCACACTTCTATCAAATTCCACACACGCGCGCACTCTACTGCTCCGTTACGCACAGTTTTATCGAGCGCGTGCACTTTGAGTCTTTCGTTCGGAGTCAGCTCGCAAAAGCGCTTCCGGGCTTGCTGGTTGCACGAATCGCGTTGCGGCGCGATGACAGCGCCCTGCAGCGATCGGAGCACGGAGACGGGCCATCATCACCCAGCTCGAGAAGAGAAGTTACCGCGCCGTTTCCGGTGTTTTCGATGCGGCTAGCCAGCGCGCAGAAGCGCGCGCATGCACGGGGGCGTGTGCCCGCTCCACAGCGCGGCCGTCACGCTCCACATGGCCCCGGGTCAAAGTCAAGGTCGAATTCCGCACGCTGGCAGCACCGAGAGCGGCCGATCGGCCCCGCCTTCTCCTTCCGAGGTGGTGCGCCGCCACAACGGCCTTCCCCGGCGTCGATCACGCGACGCCGTTTGTCGGCGCCTTTCTTTTCCTGTCGCCCCTCCATTGTTTTGGTCCTCGCTGCGGTCGAGATCAGCGGGGACCCCGACTTGCGTAACAGCCTGCCGCATTGTATCAGCGCAGCAGGCACGCTTGCACCCCCATCCCGACAGCGCCGTACGCGGCGTTACACCTGAACACCTATACGCTTATACACTTACCCAACCGGAGCAATCAGCAACGTGTGCGCGGAAATTTCGCACTATTGTGGGCGTCGAGAGAGAGCGAGAGAGAGAAAGCTCAAAACGACATCAAAAAAAAAAAAAAAAAAAGCGCTCGCACGAATTCCCCGCACTAGCTGGTTCAACAAGAGCGGAGTTTTTTTTTTTTTTTTTTTTTTTTGTGCAGCTGCATAGACAGCAGCCGACCGATTTTTCGGATCTGGAGAGGAGCGAAAAATACCCCGAACAAAAGAGCAGTCTGTAAAATCCGTGAGTCATTACTCCTGTGGGACAAGTGGCGGTTCCTCGGGAAATTACAAATTTTCGGAAAGTACGAATCCATCAAAGTACGAATTTTCGGAGCCCGAGAAAACGTTCGGTTACTGTACACCGCCACTACGATAACAGGGTGGGTCAACGAGGGGACACAAACAAAGGAAGAGTTAGAAGGGCTAGGTTGGGCTAGATGGTGTTTCGTCAACCTCGAAATGGTACTAGCTCGAGCCACTAGCCTACATTTATTGACAGCAGTATCGGCGCTGGTAGCATGTAAAAGCGATGTAGGAACTGGCGAAGCAACAACTCGACGAAGAGCTAGTCGGGTAACAATGATCCACTTTATTCGAGGGCACAGGCGAGGCTGTTTTAACAGCCATTTCGAATTAGTTTCGAATTATGTCGACTTACGTTATAAATTATGACAACCCTGCATGGGACTGCTCCTGATGCTTCGGATTCGCCCCCTCTTCGAACGTGATACCAAACGAAGCGACTCCAAAGAGAACACAAGTGCATCTGGAAAAAGTCGGCCGTACAAACACAGCTCGCGCACAGAGCTTGCTGGAATCCGGAAGTGGGTCACATGCGCGCCTCGAGTACCATTCACGCAGCTATTTGCACGAGGCGACAATCACCAAGGCAGCGACGCCAGCAGCCGTACCGTGCGCGCACTGCGTCGTATGTATGTCTTCACAGCAGCGCGCGTTACGACTCGGTTGATCGCGTTACGGCTCCCCCCGCCCCGCCGCACTGCGAACGCTTGTTGCAATCGCAACGACTCGTACCCTAGGCATTTGTTACCAACCCTACCCACCCGGACGCGCGCCGTGAAAGGGTGGAAGCCAGAGCTCGTAGCAACCGCGCGCACGTCGTTCAGATAACGCCGCTGCAGCAGGCAAGTCGCAGGTAAGAATCCCCTGGAGACGACACCACACGAGGCGCTGCTAAAACGAGCTTGCCGTTCCTTGCGAGTGGCGAGCCCCAGTCCGCGCTGATTTTTCCCCGCACTGTTATTTTCCTTCGCGCCCAATGAATGAACGAATAAGCTACAGGACCTTCGGAGTCGCTGATGAATAGGGTACCTATACCAGGACACCACTGACTCTGGCCTTCTCCAGGGCCAGGTTGACCAGATGGATCTGGTCGTCCCGGCTCGAGCTGGCTAGCGTCACTAAATAAGCTACGCCTAAGAGTACCGCCATTTCGTGCACAAGGGAACGTCTGGGGGCCATTTTGTTTCTGGCTTGCAGTGTTGCCATCTCTCCCAACGAAACCGCCGCCGGTTTGACGGGCAGTGTGACCGGTCGCTCTGGCGTCCGCGCAGCAGAGAGAGAGAGAGAGAGAGAGAGAGAGAGAGAGAGAGAGAGAGAGAGAGAGAGAGAGAGAGAGAGAGAGAGAGCAGAGGCGCCCAGGGAAATGGCTGCGCCCATACGTAAGCAAATATCACGTGGTGCCGACCGACCAATGAAAATCCTGGCGGCACATAATGAGAGAAAAGAGTGCCAATATTCTAAAAGCCTTTATTTAGTGACGCTAGATCTGGCCATGGGCTGCCTCCCATAGTCTAATTTTTTTTTCTCTCGTGTTTGGAGAGCAGTATCACACCTCCGCTGGTTCCCTGCACGCCGACTCCGTCACCGCTACCTCCTTCCCTGCAGTTACTTCGACATAAACGCGACAAGAGGAACCGCTACATCGCTGCCACCCCACAAGGGTACTTAACCGGCATTCCTCCTCTGCCACGAGCCGGTGAGGTATTTCTCAACAAGCTCCTAGCAAATGCCGCCTACACCCCGCACATAATCCGAAAATGGCTCTCACCCAATCTGCCTCTCAAATGTACATTCTGCAATACCCTCACGTATGCAGACCTCAACCATATCCTTCGGGATTGCTCCTTCTTCTCGCAACATCGCTCAGACATCATTACACCTTTCCACGCGCCCACAAGCACCCCAGAAGACTATCATACTATGGAGAAACCTCTACTGCACAAAATAGGGCTGTTTGCTACCAAAAGTGGCCTAGCACGGGCAGTGTAGCTGGGGTCGACTCTGGTCCCTGCAAGCTGCCACGTCCCTGTAAAAGACGCTGCATTCCCCTCCCCTACTCCCCCTTCCCTAAACCGGCCTCTGGCCCTCCTTACCAATAAAGGTGCTACTACTACTACTCTCGTGTTTTGTCTACACGCCAATTGCTGTTGCACTGCCAGGCGATGTACCGACGTGCTGCGAGTTGGACAACCTGGACGCCATTTTCCAGGAAACACGAGGATTTAGCCGTGGAGGTTTGAATAAGTGTTTGCGTCTGTCTACACGAGGTGGCTTCCATTGCGTTTAGCTCTTAGATGTCAACCTGTGAGAGTAAGAAGCGCGTTCGCCTAGTTTCGCAAAAAGGAGGTTTACTGCGCTGCATACAAGCGGAAAACGCTACAGACCACGGCGTCAATGACCCCGACACACGCCCGGAAACTGCGCGCTTATCTCGCATGACGAGAACGAGCCACAACCAAACAACCCAAACCCAATCTTGTTCGCGCTTGCCTTGAGTACACATTGCAGTGTAGCCCCTAGTGAACTGAAAATGGTACGGGTATTCCCCAATGCGCGCGAAATTTCAAATATTGGCGATAACCGCACGGAGGAACTCTCAGCTATAGTGAACTAGAATAGTTCACTATACTCTCAGCCTTTGCACAAAAGGTGGGGCTGGATTAGGCACCAGTTGTTTAGATAAGCACGAATGGGGTCTCACCTCGAACGAAGAACGGCAGTTAGGGCTCACAATTACACCCTTACAACCCCCCCCCCCCCCCCTTCGCACATCGTCGATCAGTGATTCGACGTTGACGCGCCGCAGCGGCTTCGCGCAGCGCACGAATCAACGAAGCGTTGCATGCGCTAAGGCGCGCGTCCTCGCGGCTTCTCCGAGCTAGAATTTCATCGCACAAGGGGCGCGCCATTGTTTCGCGTCGCGGCAGCCTCTTCGTCCTAACGGTCCACCCCCGCACACCCCGCGGAGCGTTCCGGAAGCGAATGACCTGCAAGCGACGCACAGTAGGCGTCTCGAGATAAATCAGCGCGAGATGCCGCAGGGGCCCCTCCTTTCGCTTTCCTTCCTGCTCGCTTCTTGCCGCACTCCTTCCCCAAAGACACCAACATCGGGTCGAAACCTTCAAATCTCGGTTTTACATCGGGCCTGACCAACGCGTTACAGGTACTAACCCGCACGTACTTGTACTTCGCATCCACCACGGCTAGGCATCGAACTCGAGACCTCTTGCTCCCAGGTCCTTAGCTAGTGGGACACCGCAAAGGGTATTTTATTTTGTAGCGTAAGCTACACTGGCCGAGATTGAGCAGTTTCGCGTGGACCCTGAAGGGCCGTGTTGCGCAAGCGCGAGAAGCATTGAATTGGAATCCAATTGTAGTACGGGTGCGTGGAGAATTGGGTCTGCACATTCGCCGGTCTGCGCATTCCAGAGGAGTGACGTCGCAGCCGCGGCAGACGCACTGGCGCCGGCGCGTGCCCAGCTGTGCGCCTCTTGCGCAGATAGCCAAGTCTGACGCTGCGCCGGAGCCGCTTGATAGCCGTTTCGCGTGGCTCCTGGAGAGCCGTGCTGCGCATGCGCGAGGAGCAGTGACTGGACTGGACTGCAAATCGTTTTAGCAGAAGTAAGCATGATAATCAGCTAACCCTAGACAACCAGGACCCCTAAAAATAACCAGCTGAACCATAGCTCAAGCTACCTATATCCTGACATAGCCGAGCTAAGCCACTGCTATTTTTTTTTATTTACATCGAAGCTGCTAGCCTCTTGTTGGTTGGCATCTGAATGCAGAAAGGAGGTGGAAGAGAAGCGAATGTGCGCCACACAGTCGCTCACGTGCTGTCATACAATAAGAATACGTTAAGGAAAACAAACCTAGTCAAGAGAATGAACGCGACACAGCCGCTCCAGGTCAAAGAGGACGCCTCTCCCATTGGGCTCCCGGGAGAAGAAACGCGTGAACAAGCTTCAAGGCCACGCCATGAACACGCGCACAGCCAGACGCAGCATGAACGAACGAGAGACTGAGGGTATTGAACGAGCTGCTCGGTAGCCCCGCAGCTTCGCTGGCCGTTCGCTTCTGCAGGACAGACAGGACAACAGCTCCTCACTATTCTTAAAAAAATCTGGCCCTTCAGTTGTCACCTGTCCAGTACAGGACGTCATCGAAACGGAAACTAAGGGAGGAGAAATACTGAGCAGGAAAGACGAGGGACAACGGAGGACGAGGAGACGGGGCCCCGATGGAGACGTGGATGAGCGTGCGCGATGGTTCCGGACGTCTCGGCCCTCCGGCACCGTTGGTGCCAAAACTCAGCAGACCACTCGGGCCAGCTCACAATTCTTGGCTGAGAATCAGCAATATCTGCTTTTCGTTCGTTTCTTATGGGCAGAGGGGCGTCCAAAGGCTTTGGGACAGTGGCAGAGTCTCGCGCAGACAGCATATTCCACAGGTATTACGAAGGACACGGAGAAGTGTGTATACGACGCGGCCGGAAAAGCCGGCAGCGTTCAAGCAACCGCGGCTAAGCAAGGCCGGAAATTCGATGTACTACTTACACACCTATACAACGTATAAGACTGGCCTCACACTTATAAATTAAGCTTTCCGCACCCCTCCCCCCCCCCCCCCCCCAATCAAAAAATAAATAAATAACGGGAGAATTTTGTGCCGAGGTGAAAATGGATTATTTGGGCGTGTATCTCAGCGAGGAGATAAAACGCACACACCAACACCCGCGGCGTTTATGAACACTTTCGCGCTCGCCAGAGCAAGTGCGAGCTTCCGCAGAGCGCGCGCGACTAAAGCAATAGGACACGGCGGGGAGCCGCCGCCCCTGCCTCCCCGGCCGCGAGAGTCGAGCCTCGTTCGTGCTCTCGGAGAGCGTGTCATCCGAGCTCCCCGGAGGAGAGGGTCTCCAGCGAGCACCAAATCGGGAACTGAACCGCGGCCCCGCTGGCGGCGAAAGGGGGGCTCCGAGCCAGAGCTCGAGACGCGGGAAAGGAGACGCCGCGGCCTCGCCTTTCCCAAAGCCCGCCGCCACGGCACGACAGGCGTAGCAAGAGTCTCCCTGGAGGGTAATACGCGCTTCGTAAAAGAAGAAACCACCCACGGCACGTCTAACGAACGCGACTACGTTCTCGAACTGTCTTTCTTTAACTATTCTTTTTTCTTTTGTACTTTCTGAATGCTGAGACAGGAGGAAGGGCGCTCGGAACTTCGCAGGAACTCGCGCGCAGCATAGAGAACGCCGACGCCGATTAAACGACATGGAACGCGGGAAGAAGCAACTGCACAAGGTCGAAGCAGGCGACAGAGAGCCGAAAGGCAAAAGGCTTTCTCAGAACCTAACTCGGTGTTTTCGAGATGCTTTTTTGAGAGTGACACCCTTTCCTTGGGGTGGGCGCGTCCACACGCGTAGGAGAATGTTCTTAGAAACGTAATGCAGCAGACTACCGTTACGACGAAGTCGAAGGGACCGTAAAAATGTGTTCGTATTATCAGAAATTCGTCTTAATAAGCGGAGAATTTTTTTACGTTGTGGACATTACAAGAGAGCAAAAATGTCGCTCGTCTCAACGGGAGTCCACCGTAGTAGCGGCGCGACGGTACAGAAACGCGCGAAGCGCGCATTAATACCATTTCTCCGCCAATCCGCTCGCACACGGCCGCGAACTATGCCAAGGGATGTGCCCTGTAGTGTGACTCGTGTGCCGCAAAAAAACATTTTCAGGTGCTTTGAACCGCTAAGACATAGCTTCTAGTTTTCCCTTTTTCTGCCTAACGCCAAGTAGTATGACTTTCGCCCTCCAACGGCAACGAATCCAGCACCGTTGGCCGCACTGTGCAAGTTTCAAGGGCAGTCACTGACATAACTACGCCCTTCAGTATTCTTCAGCTACAAACCTCTTCGGCGACTTTCAAGTTCGCCTTGCCCGCAAATTTCCTTCCGCCAAGCAGCTTCGCACGAAGAATAAATACCGTACCCGACAAAAACGCCCTCGACCTCTCGTGACCGGTCAACACGCCCATCATTACACAGCCAAATTGGGCAAAAACTCCGACACGAAAAGATCAGCCGGGGACCCCAAGACGAATTATTGTCGTCCTAATGTCCGCCGATGGGCTTATATCTTCTGCAAGATGGGCATTAATTAGAGGGCAGATTCTGTTATCGCACAGTGAAGTCGATCGGTATGCGCAGACACGCAATCGATCTTGCGGAAGCCGATAATGCCCAGTTACGATGAATATACGGACACAATGAAGTATTAGCACAAAGTTCACTTTCTCGGTTTGGCCGTAAGGGGGAAAAAAAAAGAAAAATTAATCTCACCTCCGCTGTGACTGGAGGCGATACTGTTCACCCGAACATATCGCTGCAGTCGATATAAAAGTAGAACTAATCACCCTATCGACCGACCGAATCGCAAAAGTAATCTCTCCACTTTCGTAACCGACATCCTTTTCCGACGAACTTTTCTTTTCGGGCTACGTGTAATTATGCCTACGCCTCCAAGGCTCATCAGTCAATGACAGACATCCAAAGTAACAATCGAAAGCAAGAGGGGAATTTTTTTTAGTTTTGCATGCAGTTCGAAAATTTTCGCGCGGCCTATTAAACTGCTTTATCAAATAAAATAGGATCATCCATATGAAAGTATTAGCAGGCATTAACGGCCACCACGAAGAGAATGGACGGCAGAGCATATCGTACTCGACAGCGTATCGAGTTAACCCGCAAGAAGTTTCGTTGTCCTCCGACGAATGTTTCCAGGGCCACTAAATAGGTTACGCGTCAAGTAGTTCTCAACCGCTGTCTCTGAGAGCCGCTACAGATAATGATTAAGCGCTACGACGCATGCGCGTTACTAAATTTTATCTGCGGCATACTGCGGACGCGAACTGGAGTAGAATGCCTGCTCGGAAACGAACGAACTTGGTATTTGGTACGGCGTACAAAACGACCAGCATTTCTCTAGAGCACAGCATCCCTCACTCACACTTATCGACGTCTGCCTTTCGTAGCAGTTTTTTTTTTTTCCTCAATATTTTGTTTAACCCTCGTTGTATCATTAACACAGGGGACCGCCGTCGGTTGGCAATGTCTAGACCACGACCGTGGACCGTGGTCTAGACCAACATCCTCAAGACGTTTCAGTCGTCTGTTTTCGTCTTTACTGAACCAGCGCGCGAACGTAACACGGGCGTTCAGCGTAGTCACACTATTACTGTCGCCTCCTAACTTTACACTAAACATCACAAACTTGTGACCGGAAGACTTCACTGGTCCCTTTACACGTTCCGTATAACTGGAGGTAGTAACCGCCGCAGACAACCGTTCAAACGACGCGCCCCGCTCAGCTGACATCTTTACGACTACCTTTCTTTCCTCGTGCGTTCCGTTTTCTTTTCATGCAAGTCTGCACTTCGAGAGCTTTACGATGACGACTTCCCCCGCACCGTCGGGCGAGCTATCAGAACCGGACATCGCCAGGAGTGCTTCGGCAGAACTCGCTTGGCTTGGGAAAAAGAAAGAAACGGATAAAAACGCCGTGGCCCGTGTTATATCACCACTCCACGCACGGACGAAAAAAGAAAAACGCCAGAGCATCGGCCGGCAAGGAGGGTTGGATTTACTCGCCAGATCTGGGTCAGAGCATCACTAAGCAGAAGACGGCGCGCTTACAGCGAAACGCACTTTTTCCTCGGGCTTCCTAGGAAAAGTACCTTCGAGTGTGTGCCTCACGGCTCGATAAGTAGCGGTCAAATCTGATGGCCGGCGTTGCACTGAAATAATCTAAAGACCGAAGTTCCAAACCCAACCTATGGACGGGAACCTGATGCCAAGATTTAGTTCCAGCAATAATCAGAGTACGGCGAGACTTTGCCCGTGCAAAACGTATCAGCCCCCTCCACAGTTTTCAAAATAAAGAACTTAACCAGTAGACAGCACAGCAATCACGCTCAAGGTGCGCCAAGCGATGCGAATTGCTTTTTTGGCCTTTCGGGAAATTTGACGCCACGCGGAGTGGCGACAACGTTGCCAACTACAGCAGGCGGCCGATGCGAGCAGACGATTCGCCGCGATCCGCTTTTCGTACCGTCGTTGCTGTTTCTGGAGCGTGCACTGCAAAAGCGGGCGCAGGAAACGGAGTTCGTCCGCCAGCAGCAGCAGCAGCTCGGGCGAGGCAACGCGATCCGTTAGGCCTGCGCGCCGCTGAGAGGGACACATTTGGCTGCGCTGCCGGCGGCGGCGGCGAGGGGCTTGTAATCGCTCGCCCCTGCCGGGCGCCCGTTGACGTGTTTTGACGGCGGCTCGGGAGGCCCACGCTCCTCGCAAAAAGAAACGGAGAGGAAGGCCGAGTGCGTGCCTAAGCTTCAACAATGCTACGCGCAGAGGACAATCTCTGCGATAGCAGACGCTGGGAACGCCGGCACTCCGTGACGCGGCAGCGGAAAGACGGTTTTGGTGCGGGAGGTTGGCGAACCAAGAAAGCTCACCTTGCGCTGCTGTTTTTCCCAAGCCGGATCGAGTAGTCCCTCGCGCTCCCACTCTTCTTCCTGTTCCATGTAGCCGTCGGAGTACGGACCTACGTCTCCCATCTTCAAGCACTCAGTCGCGCGGCAAGCTCGCTACAAAAACACAGCGAGAATCCCGCACACTCGAAGGGGTCGGTGTCGTGTTCTCGTGTAACGTTTAGCCAGCGGTTCGCCGGAACTTGATCGTAGTCACCACGGCGGCGTTCGTCGTCGGTTACTCTTCGAATCGCGCACGGTTTTTCTTTCCGTCCGGGGATCAAACAGGCGCTCTGCTCGGTGCCCGGGCTCCCACGGCGGTCCTGCACGATGGATAACCTTCCGAAGCAAACCGCGGCCACCGGCGCGAGTATATTTAGTGCTTTTCGCGAAAAAGCATCTCTCCGGAGCGGACCAGCCAATGGGAACGGACAATGCCGCCATCACGTGTTGACGCCCGTGGCGCCATCCACCGCGCCGTTTCCGCAACCTAAAGCGGCTCTTGTCACGTGACTAGGGTCACCATAATAGGAGTCGCAGAGCACCCTCAACCGTGACTCACCCGAGACGCGCTCCCTTCCGAGTAACTTTTGGACCCGTTTTGACGTAGACGACGGAGGCGTGGGTTTGCGTTTCCTCTTCACCGCTCGTGGCGACTTTCGTGCCTCTAGTCTGTCATACTGTTTTGCGGTGAAGATATCAAATAACTATTTCCTGCTCGCTTTTACCCTATCGGCCGAGCGACGCGTGAACCTCCCGAGCTCGAACGGCACTTCTGCACCAAGTAGGACACGCAGATTGCCAGCACCAGGGAACAGAACCCAATCATCCTTTTTGAAAAAGAAATGCCGAAGAACTGCTGTCAGACACATTTAAGCCCATAGTAACATTAGCAACAACATTCCAAACAACCCACATGAGCAATGTGCTTTTTCACAAAGTCTTCCTTCCCTCTGGGCTGTCAGAAAAATCTCTCAACTTCGTGTCCTTGCATCCCTCCTGGTTCAATTGAACCAATCGCCCTACCAAGTGCAATAATTTTCATGGGTCTATTCAAGCAAGCAACTTTAGGAGTCCAGGTCACTTTCAACACACACTGCAATTGCAGCTTACCTTTGGTGTACACACAGAGCAGACCGGGAACTGGTGCCGACCACATGAAAGCAAGCTTAGTATTTACAGAACACGATTTATTGGCTCAAGGAAATGGCCATGCACAGTTACACATGGTGTTTTGCATGTAATGATCCACGAAACTACCAAAAGAAACGATGTCGTAACATCTAATCGGAGGCATCGAGCAGAGATGCCAATCGTGCAGTCTGCTTGTGCGCACAGAGGAAGGCAGTGGCACGGACAGGGCAATGAACGAGTTTAAAACCATGAACCCACTACAAGACGCCAAACAAAGGCAGCAAAGATCGTCCCTTAGATCATCAGAATTACAATGGCATGGCGGCATGAAAATGTACATTTAGTGACGACCTCCGTCGTCTTCCCCCCATATTGCTTGAGAGGACAACAGCCTCCTTGACAGTCTTTGCATTGACAAAGGTTGGAGCACACTTGGTCTTACAAGTGTAGGAAGCAATAAATAATAACAAAAACGCGGTTCAGTGCACAAAGTGGCCAACACACACCTACAATAGTGTGAACTTAGTCTTTGGTGGCAAGCGCTGAATTGCGCCTGCCATACGGCACTCAAGCACAAGTCTCACTCTGCTTCTGCTTCGACGGCGCTCACAGTCAACCGGACGCGACGTGAGCAATGCTTCTGCACAGGTCGGCAACACTCAAACACACTTGGGGAGGCCCGAAGCACTTTTGACACAACCGTTTCAGAAACAAAAGGAAGGAGTGCAGCCTACAAGCACAACAGCTTCCCGTCGTCGAAATGAAAGAATCTACGAAAAGTATCAGAATTACTACGGACCTCTGATGGTCCGCCACCTGGCAGAAGGTCGCGCCAGGAATAAATAGAAGTAAAAACGAAAATTTAACAACAATATTCTTAACCAAGCAAGGCTGCTGCCTTTGTGTAATTGCGCTCGCCTGAATCCAAGTTAAGATGCCGAACGGCACTCAAAATGCCATTCAAATCTACGGAACTAATGCGAAATACTCCACAGACAGTGCATGCCAGAACGGACCATAAGGCTGCATTCACACACACACGCAGGAGGAATAGCCTACCCCGATAAATCAGTGCTGCAAGTCTTTGTGCTTCAAGCAATGCCGAAAGCACCAACTCAAAAACATCGCCCATAACCTCTTTGGGCACGTACACACACAAAATAAGTGGACAGAACAGCGCAAGAACAGACAGCAAAAGGTGTTCTTCCTAATTGGGTACACTTACACCCACGCTGACACTTCGGAGGTGACGAAACACGCAAGGATGGCAGCGCAACGAAACACAAGAGAGAGCATCAACAACCTTCTCAAGGTTGTTTTCTGGTTCCAAGTAGCCCCGAAGCAATGTCTGCTACAGAGATACAAGCAAACTCCAAGCCAAAGCCACAGGCCCAACAGCAACTCAATCCAGGACAAGCACAAAGACAAACAGCTTCCAACATTTCTTCCCTTAGGTGTGCCAAGCCTGACTCAGTTACCACCCCTTCTTTAACAACAGACCGCCGTCCATTGACCAATTCAGAACCGGGCAGACAATCCCGCAGGCACGCTGATCCATCGAGCCAAGCCTGAATAGTGCAGTTTGCCCCCGACAGCAGCCTCATCCAAAAGCGACAAACACGGGGACACAACCATCCCAATGTCAGAGCTCAGCCTAGCAGTTAAGTGAGCCCAACTCCATCCTGTGGGCCACCTCCGTTTAACCCAGAAACATCACAGCGGGACAGGCGATGCTTCCGAAGGGCTGCGCGCCAACAGTGGCCGAGTGAAAAAAAGCCGGGATCCATCCGCGATGGCGGCAACAAACGGTCGACGCTCGCCGAGAGGCTCCCTCGGTGCAAGCGCCCCGTGCAGTCGCCTACAGGTACAAGTACGAAAAGCCACACAACATGGGCATGACGGGAAGGACGAACGAGTGACGAGCGAAGGGTATAAATTACGTTAAAAAAACGGCAACCCCCCCTCCGTTTGACGGCCGCCCACGTCCGTAATGTGCGTCTCTGCTTCCCTGCGTGGGAAACAGGTGAAAAATTGGAATTAAAATTTAACCCTTCGTGGCCAAGAACAAACAAGGTACGGAGAAAATTTTAATGTCTCGCTGCTTGAAAATATTCCCAACCATAGGTAAGTACGAAAATCGGATCGAAATTATATTGTTCGCTGAAATATGGGTAGACCTCACGTTTGCGACACTGCCGCTTGAACACTTGGAAGTCCACATTTAAGCAGCAAACCCAAGAAGAAAATTTTAAAAACAAAGAGCTATTTAACCAAGAGGGAGCTGCATGGTTTACACCAATCAGGGCCAGAATGGTATTCCTTTATTGCACCCCTCACGAATGTAACGGACACGTTATGAACCAAATACCACGGATTCTAAATATAAAAACACTGTGAAATGTGAACATACTGCCTAACATAATCACAGTACAATATGGAAACCCAGCACAAAAATTGAGGAATAAAAGAAGCTCACAGATGTAGCAGATCAGATCCTCGCTGTATTGTGCAAAAAAGATAGCTTGCCCACACAAAAAAATAATAAAAATAGAAAAAGCACTAAAATGACATCCTTTCCATAACGTCACCAAACATTGTAAAATAAGAAAGACATTCACTGAAATGCTGAATGCTTCGAATCTGCCACAAACTTCAAAATAAACCAGCAAGCCGAAACCCTCCGGCATTAACATAATGGCACCGGTAATGGTTATTACCCTAGCTAAGGCAGCCACTTTTCCGAAACGGGCGATGTAGTTGCAATTCCAACCAAATACATCACCCCTAAATACCTCGTTGTACTTGCAACTAAACCAAGAATACCAAACTTTAAACGGCCTCACGTAAGGCACAGGCCGTTAGAAGAAACGGATAGCGTGGAGCATCCCAAATAGTCCCCATGTCGCAACATTCGTGATCACCGGCCACAAAGGGTTACGGAAGAGCCCAACAAGGGCACCGGGTGGGGGGGTCAAACGGGAGGGGAAGTCGCATCAATTGCATCCAGGCCGTCCTTCCAGGCTTCCGCCGCTCGTCGGAGGCGGACTAAAAAGCGGCGGCGCTCGTCCTAAAGGTCCATGGGTGTCGACCCGGGGCTGGACTTGATCTTCTTGCGCGACCCCCTGGAGGAGTTGTCCGTGTCCTCCGAGCTCTCGGAGCCAGAGCCCCCGTCAAAGGCCGAGATGGAGTCCCCCTTGATGTTCATAGTGTCCAGCACGGAACCGGTCGAGTAGCCTCCGCCACTGGCAACCTTGGTCTTCTCCAACGCTCGGACTGCAGTGCGGGGAAGGGGGGGGACAAAAAACAACACGTCTTTTTGAGAAACGATTGCATTTCACCAGTGTTCCGACACCACAGCAGCATGCCGTGCAACAATGAGGCCAAAAAAGCGTAAAATGCGGGGTTGCCAAATTTCATGCAGCCACTACCCTCCTTTCCAACTACCCTGCAGGGGCAGCTTGCTGAATGCTTGTAATCCATTTCACCGCAACAACTTGTTCCGCTGCCTCAAGCAATTACCGAACAAATAATTTCCCTTTCCTGTTTGAGGAGCATTGGGCGGCCCAGCAGGATACGCCACTCTGCAGCCAAGGAAAAATTTAATTTCGTGGCGTACCGCGAAGTTCTGCGAGAGCACTCCTCGCCCAATATTCAATTTACTAAAAGATCCCAAAGATCACGCACTCCCGAAAATCGTGCCAGCTTCGACGCTTTCGAAAGCCCGTGGAGCTCCCTCTGCGAAAATGCCCTGCAGCCGATGTCTCATTTTCGAAGAAAAGGGACACAACCGGTCCCGTTCTTTTTACTTGATATCTCTGCAGTGTTAGTGGGCGGTGCGGCCACTTTTTTGTAGTTTTTCGCAGCTGACCTGAAAGTGCCCATCCCATATTTTTCACTTGGCATCTCTCGGTGGGCGCTCTTTTGGAACTTTACAGCAGCTTCGCAACCCAGAGTCAGTTATGCAAGTTGCGCTGCGGCCTCCAACGCAACGCGACAGAACCTCTACACAGGACAAGAAGCAAGCATCTGAACCCGGATATATTGATTTCTCCTGCTCTATTGACAAGCTCAGCGCCCAGACAAAGCACGGTCCTCTTCCGACATGCCAACCAAATCAATGCATTTCCCCGCGTGTGCTAACCCGGCCTGTGCCGCAGTGGCGGTGGTGCCGAGTGGCATGCCCTGGGAGGGAACTGCACGCACCTGGCTTGCGCTTCTGCCGTTGCCTAGGCGACAACGCAGAGAAAGGCCGATGAGGGGCAAGGCCATCGGTACCACCGGCCGCAAGACACTTGGCTGCGGTGGCACAACAGAGGGGGCATGCACACACGGGGGCAATATGTTACCTCGCGAACAGGCCTGGGCCCACCAGGGAGCCATGCGGCACCGTTACAGCGTCTCCCTTCACAAGTCTATTTGCCACAGTTTGCCGAGACCTACCACCTCGGACCGGCAAGGACCAAGTCCTAGCTAGTCTTTTCAGACAATAAACGTTTATTTCTCTCTCTCTAAGCACTCACCCCGGGCCCACATCCTGTAAAACGGCAGCAGTCATCCTGAAGCGATGCTATAACACATTTTTTGTCATTATCAGTGTGTAAAACGATTTCCGAAATTTCGGAGTCGTGCGAGCAGTGAGAGTTCAAAGAAAACTTAGCTCGGCTCCCATTGGGAGCGAAGCAAGCCCTAGTGGCACACACACAGCTACAATCACCACCACCTTGTCCTTGCTCAATTACCTACCCCCCTCCCCATATCATTTCAATCTCACTCTCAAACTGCCACTTGGAAGTACATAAACGGCACCATTTCAGTTGCTGCCCTTGAAATTCTCCTTCAGAATCCCCCTCCCCGCCCCGTGATGCTGCTGCGGACTTTGGCCCACACCAACATAGGTTGTAGTGAGACAGCACACCAACACGCTTGCGCTTGGATATCCCAGGCTCCCGGCATCCCCGAAATGTCCCACTTACAAGGACTCAACACTGCCTCCTCCCCACTTACTCCGCTGGCAGCGCGCATGTGGTGGCTCCTACAAACACACACTCTCCTCGTGCACCCACACCAATTCGCCTCCCCTCACTGCCCCTCATGTGGAGCACTGGACACACTCTTCCACTCCCCCTGTGAGTGTCCACCCGACCCCTTCCCCCCTCTCACTGGGAGCAGGCTCTGGGGAGCTCCGACCTGGCAGCCCAAGAAACTGCCCCGGACATCGTGGGGGCCCTCTGGCCCTGCCCTGAACCCAATGCAAAATAAAGTGCCACTGCTACCACCACGAGCCTCTGGGCGTTCGTTTCACTCTCAACAGGAAGCTGTGCTTTCCGTTGTCTCTCGGCTCTTGCATGCTTACAGGAATCACGGGCAGTGAAACGTGCGCTGCTCGCACCGACACCGGGTCCCTTCAAAATGACACTGCCGCATTACTGAATTCAACCCCAAGACGCCGTGTTTACCACGCGATAAGCTCTGCTCGCAAAGCCCAATAACGAGATCTGAGCACTTTTTTCCCCCGCTCTCAGCGCCCTTACTGGGCCATAACTAGCACCTTCGCAGGCCACTGAATGTCCATGTTGGAACGGACACTCATCCCAGTCATTTGCCCTCACACCTCAAGCCTTGTACCAACAAAGTCCACCACTTGCCGTCACGGTATTCTCGTATAATCTGGCATTCCCTCTCTGGGCTTCTTTTCGTTCCCATCCCTCACGTTGCCCGCACATTGCTAGTCCTTCCCAGTCAACACAAGCCAGTTTCTAGCGTTCAGTGTGACCCGCTAGGGGAATGAGTAGAAGGCCCTTTACATAATTAAAGGCTTTAGGCCTAGAAGCTTAGGGCACGCAAGGGAAACATGCACCAAGGTGTGCGTGGCAGGGATGAGCTTAAGTGCAGCTCAAAAGCTCCCCCACCCCGCCCCACTCTCCCTCAAACTGTCTATCTCGCCAGAAGTTTCTGTCGGGGTGCTTTGAAGGCCCTGCATTTCTGGTCCACACGGGAGTGCCAGAAACCATCCCCACTGAAACATTTATTTCCACACCGAGATAAGCCACTCCTCATTTAGAAATGCTAGCATGTGCTCTTCAGTCTGTTGCATCCTCCACATGAACTGCCTCCTCGTGGCTTCGGCTCCCACGGAGTCCGAGATAACTGCACTCTTCACGATCTATGTCCAAGAGCTGTTTGATCGTCTTTCGTTTCTCTATACCTACAGATAACCGAACTGCTACCGTCCCTTTTGGTGCAACCGCCGTTTCACAAGGCCAATCAGCGCTCCCGCAGCAGCAAAAAGGGCTGCTGCTCCGGCTCAGCTGCTGGCAATTAATTGCTTATTGGGCGCCCCGCCAGCCTTAAAGATTGTTAAGCCTTTCACTGTCCCTGACGTACCGGTACATTCTCCATTGCGCGTTCAAAATTAATTCGCGCTATAGCGCAAAGCTGGTGTGCCTGGATTGTTCACACCATCTGTAGACTCTTTCTAGTGGCTCGTATTTTCACTCGCTAGCTCTCCACAGCGGTATATTGAAGAGTTTGGAGGGGCCGCACCCACCCTTCCATGCCTGGGGGAAGAAGGTGAGGGAGGGGAGGGGTGGGAGAAGCTCAGAGTAAAATATGCTTTGAGATGAGGGGTTGAGGGCAATGGATCAACGAAGGTGGGCAGCTAAGCATTATAGGTACCTATTCTTGAAAAGCGTGGACACGCAGTGGTTAAGAAAGACTAGAAGGCTAACGATGAAATACGGAAAGAACAGTGGGGAATCCAAAACAGCCAAGGTAACCAAAAAAGAGGCAAGGCAGATTGAAACGAATAAATGGAGGGGAAAAATGGAAGCTAAAACGTCGTTAGAGATGTACAGGACTCAGAAATTAAACATCAGAAAGGAAAATTTCTATGATAATTCCCAGGGCAGTGCTTTGCTTTTTGAGGCTAGAGCAGGTTGCCTGCGAACTAAGAGTTTTGTGGGGAAGTATTCACAAAATGAGGGGGTATGTGTGGTCTGCAGAAAAGAAACAGAAACTATGTGGCACATAGTGTTAGAATGTGAGGGTATCCATCCAATCTACATGAAGGGAATATTGGGCTTCCAGAAGCCCTAGGATTTAAGGGTATCAGAGAGGAAGTTAACTTCAAGGCTGTCGAGGGGACGAAAAGAAGATTAGAATGCTGGTGGACGAAAAGCAGAGAGGGGAATATTGCCTAGGACGGGTACCACCTGTAACAGGAAAAAAAAAGTATTTCGGGCCTAATAAGCTTTAGTGCCTGCCCTAAGCAGCGCTAGTATTAAACCAAGAGTGTAAAACATGGTTGTATTAGTCCTTTTTGGTAAGATGACATGTCATCACCCCGCTTCAAAGAGGAAACCAATAGCAATCATCATCATCATCATCACCGGGGGGCTGCTCCGCGCGCTGTACTCTGTCATGATGAGTGACCATGCGGCATGCGTGCGATTACGGGTGCAAGGGTTGTTGCACCATCCGCACCGGGTTTCTAGGTTCTCCCCCCCCTGTTCTTGCGTCTGCTACGGCGCGCCAGTTTAGCCCAGCGCCGTTACCTCTCCAATCGACCGAAACATGACTCAATTGCGGTTTTCGCTCGCTCGCCACGCCCTCACTTACCGCTGTCAGCAGCAAACGAGGCGGTTGTATCAATGCTGCATCCCCCTTTTGTTTCTATCTGCCATCATTATTTTGTCACGTGCCATTTCTGTGCGTTCTGCGGGCTGGTGGAAGAGCTCCCTCCATGTGCGCGGTTACTTTCGGATAGCTGACCGTGCGGGGCCTTAGACTGCGCAGAGGAGCGATGGGCATTCCAACTCCAATACGAATACGATAAGAGCTCGGATTTGCATTCTGAGAATTTCTCATCTGGGGAAGTGGTGCGAGTTCCACAGCATCAGATTCTAATGTTGAAACAGTGGGGTCGTCGTCCCGGAAGCACACATGGACAAACTGGAAATATCTGGAAAAAAAGGCCATTTCTCACCCACGCTCTTCTCTTTTCAACGCGTTACGTTCCGGACGCTATCACTGTCAAATAAATCACACCGCTCCATCCCTGATATTCCGGCAACCAATCCGACACTGGGGGTGAATCACGGCTAGAAACGCCCGACAAAGAAAGGGTTAAGTGTGTTCTTGCTCAGCATATTGCAGAGAGGGCGTGCAAGTGAGCAGGACATTCCCTGTATTCCAGTGTTGTTCACAAACGCTGTGGCACGCTGCCAAAGGCACGGTGCAGTCCAGCTCCGGGGTACTGTGCTTCGCAACAGAGGCACAATGCCTACCACTCAAGGTAATCTTCCGTAGTGAATGGAAAAACCCTGTAGGCTAAAACCCCACAAGCGACACGTAGCCAGTCCACGAGGCCTGCTGCAATGGAGGGCTGCGAATTACATGCACAACATACAACGTAATTCTTTCGTTAAAAAAACAGCCGCAGCAGCCAGCTAATGCCTGCACCAACCAAGCTGCCCATTCAGCCTGCACCAACGAAGTGGTGCACCGGTTTCTTTTGCAGACCTAGCTATACAACGCATGCTGCCTCTTAGCGATGCAAATTTCTTTCCTGCGGGCCGGCCTTACGCTGGCTGGAACCTCAAGTGTGAAGCAGTGGGGACATTTTGCCAAATGCACCGCACCGTATCGTGTTATCGCCTTCAAGATAGCCAGACACTTGTGTAAAATTAGCACTGCGTCTGAAGAGCACTAAATGTTTTTTTACCGCTGCAGTGATAAGGACTTTGTGTCAGAACACAAACAAGCATGCTTGGATGCATATTTTAGAGATACCGACTGACTCTCAAGTGGAGTGGCACAGCCGTCAGGGACGTTTGCTTGGTGGGTCCGCAAAAATCCAGAACTCGTACAGCGTTGCTGTATATATTGAACCATAGTTTAGGAAGGTAGCAACATTTCGTATATCTTATAATTCCTAAAGTAATTTTTAGGCTCAGTAAAATCGCCTATTTGTGTTTTGTATATACTCATTTTGTGCACTCTTTTTGTTCGTTGACCAATGAACTCTCAATAATTACACCTCTCACAAAACTGCTGTTACGCATTTGAAAGAGCAATCTATAAGGTACAATTTCATGCATAGCAATGCTAAATGTGTCCAGTAGCTCAAAAGAAAAAAAAAAAAAGTTTCTCGGAGAGCTCAAAATCGGCCATTTTTCCGAGGTTGCGAAAGAGTTAAAATTTTCTTTTTTTCCCGCAAGCCGTGAAAGAATGGAATTCTCAAAACGCAACTGCATAAGAATTTTTAGTGTTTCCCTCGCTGAGTGTATTGTTGTTGGTCTGCGAACCTGTTCTTATAAGCCGAATTCTTTTTATTTGCCACTTCAGTGTCTGAACCTGTTCTTTTTACTTGTTTCAAGCCCATTTGCATGGGCCTGTGAAGGTGTGCACTATAAAAATATATGAAATGAAAAATTAAATGATCCCCACGTTCTTGCGTACCTACATCATGCATGTACTAGATTCGAGGGTTTAACGCTGAGTCACATCCTAACAATCACGCTTGCCGGTTACAAATCAGCACTACCACCAGTTGCACACGTGACGCGCTGGATGATTTCAGCAGTGGAGCCACATTCACCATTTCGAATTCTGGCACTTTTAGCCTTTTTTGCTTGCAATGAGACTGGGTTTCTCCTAAAATATCTTGTGCAACAAACACACTGTACATCCCCAAACTACTGCTCTTTCCTGAACCCCTGTCCTTCCCCAATGACCTCTGACCTTAAAGGTGGTGGCACACAAAATGAGATTAGACACTGCACGCCCCCCTCTGGGACCCCGCCCGAAAACATACCACCCCTTCAAACTGAAACATGCCACTGCGTTGTCCACTGGGTGTCCGCATTGCACCAGTAAACAAAAACCCTGACCCCAAGACTACATCTTTGTTTTCTTGCCCACCCAAGACCTCACCCCCAACAGGATTATTAGTGCTTTTTGATGTCGCAACAAGCAGCCATTAAGGATGCCATGGATTTTACGTTAAGCGCTTCACACTTCCCTTTGCACGACACCTCTTCCAGGTTGTGCCTCAGCATGCACTTTGCACCTGACACTTCCTGGACAACTGGTGTCCACAACGCTAACTATTTGCCCACCACTAAGCAGGGTTCCGGAGAATTTTTGCCCAAAAACGTTGCATCCCTGCGAGCATTTCGTCACACAGCACTACTGTGTAAGCTCTGATAAGTGACGACACACAACTTGCTCCTTTTACATGCACCCCTGAGCAAGGCCCAACGTTAAACGATTATACAAAATTCCAGTTGTAACGTCATGGTCCGAGGTATCAACACCAGAAGTGTGAAACAACTCCGTGGTACAGGCTGCGCGGCAAAAGAACGTGTTTGCCTCCTAAAGACAATTCCTGACAACCGCAACAGCACAACCACCCAAAATCAATATATCCAGGTTGAGCGCACAGGTAGCTTGGCATCTCTTGCCACATGCACTGCAGGGCATGAAACCAGGAGAGAAAAATGCTTTGATATCCGACCTGTACCAATTAAACACTGCGGGCGAAACCTCCTTGAAATGCACAAAGTAGCACCGAGTCTGGCCATGCAAGGGGAAGCAACTGCAGACACTTTTTTACTGGGCAGTGTGATGTGCTTTAAAAAGGCGGTTAGCTTTCATACTAACTAATACTAACTAAACACAGAAAGCCACAGCCACGGCTACACTCCTGTGCTACCCAAAGTCAAGTCCCATACACCTCCTCCTCCTCCTCCTCCTTTTCCTTTTCCTCCCCCCCCCCTCCCCAAAAAAAAACTGTTCAACTGTCCCCACTTAAATGAACAAGTTATTGGCGAGGAACCTACCTGCTTACACTAACTTTTGAAAGGACATCAAAGTGAACCTGTCAAACATTCTCGTGTGACTAAACTAAAGAGTGAAGTACTTTTACTTCCCTAGAGACAAAAAACACCAGGCATTCTTTTGCGGCTGCCGTCTCACCAGTCACCGTGGCAACGTTAACGCTGGTTTGCAACACCATTTGATGGCAGCCTCAATCTTTTGATCATCAAAAATTATAGGCCAATATTCATTATTTTATTTTTTTATTTTTTGGTGCACTGTTTGTGAAGGTTTCAAATTGGCTGGAAATTTGCCAAATTTTTTCATGCAGACTCGTCAGGTGTGACTTCAAGGCCGACGTCGGCGAAATTGGCAAGTTCCAGGAAACGGGCACTTTTGAACATACTTTTCTCAGCCAAAAAAGATGCCCCGTAATTTAACCAAGACATTTAGAATCTATCTTTGGCACAGCTTGAAGATTCACACCCAGTAGTAGTAAGCAGTATTAGTAGCAGTACTGGCAACCACTTGACAACAGAAGCTACGCAACAGTACGTCAGGGGGACACTGGTCTTGAGGCCATTTTTGTTATTTGTTAGCCTATGTACTTGAGATTGTCACATTCAGAGCATTTGGCTACCCCAAGCACAAATATACTGTCAGTTTTCACTAAGGTCAGTCACTAACCCCACGAAACGATCCCTTCAGCTGTTCACCTCCATCAGGAAAGCAGCTGCCAGCTGGAAATCGAACTCACGTCCTCGAGCTCAGCAGCACAAAACCTTAGCCCCTGAGCCCCGGGGCAGGTCAATATGCTAAGAAGTACATTTCGGGTGTGCCTTTGTCCGCATGCTGTTGACAAGAGACGGGGGTCTGCGGTCCCGGCGCTGCTGAGCTAAAATTACTTAAATTACCCAACAATGTCTTCTTCTCTTTCATACGGGCAGGTTTAATTAAGAGCTTTAGCATGCAAAGTAAGCATACTGTTTGGTACAAAATGTGAAATGCATAGTCAAATGCTGTCGAGCTGTCGGTGTAGCGGAATTTAGTTCCCACTCAAACTCTTATTCTTTGAGCGGCACCTGTGTCCGGAAGACTACGTAAAGTACACATAGGTGGCACTGGCTAGTGCCCAAAGCTAAGCAGGAATCCCACATAGAGATCTATCAGCTGCAAAAAGAGAGTGCAGGGAAATTTACAGGGAATTCTTGAGAAACCTGCGGGGAGGAGGGGATGCTAAAAATGGGGAACTTCTGTACCTAGAAATGGGAACTTCTCTCCCCGGTAAAGAACATCACTGCTCAAGACCAATGTCCTCCCCACTAAACACCTCCAGAGCCAGGCACATGCAAAGGTTAGCTACCACTGCAGTTGAAACACCACCATACTTCAGTGAATCACAGCTATAGTTCATTCCACAAGCTACGTGCAGCACTGCGAAGGCTACATTGCTGTCAACAGTGCGCCCACTGAGGGCGCCTAACTCAGCGTGAAGGGGGCCTTGATAGGACATTTCCTTCTCCCCTCTCGGCAGGTTGAACAGCAAGGCCCCGGCGCCTTTTGTAGCTTCCTTCACGGTGAGTTAGGGGCCCTCAGTGGGCGGACTGTTGACAACAATGCAGCCTCCTCCACAGTGCTGCACCTAGCTTGTGGAATGAACTACAGGTCAAGGCCTTCAAACTTGCCAGGCGGCAGTCTACACGGCCCCGCCGCCATTGCACAGAGGAAGGGTTGGATTGGAGAGGGGTGCAGCAGGGGTGTTATGTACTTTGTTCCTCGAGGAGTTTGTTCTGCCGCTTGAGGTCCTCGATGTCCTGTAGGTGGGCCGTGTTCTTGCGCCGCATGGACTGGATGTAGTCGGCCGCCTTCTTCAGGATCTGCGCCCGAGAGGCCTGCACGACGACAAGGGGGCACAAGTACGCGTTGTACATGGGTCGCATTGTCGGCACAGTAATTGTATGCAGTGTTTTTGACTTGACCCAGGATGTTTCCTTCGGCACTCATTTGCTGGGGCAGGGTTCTTCAATGTAGGCCAGTTGCAGATTTCCACTAGGGTTGACACTTGCCCGGTTTTGGCCCGGCCTGACCGGTTTTTTTAAACAGTGGGCCGGTTGCCGGTCCATACTTAAAACCGGCCGTTATTGGGTGGTTTTTTGGCCCTCGTGTCGTGATTATGTTCGTTTTCGCGTATTATAAGCGTCAATTCAACAACTAAGACGATAAATATGCGTCGACAAGCTGCGCAAAGACACGCGAGCAGAGAAAATACGCGGGCGACGGCACTGCCTGAGATGGAGGGGGACCTAGGAGGAACAAAACAAAGAAGTGTTGCCACCGCTGTCAGCAATTGTGGTTACTTTTCAGTGAAGCACATGCGGAGCAATAACCAAGCTCCCAATCACTTTCAGTACAAACGTTATGTTTATTTCTCTCTAAGAAAACGCTACAATAAGTGGCACTGCATGTCAAAAACATGGTGTCTTTTTTCAACCTTAAACCTTCTATATACCACGCCACCCTCCCCCCCTCCCCTGAAGAGCCTTTTTTTTTTTTTTTTTTCACAGGGAAAGGTGACAACCCTAATTTCCACTTGTGCAAGCTCTCTCACTACAATATGGCCAGACGGAGTGTCCCCTCCCTTGCTGAATGCGCGCCAGATTAACAACAGCTCCTGCGCTGTTGCTTCACCTTATTTTCTCCACCAACGTCCAAACTCCTGCCACCCCACCATGATCACCCGGCCAGCGTGATCCCACGTAGCACTCCCAAAAGATGCTCCTGAAATTCTATTATTGTGGGTTCGACTCCTGATTGGGGGCGGTGTGACTATTTTTTGCATCTCCCACGGCTTTGTTATTTTGCCAAAATAAAAGAAAGAATCATCCTCCTCAGCCTTCTTTTCTTGAATTTCACACAGCTGGTTTTGTTAGAAACGGAAATTATAGTCTTGCCAGCGGTCGCGGCACGCACAAAATTATGCATACAACTGCCCGACCCTCAACAAATCTCTGTGGTAACTTCGTAATTACCCGTTTTAAGCTTCACGTTCACTAAAAAAAGAAAAACTGCTGTGCTGTACTCGAAGGAATGGGCATTCCTACACCTTTGTTCACTGAGCAAGTGATGCTTTGTTGCAAGGGAGCTGCATTCGGGGATGTGAAATCCCAAACTTCCTTTCTAACACCTACAAGGTCTTTACACTAGACTAGTACAGACAGAAACAGTCAGTATGCAGACCACAAGTCGACAGATGCGGTTCAAGAGAAACCGGAAATCGCGCTACTAGCATTTTCGTTTGGCCAGATTTGCTTGACCACGAGTTCCATGCTTGCTCCACACTATGAACTTCTGGTTTGTATTTTGTCAAAACCACACAACTTGATGCCCACTGGAACACCCGTTAAAAAAGCAAGCAATCCAAGTCAACATTCCTCAGTGTTGAGTTGTTACAAGTGCCACACAGATACAGAACCGTGCCCTAAAGTTCTGTTCGTTTTCACCGCAAAATCCTCGTTGACTTCGTGAAAAAATTTTTCACACGTTAATGAATTGTTCATTGACTTACTGCCAGAAGGTAAGTGCACATTCATAAGAAATTGTCAATCGTTTTTAACGACATCAGACAATTCAACAAGATCACTTAGTGACACACTATAAATGGCAGAATTCGGCAAACACAGCTTCACAGGTTAGCTAGTTACTTCATAAACAGTGACATGGCTTGGGCCATTTCACAATGAATGATTAACGGCGCCCGAAAATGCAGCCATTTTTTTTATATTCTAATTCTTCGCTCGAACAGGATAACCCATGCACAAATAAAATCCGCCAATCAAGAATGCACAGAAGACCGTAAGTACTGCTATTTATTCTTTGCAAAACTCAGTTATATCTCCCAAAAAAGTATGCTTTCCCTCAGCTGCCTTTCAACCCGCAACCTTTACACAGTACCAATTGAGCTAATGGCCACATGTACATCCTTCCGCTGCAAGGAAACAGCAAACTACCACCCGTTCTTACTGCCGTCTTCTCCGAGCAGTGGGACATACCGTTCACTAGCCGTCTCCTGGACAATCAAACATTCTTGGTAATTTCGGGCTACAACGGCGCGGCTTCCTGGAATAAGGATCCACTCCTGCATCTATAGTTCATATCACAATCTAGCTGCAGCACTGTGGAGGCTACATTGTTATCAATAGTGCGCCCACTGAGGGCGCCTAATCCGCCGTGAAGGGGGTCCTGAAAGGACACTCCCTTCTCCCCTCTCAGCAAGTGGCACCGCACGGCCCCGGCGCCTTTTGTCGCTTCCTTCGCGGTGAGTTAGGCGCCCTGAGGGGGACAACAATGTAGCCTCCACAGTGCTGCAGCTAGCTTGTGATATGAACTATAAAAGCTCTGTCCTCTCTCTACACTCATCGCGTGTGCCTGTAAGCGTGAAAGTGCAACCCACACACTCTAAACCGGGGGTGTTTGTTGAGAGGCCTAAAATCTAGCCCATGCTGGTGCGTCGCATCCAGTATTGCCTCAATGCCAAACGCATCAGCCCAGAGTGAACCATTTCCTGCTGCTCTTCCCCAACTGCTATCCTTCCCAGTGTTTCAGTCATGCGAATGTCAGGGGGTGGAACGGGCTGCATGGGTTTGGGAGCAGCCCTGGGAGCAGACAAAAATTGCCTTTTGCAGCACACTTGTAGCAGCCAGAAGGGCCTTTCTGAGCATGTTTGGAGCAGCACGAAAGCCTCCATGGCAGGGGGCTGGCGCAGGCTGCTCTGGCCCTGCCAATTAAGTTTAATCTATTTATATACATTAGGCGTTCTACCGTGCACCAGAACCTACTCTGAAACAGGAACGCAGTTCTTGTACTATATCTGGAAATTTACAATATGCAGAATTATCTACCTTCGTCCCCAGCACGTGCGGCACGTTATCACCGTTCAAAGGGCAAACCTCACGCACAGAGTTAAAGGGGATCAAACAGGCCTCATTCCGTGCCTGGCAGACCGACGGCAGCATTAAGTGAACTCACGGCGGCATTCCGTAAAACAAGTCGTTTGCACGCATTTTTCTACCAAACAGCGGCTTTAGTGCGTGCGATGCTGAACATAGTTTTGTCTTCGCCCGTCACAGGGTTGTGAGAGTCGAACTTATGGCGTAAACTATGTAACGAGAGCGTGTTAGAAGGCATAACAATTGTGAGAGTCGAACTTATGGCATAAACTATGTAACGAGAGCGTGTTAATTGCTAGACCATCCCCCAATAAGCAAAGCTAACCTCAAAGACCACAGGCAAAAATGAGCAAATACCTCGCAACAAAGGCGACCCGAATTAACAAGCGAGGACAAAGCGTCCAAGACCCTGTCTGTTCAATACATGCCGATACGCTCGCCAAAAATAGGCGTTTAAGGAAGTTCACCTCCAATAAGCTACAACCTTTCATGCTAATATTATTCAGTTTTCCATAAGTTTGCGATATGACAAAAAAGCGCTTTACTGACTTTGGTCATTTTCCAATAACTGTGGCACAGCGGCCGGCACTGGTTAACAAAACCGTGCAGATGCGACACAAATAAAACCAAACCGAAGGCGGAGAAGGCGTGCAGCGCGTGCGGTTCAACAGCTAATTTAAAGCTGTCATCCATAGCCACTCATACCCGTGATGAAACCGAAACCATAACCGCATTGAAAAACAAAAAGCACGATTTTGGGAACGGGGTATCATGGTCGCATCTTGTGGCTCAATTTCGGCTCTGCGGCACAGGGCAGCGCTCATAAAAGAGTTTGGCGCAATAGGCACGGTTCGGCACAGGTAAACAAGTGCGGCGCTCAATGGCACAGCTGTTTCACTCCTGCATGAACAGCTACTCTAAGAAAGAGTGGTGAAAAGCGGCCATGTAGGCACAATGTGCTGCACTGCAGCACAGAGTTTCTTATCGCTGGCCAAAGCGCCGCTACTCCAGCAATCTCGGGCATCGGTTGCCTTGGCAACCAGACACAAGCCGGCCTTGAATTCCAAACGGCCGGTTTAGCGCGGTTACCCTCGCGGCCCCACCTTACGGCACGTGGCCAAAACAGGCGACCCCACCCCACCCACTGTGAAGTCGGCAATGCGTTTGGCACTAGAAAAACACAGATTCCCCAAGGTGTACAACTGGCCCCAATATCGGCCAGGCTTGGAGCCACGACTGCTCGAACTGAGACTCACTCGAAAAATGGAGAAGTAATAAAATTACGACAAGGCAACCTAAGCACTCCTTACCATGCAGTGATCACAAAAGCACGAGTGCCTGACTGCAGAATGTGCATGTGTCCCTTCATTATTAGAATCCTTTTAACCTACCGAGTGTACTTTTGAGCACTGTGAACTGGCACGTACCCCCGTTCGCATCGTCAAGCGAAGAAGACATTTGGTGGGGACATACTTCACTACTGCCCCAACTGCTAACGCTGTAGTTAGCATGCCCGTGTGATGTCGCGCCACAAGGCTCGCCGCACCCTGCACATTTCATCCAACAACCGTGCACAGGCCCCTCAATGTTGCCAAGCCTACAAAACTCGCTCGTGCGTGCGTGGATACGGGCATGATTTCTGGCGAAGTACACATGCCCGGAGGGAAAAGACACCGGCAAGGAACATCGCTCCAGGAGCCCTTCGAGAGCAAGGCAATAATACCAAGCTTTCCAACAGTTGGTCATGCTTGGGCAATTTTTTGTACCGTCTGCTGGCTACATTTTGTGAGCCATGGACACCGAATTTCTAACATGCTAAACTACTACTTTCATATTAAAAAGCAAATGGTGGGGAATGCAACAAAGGGCACACAAGTGGGCTGTCCTCTCTTTCAAAGCAGGGTTTAAACATGTCCTACAAGACACTGGTGACATTCCAGGCCGCGGCCCGTGAACTGAATCGGGTGCGAAACCTGGCGACCTCCCAGGGAGTGGCATCAGCCACTCCCCTTTCTGCCCGTTCCCTTCCCCCTTACCTTCTCTCCCTGCAGCGAGGGCACGGCGTCCCTGAGGCTGGTGAAGCTGAACTTGATGTGGTCCCGCCGCCTCCGCTCCAGGGCGTTGTGGTGCGCCCGCTTATCCGCCTGCAAAGGCGCACAATGAGGAACCACGGCACAGGGGGCGCACTAAATCCACCCCCGCCAAGGGGAGGGGCAGTACGCCACAACGGGGCAGCATGCTCTGGCAGACGAGACAATGTCGCCCACACTTCTCAGTCGAAAACAAGACTTCCGATTTGGCAATAAAACTTCCATTACGTTATGCTTGTACCTGCAGTCGGAAATTTTGTTCCCAAGAAAGAAACGGTCGTCAGCACTGAGCAATCGGAACTCTTGGCGGCCATCTTCATAGGAAAAGGTTCCACGTCACTGGCCTTCTCTGTCACCAGCTCACAATGTGACTAAGGAACTCCAACGCTTCCTGCGTGCAATGAGCTTAAATGCAAGACTTATAGACTGAAAGTGACAATCACTGAACTTAACATTTGGTGCTGTAGCGCTTGGCCTATTTGCCTGCACTAACTTTTCCCCTTTCTCTTTCTGGTCCCCTTTCCCTCTCCCACGTGCGGGATGGCAAACTAGGCTCTAGCCAGGTTGACTTTCCTGCCTTCTTTCCTTCATTCCCAACTGTAGGCGCAATTGGAAACTACGAATAATTGAACACAACAGGGTAGAATTAAACTAATCGAAAAAGCCATTAGGACCCAATCATTATTTACAACTTGGCACCACTGCACAACACTGACTAAGAATGCGAAAGCATTTCTTGGCCAGGTTGGAAAAGCACACAAAAGCTGTGTACAAAAAGCTCGTAACCTCTCCCACCAGAATGGATGCCGGCGCCAACGCCTGCCACACCAGCACTTGGCACATGCGTAATTCCCACTGCCTGCAACGTGCTCCACAGCACATGAATCAGAAATAAATCACATGACCCCCCATGCGAACCTGCAGTCTAATATGCTCAGTGTTGTCATGAACAAAAGACTGGCCAACGAAATTACCCCCCCCCCAAAAAAAAAAACTTTCGTGTCTTGCCTCATAAAAATATGCTTAGGATCCTCTGCAACTTGTTATTTTTACATCGTGTTCCATGCGAACCTGCAGTCTGATATGCTCGGTGTTGTCATGAACAAAAGACTGGCCAACGAAATTACCCCCCCCCCTTCCCCCCCACCCCCCCCCAAAAAAAAACTTTCGTGTCTTGCCTCATAAAAATATGCTTAGGATCCTTTGCAACTTGTTATTTTTACATCGTGTTCCCATTCTTTACGCTTCAGACATTCTCCAAAGTTTCAAATGAGAACTTCTACATCATTTGTGTTTATCTTTCTGAATGTGCCTTGTTTCACTAACATTATGTTGCCCTCTTTTTGTTGCTGTCGTTAAAGGAGTACTGACACGAAATTTCAAAGCTGAGATAACTATGTAAAACGCTTCCATTTTATCAGGAGATATCTCCCAGCAAGTTTCAACAGCAACCGTTCAGCGAAACATATTTAAAATCCATTTTAATCTTGGCCCGCACAAGAAAGGCCAGAGCGGGTCGACGTGACATCATCTGCTACGTGCCCCAAACTGTCGACATTGGGGCTCCCGTGACGAAGCCGACGCGCTGGCTGTGGTTGGCGCGCGCTGCTCGGGCGTGTGTACACGTCATGGTCTTGGGACTGACTTCATACTGCCCGGGCCTGTGGGGACGGCGAAGACCTCGGCCGGTCTGGGCGCGCGCGCTTCCAGAGAGGCAGCGATACGGCAAGAATGGTGACGCCATGTGATACATGCTGTCATGGCGGCCGCTCGGCGTTTTTTTGTCGAAACCGAAACTGGCACGAATAAACGATGCCGTAAATGAATGTTTATGCTGCGCTCGACCGTCTAATCTGTCATTCTATGATTAGTTGGCTGGTAGGCACGCATAGCAGCGAAAAAAACGTAACATAAAAATTTCGTGTCAGTACTCCTTTAAGGGCACGCTGTTCTTTCTGAATTTTCAATTTTTCTCAGAGATTTCGCGGCAGGTAAAAGTCACCTGCTTTATACGCATGTTTCCCAAATTGACTGACGTTACCTCATTTTTTCTACGTTTCCTCGGCTCGTGCTTTTCATCAACGCTGCCTGCCCAACTCTCCAATGTGAAGGATTCCCAGACGTGCAGGAGGGAGCATTTTTTTTATTTTCAAGCCGTGCCAAAACCACCCAGAGATACTTGGATGCCCAACAAACAAAGGCATATTTTATTGCAACACTGCCAGGCCTGCACGTCCATTTCCCTGCCCCTTCCGATGGACTAAATGAAAAAGGACGATCTTCATAAATAAGCAGTTTTGACAAGAGAGCGGTTGCTTTGCTGCATAAATAAAATAAACGGCTTGCACCTCCACGTCTCACCTATTGCTGCTCCAAGCCACCTCAGGTTTGGCTGCACAAGTGTAGAAGACAGCACTACGACTCCTTTAAGCACTTTATATTAGGAATGCGTGTATGTGCCTAAACACCACATCCAATCTAAAATTCATTGGAAAGTGTTTCGACATGACCTTTTCCTGTGATATACCAGAGCTCTGCCAACACAAACTTATCACTAACTTTTCCCACCATATCACTTTTTAGCCTTTGGCAACTTGATTCCTTGGTTTCCTCAACACAGCCACTCAATTCGCACACATTCCTAATCTATGGTGCACAAATGGTATGCCTCGGCACAACTATTTTACGCTCCAGTGGGAAAGCTATTTCACTGGAAGCAGATTAAAAAAATACAAAAGACCCATTGATCGCCCCAGTCCTTTCGTTAACCGTTCTATTTTCCGGACCTACACCCGTGCTTCAATAACAGACTAGCCGGTTGTTCTTCCAACACTTCGCAATGCTTTGCTTGCCCTGGCAGTGATTCCAGAACTTGACTACATGGGGAAATGTGGGACCCACCGCTAACTCAACATTTCTGAAAATAACGTAACCATCACCTAGCCACTTTGGGCAAGCTGCCCACAGCGCAACAACGAGTGGCTGATTAAGCCGGCAACAGGCCGAAACGTGCCTCAATCGAGGACACAGCCAGGCGAATGGATGTAGTTTGGCACTAGATTCTGAAAACTGTGGTTATGCAGGCACTTAGGGAACGGGGAATTTCCAATGCCATGGATTCGTAAACGTCGTACGCTGCCCAAATACCGTCGCCGTGATAGCTCTAGCGAAAAATTTTTTATCGCCAGTGAGCAATGTAAACGTGTAAGAGGGGGGGGGGGGGGGGGGGGGTGACGCGTCCTGTCTGCGCAAACATAACAGCCGAAATGCAAATGCAACGACGCAAAGTGCAGCAATGTTTTTCAAGACCGAAAAAAAAGGTCGCGCATGCATTAAAACCAAAACACCCGTCGGCATCACCGTTGAACCCGGCCCTTCAGGTTTGCAGACGACAGAGCGGAACATGCAGCCCGTGTTCAATTCGTGAAAAAAAAAAAAAAAAAAATCTTTGCATTTTTGCAGCCACGTACGTTTACGACAAACAGAAAAAATGTTGAGCAACGCACGGAGCAACATTCGGGAGCAAGTTGCAGGCGGCGAACTTCATCCACGTCGTCGACGTTACGGTTCGGAGGACATGTGAAATACAAGTTTCGATCGGCTAGGGCACCAAACCTACAAAGCGTTTCTTACCGCTGCGTCAAGTGGCAAATGGAATAGAGGCGACGTCGACGCACGACCTGGCGATTGCGGCAACTACAAAGGTTGAGCAAAATAAAATTCCAATCCAAAATAACGTCGTACGTCTCAAAAGCAAAACAAACCTCAAGCAGAGATTTAAAAAAAATCCAATGTGGGATAACGGCGGCGCGTGAAGTCAATTTAAAAAAATGACAAAAATTTAGAAATGGTGGTGGAAAAGGGGAAAAAAAGCAAAACTAGGAGAGGAGGTATCGCCAGCTGAGAGCCACGCAGCAGGATAGGCCATGGAGGCCAACGATCGTCTGTCAAACGCGCTCGGCCACGCGCGCTACTACGCGTCCAACTGATCAGATAAAGTATTTCACGTTAACGACGCACGCCGCGCGGAATAAACAACGCGGCGCTGCAGATAAGCAGCCGAGCGGAACTGGGAAGTCAGTTCTGGCATGAAAGCATGCTCAGGGACGCTGGGACGGCTGGCCGCATCGGCGGCAGCGTGATTTTTCAGTCACGTGAGCACCCACAGCGAGCGTGGCTCTCAGCGCCTCGAGCGCGGCGCCCGTGGCTGCCGGCTGCACATGCGAGCGGACGAATAGCGGTCACACGTTCCGTAACTACGACTCCGTGCATCTGTCCCAGACTTTCCCGCTTCCACTTGCAAAACGCAGAACACGGTGCCAGTACGGTCGAACCGACGGAACGCTAGGCCTAGCGGCCCAGAAAAAAAAAAAAAAAAAAAAAAGAACGAGAACAGGAAAACTAAAATGCGAGATGAACCATCAACGTTACGACTCGGTAAAGAAGGAACGTAGAAAAGGCTCGAGCAACAGAATGACGAGTTCTCGGCAGACGCTTCGGAACAATGGAATAATAGGACACAACTTGGGCAGCGTACGCGCATTCCCCAACCGCCAATCGCGTCAACGTAGAGGCGGCGTGACCTGCCGAGGTGTCGGGCGTGCGCTGCGCGAGCAGCGACCGAAGAAGAGTCGCGGGGTGCCATACTCACGTCACTCTCAATGTCCACGTCGCGTTCTTCATCGCTCATTATTCCAGGCGACGGTGTGCCGGCTGCAAAGGCTGCAAGCGGCGCCCGAATCGGCTCTCTTCCGATGCGACAGCCACCACAGAACCGACCCAACCGAAGGCGGCGAGGAATATGGCCGACACTAGCGCCACGCTGGCCACGCGGTCCGCTACCCACGTGCGTGCCGTGACGTCACGGCTGCCTTGTAAACACAAGCGCTAGCATCGGCGCCGCAACCGTGCTGGCCTGGCGTTGCTGGAGCGGCTGGAGTGTTCACCGGCAGCTGGTAGGCGCGAATGGCGCGACGAGGGGCCCCTCGAACGCTGGCGGGGGCCGACGCGACCCGACGGGTAGACTCGACGAACCGCCGCCGCCGTCATGTGGAGAGAGTCCGCGTTGTACTCCGCTGCCTGCAATGGCGTGCCGTAGTTGTGCGCAAACGAAAGCAGACGGCGACGCCGTATTTCTCTTGCACAGGCGCGCTGGAATGCGAACGATGTTCACCCGACAGAAACAATAAAATGTTTCGGGGAATTAGGTGTGCTTGATTGGGGGTAGATGTAAAGCATCCACAGAAGTAGCACCCTTCTTTTCCGCACAGGAGTCTAGCAGACGACGCACTTAGAAGGCGCTCTTCGTTGTACAAAGCGCTGGCAAGAAACGTCGAAGCATAATTACAGAAGCCTTTGTTGAAAATGCGACAGAAAGTTTGGTACAAATTGGATGTTTTAGGGGACATTAGATTTATTTAGTCTGTTTGACACCAACTCTTCCCCCAATCTTCTCGGGAATTCATAGGCGTGCAAACAGTAAATAATCACTGTACTTACTGCATCAATTTAAATGAAATTTGCTGCTTTAGTACAGCTTTCAGTTACGCATACTTCATTGTTTTAAAATGAATATCGGAAAAGCTTACAGTTTTAAAAACCCTCTAGCGTCGCATCTCATGGACCACAACCTCCGTGTCAAATGTTAAATATTGCAAAAACACTCGAGCGGAAATTTTCATATTGCGTAAGCATTTTTTCCTTGGGTTCATCTCCCCACAATGTTTGCCTTGAAGGGCCTGGGACCAAGTGCTTTTTATTAATGGGCATTTTATTAAATAAATGACGTTCTAATATCAAAGGTCCTACGGACTTTATAGAACGCTGCCTATGGCTTATGTACACCTATGACCCAGATAACGCAAAACGTCCCGAGGACGTCCTCAAATGGTCCATACATCCTGAATCCTATTCTGGGCTTCCAGGGGACATTCACAGGATTAGACATTGTAAATGATCCCTCAATGGTCCATCCTAGAGCTTATTTTGGATCACAATGGATTGCGAATGATCCCCAAATGATCCGTTGTATTCTTTTGGATCACAATCCATACGGCCGTCTGACGCTGCTGTTACCGTGGAGGCTATTACAGTAATAAATTATGCTAATTTATTACCAGTGAGGTACAAAACATCCCCCGCTTGTGGAAAATGTTCAGTTCACCTGTGTAAACAGGTACAAAATGTCTCCAAAGTTGGAGGTCTCTTCATCTTTTTTATTAGTTGGCGGTCTTTTCTTACACCCTTTTTAGGCCCTTTTTCTTAGTTTCGAACACCCTAATTTGTAGCTTGACACCTTCTTGGGAAAAAAAGGTGTTGATTTAATTAACACCCTTTTTGAAGGGTGTTGAGGAGGCGGGAAAAATTTGTTTGAATTTAATAAAATTCTACAAGTTATGGAACACAAAAACTACCTCGTGATCAAAAAGTTTTTGCAAATTCGCGTGTTAATTTTTATATGCTCATAGTAGAACCCGTAGTACCAAAATTAGCGCTAAAATGTGTTTTTTTGCGACAAGTCCACCGACTTGATCGGTGGGCTTTCCTACTGGATATAAAAGCAAGAACAGCACATGTATTACTAAATAAGTGTGCACTCCCTGTTCCGCTTGCATCCCCTTGGTTTTCTTGCTCAATTCATTTGTGTTCCAAGTGTAACTTGTGCGTATTGCCTGTTTGTGTTTATTGCTGCGCGCTCCGCCGATTCACATTGCCACGCGTAGCTGCTACCTGGCCACAACCTTATTTTAGGGCGTTAAGCAACCTTACACCCTTTTTTAGGGTGTTCACACGAACACCCTTTTTTATCTATACACCTTTTTTTCGCCTAAACCCGTTTTAAAGTTGTTCGCCATGGGACAAGATTCTTACACCCTTTCCGGCCAAAAAGGGTGCAAGAAAGTTTAGTGTGTATGATGAAGCCTGTTGCCTTAGCTTGTATGTAACTTCAGGCTAAGAAAAAAGATCATTAGTTTGTATCCTGGAAGTGTACGAAAATTGTCCAGCGGCATTATTTTGACGACGTTCTGAGGATGTACGCTGGACTGACAAACTGACCCCGATTGGACTGGCTGAGGGCAAAATCTGGACAACCTGAGGATGCTGAAACGTCCAGAGTCGGACATCCTGAGGATTTACCCAGGTTTGTCTTGCGTTATCTGGGGAAGCACTATGTGTAACGTTTTGCGGTCGGACAGATTACGGGGTAAAGTCGCGTAAAAAGGCTTACGCACTAAAATTCTCTATTTGGCTTAAGGTATGTTTCAGAACTTTGGCATCAGAGCTTTGACGACTTCGTTAACGCCGACGCAAACGCGCACACTGACACAACGGAAGTTCTCGACTACGAGAAGACAGTGCAGCTGGTTTCCAGCGCACACGAGGAGTCTGAAGATGCGAATGATCCGCACACTGCCGAAGCTCCCGTGACCACACGAAGCCAGGTGGTGGACGCCGTCGACCTTCTGAGGCGGTTTGCTGGGACACACGAGGGTGTCGAGGATGCCTTGACTTCACTGGCCAGCTACCGTACGAGAAGCGTGTGCTCACACTGCTCACAAAGGGCGCGCAGGCGAAAATCACAAGCTTTTTCACAAGGCAATAAATTGGTCGTTCTCTCGATTTTACGAAATGCCCGATTTAACAAAAAAATTTGCGGGTCCTGGTGACTTCGTTAAATCGAGGCTCAACTGTACTGAGACCCGATGTTTGGGGCAGGTAAATGAAGATTAACCTGCAATAGAGCGAAAAATGCAAGGTCAATTTTACAGCGTTAGTGTATATAATTTATAGAACAAAGCGCCTTTTAGGCGCCAAAATAGGCTGGCAGAGCAATGCTTTAGGCCCCCAACGTCGTAAAAATATAGGCCCGATAAATGTTTACGTGAATGGAAATCGTTTCTAACGAAGACGTGCGCGACCTGTATGTACGAAAGGAAAACCACAAATTTTGTTGTTTATGCTGGCAAAAAGGCGCCGGAAGTGAAACGGGGCCGTAAAATTGTATCACAAAACCGCTGGACTAATGACGAACAGTTGGCGTAATCCAACGAGGGCATTTCGGGTTTAATGGATACTGCCGCTCGCTCGAGCGTCACATATAGTGAAATAGGCGGGAAAAATTATACTTGAGAGCTGGCAATACCGATTAAAAAGAGCGCTCCATAATGTCTGCATGACGCAGTGTAATTGTGACACAACAAAAATAGACATACATAATAAACGCGAGAGAGGCGACGATTTACCACGAAATAACGTGTTCATAAAAACCGTTACGTAATCCCCTAGCAATTTTCTCATATACAATGACATCAGAATTGTCCAGGCCAGACGTCCCAAAACTGCTAGATATACACTTCCACACACTCAAAAAACATTTCTCAGAGAATGTTTAGCAACCAAACAGATTTTTTATGGTGAAAAGCATGTTCAAAAGCGTGTCGGCACCGTGAATTTTAAGGGGAAAGCAAATCCAGCAACGTCGTGGTGATTCGCCATTGGCTGTTCAATATATATATATATATATATATATGTCTGCTAACCAAGTTTATGATCTATCCTCAACCTTTGCGTGGAAAATAGAGTTGGATTTAGAAATGATTCTAGAAACGAGGACGTGACTGCACATGTTTGAAGAAATCTGCCTGGAGAGCCAGCGGAAAATAATCTCCGAATCATTGTGAAAAATTGTCAAAACAGCAACAAACTACACAACCATCTCCAGATTCAAGTTTAACAGCAGCGCTGTTTAAGCTTTCACTTCCTCCTTCTAGCGTTGCCAGAAGAAAAAAAAATCGGCGCAGCTATACATGGTGGCTGGAGAAACAGCAGAGCCGGTGGCCCCTCTCCCTTCGTCGGAAACCCAGCTGTTGAACCTGACATGTATTTCCGAACTTTCCGCTGAGGGTTGATTGATTGTAGGGTTTAACGGGCCGACACTACACAGGAGGTGAGGCACGCCGTAGTGGAAAGCTCCGGATTAATTTTTACCACCTGGGGATCTTTAACGTGCGCCGAAATCTCGTAAACCCGGGCGTTTTTTTTTTTTATTTCCGCCTCCACCAGAAAAGCGGCCGCCGCGGCAGGGAATCGAACCCGCTACCTCGTGCTCAGCAGCGCAACGCCTTAGCCACTGAGCCACCCCGGCGGGTGTCGCTGAAAGTCCTCCGTGACTGGCAGGCCGGATCGTTTCGTCCGCAGGCTTGCACATCTCTCCCGAAGTGGACCGCGTTAGCACGCGAAACAGAACCCGCGGCAATCGGCTTCGCAAACTCGGCGTCCGTGCTCCCCACTTGAGGCGCGAACGCACGTGAACTGGCGAGGAGAGCAGCACGCGAGAGATCACGCCAAGAACGCTGGGCAGGTCTAGCTGGCCGACGCCGGGCGCTCCTCACGAGACGCGCGCTCTGTCTTCTTTCTTGCTATTTTTCTCTGTTAACGACGGCGGAACTAAAAGCTTAATCAGCTTAAAATACCGAGCGCACGTTAGCGTGCGCCTCGAGAGGAGCGCTCGACGTCGGCCAGCTAGACCTTCCACAACAATCTGCCCCGCGTTCGTGGCATGATCGCTCATGTGCTCTTCTACTCGCCAGTTCACGTGCGTTCGCACCTGAAGTGGGGGTGCGCAGGCGCCGAGCTCGCGCTAGCGACGCCAAATTTGTGAACTCGGTTGCCGCGAGTTCTAGTGCGTGCTGACGCTGTCCACATTGGGAGAAACGGGAAAGGCTGCGGACAAAACCATCCGGGCCTTTCAGTCATGGAGAACCTTCAGCGGCAAGTTCAGAAATCCGTATGAGGGGCAACCTGTTCTCCGGTGGAGAAAGATGGGGCCGCCAGCTCTGCAGTTTCTCGAGCCTTACAGAGGTAGTGCAAGCTGCGCCATTTTTTTTATCACGAAAGTGTTTTATTACGGGATACACAAACATTTGATTGACGTCATATCCGTCACGGAAGTGACGCTAAAATACAACGTATCAAGCCGCCTGTAAAGGGTGCACCCCTGCACACAGGGTCTTCTTGCGGGGAAGCAACCTTTAGAATCAAAGAGTACGTCATACTTGGGGTTGTTCGTTTTTTTTTTTTTTAACACGAAAGTGTTTTATGCCGGGATGCAGCAAGATTTCTCTGACGTCATATCCATCACGGAAATGACGCCAGTACACCTTTGCCGAAGCGACCCGCCAGCAGGACGTCGTTCGCCAAGCACATCCACAAGACAGCCGCCGACCCGCAAATCATGCTCAGCTGCAGATTTCGCTGCACATTTCACTTTCGTGTTTTGCCGATTCCTATGGGAGAGGAATCAACCAGAGTTTTCTTGTTGCTGTTGTTCAATATGCTGCCTCCTGTCACTGAGAATAAGAGTCCAATTCCACTGCTGCTAGCGATCGTTTTCCCTGCTTGGCTGAACTAGAGGACAAAGATGGGCCCATCCAGTTCCCAACAGTCAATGCTGCCCGTTAACACGAATAAAGGTCTCAAACTACACTCGAAAGCGAAGCTTGAGGCTAAATAGTGTTCATGTAGGACCTAAATTTGAAAATAGGCATTTTTAGACATTTATAGACAATCAGGTACAAACGACAAAATAGGCATTGATAGGCACTATGAAAACACCATAAAAGCTCTTAACCTGTAATTCACCGTCATTTACCGAAGTGTGGCTAAAAGAGTGAACAAAATAGGCCTTCGCCTATAATCCGTTCTCTAATAATTACCATCCGGCGTTGGCCGATGTCCGTCCGTATGTGCGCCACGTCGAGACGAAAAAAAATTGTTCGTCTCTAGTTTATCGTGAGTACTCTGCAGCTCTCAGTCTATTGTAGATATCCCCCAAAAAATCACACTGAAAGTGGCATATAAGACGACTCTAACATTGCGCTACGTTTCATTTACTTTTCACAACTTCGTTGTTTGCAGTGAAGTTGTAAATACGTCAATACGTGAAGGTGTGTCAATACCTGCATGGCTTCTACGGGAGGGGAACGGACAGCCGTTTTACTGCTAAAATAAAACTCTACTCCTTCCAAGTTTCGCTCACCTATCAAACCAGAAAGTATGCGTGCTCAATCGAAAATTAAAAATAAAGTGTTTTTTATTCGGCACTGTTCCCGCCGCGGTGGCTCAGTGGCTAAGGCGTTCTGCTGCTGAGCCTCAGGACCCTGGTTCGATTCCCGGCCGTGGCGGCCGCTTTTCTGATGGAGGCAAAACGAAAAAATGCCTGTGTGTTCGAGATTTCGGCGCACGTTAAAGTTCCCCAGGTGGTCAAAATTATTCCGGAGCCCTCCACTACGGCACGCCTCATCGCCTGCGAAGCGTCGGCGGGTTAAACCCCACAATCCATCAATCAATATTCGGCCCAGTTACGATTAAGCGCGCCGCTGTGCTGCAAGCTTTGTGCGACGCTATTCTGTGTTGCGGCAGAGCTACACCTACGTGCGCCTTCCGCGTGGGCGCCTGTTTGTTGGTGACTCAAGCTTGCAGCGACAGCCAACAGATCCCAACATTCCGCAACGTGCCTAGGAATGGCTAGATCGGGGGCGCCTCGATGTCAGTGGGATTGAATCTTCGGCGGCAAACTCGACACACGCCCGAAGGATGCGGACGCCGCATCGGAAACCTCCTCTCCCCCCCCCCCCCCCCCCCCTCAGACTTAGCGTGCGCCGCTACTACTGACTCCTTACGAACTCTGGAAAGAGCGTTGTGCGTGTTTGTACCATGTCGCGCCGTGTGCAAAAAGCAGGGGGAAAACTTGTTTGACCGTTAGCGCTTTGGGTATAAACACGAGCCCCATGCAAGCGCCGAAGTGTGTTCACTTTGGAGTAGTGAAACAAGGCTGTCACTCTGCTCGAGTCCTGTACTGTAACCTCGCCCGTAAGGTCCTTGTTCCTGTCTTGCTTCGGCTCATCTCTCGCCATGCAGTAAACCAGTCAAGTTTGCCTTCGGCTTCTGGTCGTCATCTCCAAGGCAGCAACATTTGCTCGCCGCTCACCACCACGCTACCACACGGATGATGGAGGCGACGGAGGCCAGTTTGGGGTCCTCTTCCCGTACGCAGTAACCAGTTGCAAGCGGTGGAATGGCAACTTCGCAACGGTACCCCTTGGACTGAGGCACGGCCACCGTAAACCGTCGCTGTTCTTCACAGAAGGAAACCAGTACTTCACTAGACGCAGCACTAGTTGATGACACAAATGCTTCATATCCAATCCTCAACGCGTCAGTGGCGTTCGGTTCGCAAGTGACGATGGTAGAGAAATTGTTTATAAACACAAACTGTTTGAAGCCCGAAAAAGAATTAGCAGTGGCTTAGCTCGGCTATGCCAGAATATACGTAGCGTGAGCTAAGGTTCAGCTGGCTATTCTTAGTTTTCCTGGCTGTCTAGGATTAGCTTGATTATCATGCTTACTGCTGCTCCAATGACAAACACACGGTATACGCATTATGTGACACACGTATATTTATAAAGCGGCTCCGGCGTAGCGTCACCAATCACCACAGAGCTAAGCGGGCTCTACAGGCACACGCGGGTGTTGCTGCGACGCACGAGCCATCGGTTCCACACCCGGCCACCCCTCGCAATGATCATCAAGTGGACCGGGCCGCCACTTGCGTAATGGAGGTTGGCGAAGATGCTGGGCGCGTGGGGTGTGTGGGAGACGCCGGGCAGCGAGCAACGTTCTGTGCGCCGTGTGACGTCACTGCTCCTCGCGCATGCGCAGCACGGCTCTCCAGGAGCCACGCGAAACTGCTTAACCTGGGCCAGTATAGCTCACGCTACAAAACGGGACTTAAGGCCTCTTGCATTCCATTGTAGTACAGTGGCGCGTTTGACTTCATCCTGAAATGATCTTGAATTAGAGGCCACGATGCTCCGAAGGGTCATTAAACTGTGGTAGGAGCGTCGCAGTGAACCCCAAAATGACAGGTTCCAGGTTCAGCATGGTCTCCAGAATGGTTTTGAAGAAGCTTGGAGTCATGGAAGCAAGGTGGGACCGGAGGGCTGTAAAAAGGGCTCGTGCAACTTTTGAATCGTCGTCTACCTTGACTTCTCTTGAATGGGCACGACCATCCTTCAAGACGTTGGTGTACTTATCGCGTCCGCGTTGCACTGCAGGAGTGGTGCAGAAATCCCCTGGCTCTGGTTATGCAACGCTGGCCCTAGTTTCCGTACTTTTTGTCGCCTTTATGGACTCCTGTGCAAGCAGGACCAGAAAACAGTCACTGTCTGGTGAAGGTGCACGCTCCCTCGATGAAAGCCTTCCTCCTGTGTAGTGCGCTAACACGAAATTGGTCCTCGGAAACCTCTATCTCACATCTGGAACACTGTCAGAGGCCTTCAAACAGCAACACAGCAACGTCGGCCTTTCAGTGCTTTGGCGCTTCATCAGAAACGCCGAGAGGTCGACGTAGCGAAGGACTTTTGCTTAAGAATCGCCAATGGTCCAGCTTCGACCAGCCAAGCGGACATACGCGTCGTCCCCGTATCACGCGGCTCCTGCATGGACGTCCCATTTTCAATAGAAGAGCTCGATGCGGCGTTACATCTGCGCCCAAGTAGATCTTCATCAGGACCAGACTGAGTGACGTACGCCGCCCTGCGTCACCCCGGCCAAGACTTTTGTATCGGCTGAACCAGTCATGGCAAGATGGTTTGGTCCCTGAGGATTGTAATGGTACCCGCCTGGTCGCAGGCAAGTCTCCCCTTGACCCGGCATCATATCGTCCTATAGCCCTTGCACGCTGCATTGGAAAATTAATGGAAAAGATGGTTTTGGGTCGTTTGGAGTGGTACCTCGAGCACCATAAAATTCACGCCCATGCTATGTCTGGATTCCGACGAGGACGTTCATCCACCGACAACGTAATTGTCCTTGTCACATCGGTACAGCACAACAAATCACTCAAACGTTTGTCGGCCGCTTTGTTTTTCGATATAAAAGGAGCGTACGATAACGTAATACATGATGCCGTTCTGGGCGGCCTACAAGATGCTGGAGTAGGTGGACGGACATTTAGATGGATACAAAGCTTTCTATAAAGAAGATACTTTTTCGTTGATACTTCGGATGGCCCAACATCACAGCACTTTGTTTCTCGTGGCGTCCCGCAAGGAAGTGTACTTAGCTCTACATTATTTAACCTCACGTTGATAAGACTTATTACAGCATTACCAACTAGCATCCACCTCTCCATCGACGCTGATGACATTCGCATTTGGGCATCAGGAGTTTCACGTCCTCATATTCAAGCCCGACTTCAGAAAGCCGCAACACTCACATGTTTGTTCCTGCGTCAACAAGGCCTGGAAATATCTCCGGAGAAATCTGCACTGGATGCTTTCACCCGCAAAAAAAATCTCGCAGTATAAGATTTCTTTAAATGGACACCATATTCCTTACGTCAAAAGTAACTGGTTCCTCGGAGTTATTGTGGATCGGGATCTATCACGGACTCCTCAAGTTTCATTCCTGAAAAAAAAAAGACTAATTGCAGTGGTCCAGCCATTCAAGTTTCTGGGCGGAAAGAAGTGGGGTGTCTCCGTGCACTCGATGTTACGCCTATACGATGCCCTGTTTTTCGTGTATTTTACGTTGCAGCCTGCCTGTATTACCAACACGTGTAAAGCTAACCTGTACAGGCAATTCAGGTCATACAAGCCCAGGGTCTTCGGACATGTCTCGGTCTCCCGCGTTGCGCCTCAACTGTGGCCATCAATTTGCATTGCAAGGGATCACCCGATTACAAGCTATATGACAGTGGAGACCCAGAGGGCATACATTGGGCAACCCACTAGGTTGCCTCCCCACCACTTTGCATCCCTCCCTTAACACGACCACAAGCATCTTTTTGTAAAATGGTTGCCGCTCACAGTGGGAACTTGCCATCAAGATATGCACCTCCGTCTCGGCCGTCATCGCCACTTTGGTGCCTGTTACAGCCACAACTGCACCTAACCATCCCGGGAGTAAAAAAATCGCGCTAATCCACCCTGTGAAGGTGGTTGAAAAGCGAAGCTCTAAACGACACCCACAACCATGGCCCGTGCGACTCAATTGAATTCACACTCGTATACAAAGGGTGAAACCAGAGACCACACCCTTTATTATTTCAAATAGATATTTTTGGTAAGGTTAAACCACTGCATGATCCATGAATTGTGGTTGGTTGGTTGATTGAGTTGAATTGGTGAGGCACATAAGTAGAAACTTTTTTATAAAATTTAAGGAAGCTCTAACCCTATGTTAGACGATCTCTCTTTTCCTCCGTCTCTGCCGCCGATCTTGTCGCCGCCGTCGGCGACGAGATCCATGCGTTCGTGTGCAATCCCCTGAATTTTACTAACCCCTAGCGCATGCGCAAGGCGCACACACGGCCGCAACACATGTTGGGGGCGGAGCACACAGTGGCGCGAGAGGTAGCGTGACGCTATCACATGGCTTTCCGCGAAAATTCAAGGGTAAACCCTCAGATGTGCTCGGTGAGTACACCGTCTGTCTCCATCGTCTCCGCGTGGGCTTGCAGCTCAATCGGTAAGACAGCGGGCCCTCGCTCTGTTTCTCTATCCGTTGCAGGTTCGATTCCTGGCGGTGCCGGTTACTTCTTTTATTTGTTCGCAGGAGTTTTCTGTTGACATCAATGGTCGCGAAAGAACCCTTGCGGGGTAAAGGTAGAAAGCTTCGCTTTGAAGATAAAGCGGACCTTCCACCTAGTGGTCTTCGACAGCTCTCCCTATACTCTTTCTACATGAGGCTTACAGAGACCAGGTCCATGTCTACATGTATGGATCGGTAAAATCCCGTCTAGTTCTGCCGGTGCTGTTATAATACCAAATATGTCAATCGACATTCCTTTTAAGCTTTCAAACTCGACGGAGTCAACCGCTTCTGAATTGGCAGCTATTCGGGAGGTCCTTCTATTCATCCAGCGGGAATCGCCAGAAAAATTGGTTATGCTATGCGACTCGAGGCCTGCTCTTCAGTGCATCCAGTCTGCCCTCCGTCGCGGCCCATACGAACAACTTATGGCCGACATCCGGTGCTTATATGACGCAGTAATCAGGCATGGGCATGATATTGTTTTCCCAGTGGCTCCCAAGCCACTGCGGCATTACTGGGAACGAACATGCCGATAGAGCGGCTCATGGCGCCCACAAAAGTGCCAGATTGACCTGCATCCCTCTATCATGCACTGATGCAGCAAGGTCGCTGCGGTTCATTGCCCGCGAAATCACTCTCGCTAAGTGGAACACACCAGAGTTCTCGAACGCTCGTCTCTACTCACTCGACCCCGATTTGCAGCGCCACCTACCTCATAACGTGCCACGCTCGGACGTCACCTTACTGTGTCACCTGTGGCTGAGTGTTGCCTTCACCGGTGCTTACTCGTACACCATTGGAATGGCCAACAGCCCTGCTTGTGATGTGTGCGAACACCGACGAGACTTCTGGACACCTTCTGTGCCACACTGACCGATTCATAACGCCGAGGCAACAGCTCTCCACCACACTTCGCCGACTCGACGACCACCCCTTTACAGCACAGACAATTCTGTGTCATAGGCGTTTTCCGTCACAGGCCGAAAAGGCTACAAAAGCCTTACTTGGCTTTTTGAAGGACACGGGCCTTCCCGAACGATTGGAGGGACATTACTACAGTGCAGCGCCCTTAGTTCGCCAATTTTATCAGTTTGCCTTAGTTTTGTGCATTTTCTGGTTTTGTGTGCGCCCTTTGTACTGCCGCGTAGTTGCCTTGTGTTTTTCCTATTTTCTTCCTCTCATTTTCTCCTTTAATGTGTACCGCTGTCCTTTCTTTCCCTTTCATTTCCCGTATCCCCGCCCCGCTGAGTAGGGTAGCCAACCGGACAGTACCCTGGTTAACCTACCTGCCTTTCCTGTACTGTTCCTTCCTTTACAGAGGGATAGGGCTGATGAGATTTTTTTTTTCTTTCGAAAGAACCGTTTGAACATTGTATACAAGAAGGTATCTAAAGGCCGTGCACAATTGCACACGCACAGACTCGCACACACTCTGCTTCACTAAACTGAGAGTCGATTTTCAAGCCCCTCCTGAAGAGGTGGACATCGCGACTGCCGGATATTGAGATGCGGGTCACGACAAACGTACGCACATGCGCTCGGAGCCAAGCATCATATATTGCGTGACAAAGAGAGAAGCCGCACAAGAAGTATTTCCTTTAAATGGCCGAATTTTTTCCGCGTCTGCTCAGCAGTTTCAGGGTCGCTGCAATGTGTTTTCTACGGGGGCCCTTCTGCGAAATGTGCAACCATGCGCAATGTTTGTATCTTGCGTGTGGTAATAATAAGCTATTCGCTTTGATCTAGAGAAACATCGACATTTCCCTAAACATATTTGACTGCCTTTTCACCCATGCGTAATTCCTTCGACTAAATGTAAACCTAAACTTTTCATCTCCCTACTCAGATGACAGCGGATATTTCCACCCCCATAAGAGATGCAAACAACTTGTGAAAGGTAGAGCGTTGATCTTTGATTTCAGCGCCACCCTCCCGCAGTGGGGTAACACGCATAACAAAAAAGGTACCCTTCTGACCCAGGCCGCAGAAGATTTCCAAATTATCTTGCTCAATCACCCGGAATCACCCACCCGTACGGGCACAAGTACTGTCAGGGAGTCAGGGACACAACGCCCGGCCTATCGTTTTCATCCGGGAATCTCGATGTAATCTGGTCTTAATTTGGGCTCTGATCAGGATATTGCTCAACTCGCCATCCGGAATAAACATCGCAACGTCAATGCAGGTGTGGCCCGTATCACTGATTGGAACGCCTTCCGAAAGGCTACCTATCTTCTCCTGCCCAATTGATACCACTCAACCCCTCAGCACCTGGATTGACGACATCATCCGAACAGAATAGGGACTCACACCACAAGCATGGCCGCGTTCTATCAAACACTCAGCGTCGACCCAAACTCCTTCACATTTAGGAAACCCGTCAGAGGCTTGCCAAGCGATGGAAACGCCGACGCCACAATCGCCGACTTCGCCATAAAATTGCCGCCCTAAATCAGACCGCCACTGAATATGGCCAGAAACTATCGGAAGAGAATCGGCTTCAGGTATGCGGTAGCCTCCAAGAGACCCTAATCACACGTAGAACTTGGCGCTTACTCGGACCCCCTGTCTAGCAGGAGTGAATCCCAACGAAGCATGATTCGGACCATACATTCGTTTCAAGGCTCCCCAAAGGCCCTTCTACAAACCTTAACAGATCGATACCTCAACGCCAGCAAGAACCCCCCCCCCCCTTCCCCACACACACACACACAGGCCTACCGAATGACCTACTCGACAGGAGCTTTCACATCTACGAATTAGAATCAGCTCTATGAGAATGCAAGAAGAATAGCGCTTGGGACCAGACCAAGTAACTTACAGGCATCTGGCAAAGCTGGACAGCAACTTTCCGGATTATCTACTTCACCACATTAATACGCGCTGGTCCTCTGGTCGCATTCCTTCCCAATGAAAAACCGCCGAGAGAGATACGCTTCATACCTAAGCCCAACAAGTCACCATATCTGGACAACTTGCGCCCGACGGGGCGTAGCCAGAAATTTCGCTCACCGGGGGTTGCTGAGACTGCACCTCGACCTCCTCCATGTGATTTTTCAAGGGATTGAAAATATGTATGAAAATACATAACCATTACCTTATAATTAGAATAAATATTAACTGAAATTTTTAACTATTAACTGAGAATACACGTTTATTAAGTGCATAGAGCAAGGGACAAGAATATTTCATAAATTTATTCCCATGTTTGGAGAATCAATTGCTATCACTGCTTGCAATTTTCTCTTTTGTCTACATAAGAAGAAACAGCCCAAAAGAAATATGAATATATAGAACAAATATAAACATGTATGCTTAACAAACACGGAAGTAAGAAACATATGGAAGTAAAGAACAAATTCATCTAAAACTAACAAAGCATGGAGCGGGCATTATAAACGTGAAATGCACGAAACAAACAACTTGTGGGTGGGCGTTTCAGTTTATTGTCGCCTCGAACCCAAGAATCTTTTTTTCGTTCTTGCACACGTGCAATGATTAGGGAACAAATATTGAACATCTCTGTCTTTTATGCCAGTATATATCCTGGGAGCGGCTAGTCAACCGTCGCGTACTGCGGATAATTGCACCAAAATTACTCCTACAAAACACGCGTCAAAATGTACAGTTGTGGATAAAAAAACATCCCCCTCGCGAGGGTCACGATCAAATGCAGAGCATTTCTGCGGGGGGGCGCGCCTGCAAGTCGTATGGATTACGTATTGGTTGTTGTTGTTGTAATTGTTGTCTTCCAGCGTAGACATTGTCGATGGTGAAACGTGCCGTGAACCCCCTGCCGCGGCTATGACGCAACGTGGAGCGGCTATGACGCAACGTGGCGCGGCTATGACGCAACACAATCCAACACAATCCACTTTAATCCAATCCAATCCAAATCCAAGCCAATCCAATCGAATCCAATCCAATGCCCCTCGCGAGAGAGTGTTATAGCGCCGAAATCGCCACCACGCGAACGCGTGATGCTGACGTCACGATCACGCCACAGATGTTAGCGACCGCAGCGCGCGCGAACGACATATGTTTTAAGCGCGAACCGACCGCGGCGAGAGAGCGCGATGCGAGCGCCCCACCTGTTCTTGCGCGCGAACCTAACGCGGCGAGAGAGGGCGTTGCGAGCGGAGAGAAGGCGAGGAGGACGCGGGGGAGAGGGCGCACCTCTGGCCGACGGTTGAATGAGTCAAGGATATAAGGCACGTTCGTAACCTTCCGTTCTGTGTCGGCTTTGTGGCTCAGTTGGTAGAGTACCGTGCACCTTGCGTTCCGCCCGTGGAGTCGTAGGATCGAAACCTGGCGCCGGCAAGTATTTATATAGTGTAGGGGGAGCGATGCGGACGCGGACTACGGACGCCAACGCGGGTGACATCGTGAGTTGCTGAAATGCTCTGCATTTAAAAGCGAGAGGTCTACAAAAGGGGGCGTTGAAAGTGGAAAATAAAGTAAATAAAACAAGAAAAGGCTGCAAGCCCGCCAGCCACACAGTCTTATCGAAGTCAACCGATTGGCTAAACATCCCCCTCGCGAGGAGCACGATCAAATGCACAGCATTTCCGAGGGGGTGCGCCGGCAAGTCGTATCTCTCGATCGCGGGACCCGTGTCGCAATCTTTCGGAGGCACGGGACAACTTGTGGCGCTTTCGAAACAAACCAGAAATGAGTGAAGGATATAAGGCGCGTTCGGTGCATCGAAATCTGTGTCGGTCTCGTGGCTCAGTCGGTAGTGCGCCGGGCACGTTGCGTTCCGCCCGCGGCGTCATGGGCTCAAAACCGGGCGCCGGAAACTGTTATTTCTTTTAAAGTGTAGTGGCCTGGCTGCGGACTACGACAAGGCGCGCCAACGCCGCGTGACATTGTGAGTTACTAAAATGCTATGCATTTAAAAGTGCCACTGTCAACAAAGTGCACATTTATGCAGGAAGCCCGTTCTACATGGTGCAAACTTACCGGCGAATTCGCTGCGGCGGCGCCGCCCGAGCGCCTTTGGAGTATCAGCCCTCTTTACTCTCATTGTTATCTGCCGCCAGGATTTTCATTGGTCGGTAGGCACCACGTGGTAATTGTTTACATATGGGCGCAGCCATTTTGTTTCTGGGCGCCTCCCCCCCCTCTCTCTCTCTCTCTGCTGCGCGGACGCTGGAGCGGCGTCACAACCGGCGGCGGTTTCGTTGGGAAAGATGTCAACACTGCAAGCAGAAACAAAAGGGTCCCCAGACGTTTCCGGGTTCACGAAGGGGCGGTACTCTTAAACGTAGATTATTTAGTGATGCTAGACAAAGCAATCTATTTTTGTCGCTGTGCTTTGCCGTTTTGCCGCACGAACAGCGCCGAAGCAGCAAATTCACAGGTGAATTCGCACCATCTGTGATTGGGGGAGACGAAATCCGAAGTCGTTGGCGCACTGGTTTCCGGCGGCGGCCCTGGTAGCATGGAGCAACGTTACTAGTTTATTCTAGTAACGTTGGCATGGAGGTACTGAAGCAGCCAATCCTGCGGTTTCACCCCCGAATCTCCCCTGGTTCATATTTCTTGCTTGCTTTTCCCTTGTTCCTGACTGTATACACGTCCGGATTTCACAGGCATGACGGATCAGCTTTCGGCTACGGAGCACGTGGTCGTGTGCTGCTGGAACGTTAATTCTCTCGTGAAAATGGAAAGAGCATTTCTAGCAAGAAATCATAATTTCCACCTTCGTTTCTAACTGGATTTAAAGATTCTAGCTGGAATCTACAGCTTCTAACTAGAAATTTTTTTATTCTAGCTAGAGACGATTATTTCCGGCTTGTGGGGTTTCTTTCTTCTAGCTGGACTGACAAATGCTAGCTGGAAGTAAATCTCAACCCATCTAGAAATGAACTAGAAACTAAATTTCTAACTAGAAATTCTGCCTATTTCTAGCTAGAATATTTCTAGCTGGAAGAAATGTCTGGTTCAGTAATCGAGCTAGAAAAAAACATATTTTCACCTGGAACCTGAGGTGCAGTGAATGTTTTATATTCAAAGAGGGGAAAACAAAAACCCTCATGTACACTAGACCACGATGCTCATTTAAACTGCCTGGGCAGCCCTCTACAACGGCACCCACGCTTCGGCATATTGAGCTCCGATTCGAGTTAGGGGCATTTTTTGTGGGGAGAAATTATTAGGCACAATTTAATTATGTTATTGTAGGACCTTCCCGTATCCCAGGCAGAAAGGGCGGTGGAAGGGCAACCATTTACCCATCGTTAATGAACACGCCGGTACGTGCTGTATTTGAAAAAATTACAGGCTAGACATGAATCGGCATTGCTTGGACATGTTCATAAATGCGTACATTTCTGCTTGCAGCGCTGCCCAAGGAACGAAAACCACCAAAAGAAAGAACTGTGCCCGCACCCTCCAGCGAAGAGACAGGCAAATCTCCTCCGGGTCTCCGTCAATTCTCCAGCTGCAGTTAAAACTGCCCTAGAGACCCCACAAAACCACGTAGTGTTCTTGAGTCTACACTGCAAGGAGCATCATGTTATGGACACGACGCCACGGAAGTCGGCGACGCCGTTGTTGAACTGTCAGCGAACACTATAGTGATTCAGATTCAAGAGAAGTTAACGCAGGGGCTGGTGAAACATCAAATGCTACTGCAGAATCAGCAGGACTGAAGAACAAGAGTGGTGACCGTACAAGAAAGTACACTGAACTTCAGCAACAACGTGCCACAGCCCAAAACACAATTAAAGGTCTCAAGAAAAAAGTTCAAAAACTCGAGACTGATGCAACAAATATTTCGCAATGTGTGACGTTTCTGAACGGAGATCAAGTGCGGACTCTCTCAAGAAGCAGCAGCTTGGGAACTCTTGGTATCCACACAGAGTCAAGCAAGGCCTTCAAATTAAGTTTGCCTGTGGAACAACCGGATATAAAACTCTGAGAAAAATGGGATATCTTCTCCCGTCCAAAAGAACGCTCGCTTGGCGGATTCAAAATTTGAAGAAGTTCCTCCCAGGCATTCTTCACGAAGTGATAGACGTTATGAAATGCAAAGCTGATACTATGGAGGATGTAGAAAAGTACTGCGTCCCTTTTTGGGGGGGGAGGGGGGGGACATGAAATGGAGATAGTGCGTCACTAAATAAGCTACGCTAAGAGTACCGCCACTTCGTGCACCCGGAATCGTCTGGGGACCATTTTGTTTCTGGCTTGCAGTGTTGCCATCTCTCCCAACGAAACCGCGGCTGGTTGTGATGGGCAGAGTGTGACCGGCCGCTCTAGTTAGTGTCCGCGCAGCAGAGAGAGAGAGAGAGAAAGCGAGAGAGACGCCCAGAAACAAAATGGCTGCGCCCATATGTAAACAAATATGTGGTGCCGACCGACCAATGAAAATCCCGGAGGCACATAACAATGCGAGAAAAGAGTGCCGACACTCTAAAAGCTTTAATTTAGTGACGCTAGTGCCCCCTACAACATCTTCGGGAAGTTCCCCCAGTTATCCGCTTCCTCATAAAGGAAGGGGTACTCAAACAGGAAGCAGGAACAACAGCTTGGTTCATGAATATCGTTTCAAAATAGTTTGCAGTGATGTCCTCGCGGCATCCAACAATGGCCCTAAGTCGGGGAAAATGGACACGATCGATGGCACGCGTGCTCATATCGACTGCGGCTGTTCTTCGCCTCCAAGATTTCTACCTAGGCGACGAAGGGTACGAGTTTTGTAGCGCAAGCTACACTGGCCGAGTTTGAGCAGTTTCGCGTGGACCTTGAAGGGCCGTGCTACGCAAGCGCGAGTATTCGGATTGGAGTGAATTAAATTGGATTGGATTGGGTTAATCCAATTGGAGTACGGGTGTGCAGAGAATTTGGTCTGCACATTCGCCGGTCTGCGCATTCCAGAGGAGTGACGTCATTACCGCGGTAGACGCACTGGCGCTGGCGCGTACCCAGCTGTGCGCCTCCGTTGCGCAGTAGCCAATTCTGACGCTGCGCCGGAGCTACTTGATGGCTGTTTCGCGTGGCTCCTGGAGAGCCGTGCTGCGCATGCACGAGGAGCAGTGACTGGACTGGACCGGACCGGACCGGACCGGACCGGACCGGACCGGACCGGACCGGACCGGACTGCACTGGACTGGATTGGATTAGATTTCTGAAGCTTAGCTCTCGCTATGTATATCCAGGCATAGCCGAGCTAAGCCACTGCTTTTTTTTTCTTGCGAGCGGGCTCCTGCACGGCTGCTTTGAGAACCTCTTTTCTGTGGTGCGGCTTCTGAAGCCAGTTCCCAGTGCCTGCGATCTCAAGTACGCTCTGAGACTTGTGAGCGTCAGCCAATTTTTGTACACACCGAGGACGACCACTTACGAGCTTGACGACAGTGGGTGCCTGCTGGACCGGCTATCCCAGGGAAACGAAACCTCTGTCCAAAAGGGAAATTGGTGATTCGGAGATTTTGTTCATCAAACTTAAGGATTGTCGCAAACGGAATTAGATATTCTGTTTTAGCTCGGAGGATTTTTTAAAGGGAATTTTGAAATCGGTGAAGTGCATAAAATGCAAAGACGCGCTCCTCGGAACTGCCAGCGACGAGCATGCCTAGCTAACAGCGCCGAAAGAGTATGTATCGGACGGAGGCAACGTCATCTACCCCAGCAAGAGAGTAATGAAAGCGCTGAAAGACTACGAAGAGCACTTTACGCCCGTCAACTCTTGGTGCATGGACAAAATAGTCAGAATGAAGTTACAGCATACCCACCACAGCATACCCAAGCAAGGTACACCGCCGCAGCTTGTGTGTATGCGCGGAGCACGAGGACGGTTTATACAGAATGCTCAGTGAGAGGTACGCAAGAATGAGGCTGCGCATCCACCTTCGGCAGTTTCCAGCCGGAAGTTCCAATGGGCATGGAAGCAAAACTTGCGCTCGGCGTCAACCTTTCGTAAGAAATGGGCACGCGAAGATAAGCTGTATGCTTCAAAAGTTTCGGCTCACGTGGGCGTGCTGGTGCATTTTGATTTCTAAACATCTCGTGCTGCATTTGGCTGGTAGTGTATCTGCCTTTGATATTTATTTTCACTATTTTAACACGAAAGTGTTTCATTCCCGAATAAACGAAGATTTCGCTGACGTCATATCCATCACGGAAGTGACGCCGGTACAACGAAGCCAGCGGCCTGTGAAGGGTGCACCCCTGCACACAGGGTCTTCTTGCGGGGAAGCAACCTTTAGTACTAAGGAGTACGTTATACTTAGGGTTGTTCGTCTTCGAGTTTTATATTTTAAGCAGGTATAAGATATAAGCAAGAGAACGGAAGCTCGATGGAAATTTTTATTTTTGTTATTTCTTTAACAATTATTCTTATTTGTGCTCATGAGTGAAGATTTTCATTAGACCCAGCGGCTCCGCCGCCGATGCCCGCTGTCTCCATTTCCAACACGAGGGATGTCAGAGTTGCAATGCTAGGAGGGCGTTCCGTCTCCCCAGCAGACGACGATGAGGCGTCGTGGTCCGTCTGCAGAGGTGGTCGTCTGCGCAACACTCCGCCAACGGCCCCCGGCATGCCGTCTGGCACCGCACTTGACGGCGTCCAAGTGCCTGCGCTGCTGCCGCCGATTTGTTGATGGGAAGCTTGCACCTGTTGCCATGCCGTGTTTTCGAGCCATGGGCCTGCAAATAATACGCCAAAAAAAAGAACAACGAAAACATTTAAAAAATGGACAAAAATTAAAAATGCCCAGACTTTTGCATAAATAACCTCTGAAGATTTCACGCATGCGCAGTGCCAGAACGTTCAGGCAATTGGAATACATTTTTAAAGCGAAAGCATTATCACCCTCTGATGGGGACCTGGATCGACCCCGACGAAGATACGAACGGTATACAAAAACCCAAGGAAGGCCAGAAGCGAAGCAAAGCATGCCCGTAGTGAATAAAAGGTGATTACTGATCACCGAAGTCAATAAATGCTTGATTAGTATTTGATAGTAATAGTAGTAGTAGTGATAGTAGTAGTAGTAATGATTAGTAAGGTGGTAATATGGTGGATTAAGATGGAGTAAATTGGGTTAGTATGTAGTGGAATGGGTAAATGACTAATTAGTGAGGGACAGCAATTATTTAAGTGAGGTGGGATTAATGAGAATTGAGATGGATTAGGGTAGATTAGGATAAATTAAGATAAAGGTGGATTAAGATGAAACTAGGTAGGATTGACGTGGACAGATTAAGGCTGATTAAGATGGGTAAGGTAGAATAAGATGGAAATTAATTAATGATTGAGTAGTGATTAATAGTAATGTATAATAGGGATGGATTAAGCTGTTATATAATGAGTTGTGTGGATTAAGATAAACCAATGTGATTTAATGATTGCTTAGTGATTGATAGTAACGATGTGTGAGGTGAGATTAGGAGTGGATTAAGATGAGCTACGATGAATTAAGGTGAATTAAGGCCGGCAACATAGGGTGGCTCGTATGTAAACGGGTGGGCGTGTATATAAGAGGTACCCCGTCACAACAGTACATGAGGCAGTCACCTTCAAAGCCCGTAAGCCCTAGGGTCCCCAGGTCTTTCTTCTGCTAAGGAGTTTTTGACTATTTTGCATAACTTTATATTCCCATATTATTTACTAGTGTTAAGTTAACATTTTTCCCTTACGCCTTTTCGCCTTATCCCCTTTGAAGCAGCAAGCCCCCTGGCTAACCTGTCCAGCATCCATTGGGCCTCTCTCTCTCTCTCTCTCTCTCTCTCTGCTGCGCGGACACTAACTAGAGCGGCCGGTCGCACTCCGCCCGTCACACCAGCGGCGGTTTCGTTGGGAGAGATGACAACACTGCAAGCCATAAACAAAATGGCCCCCAGACGCTTCCGGGTGCACGAAGTAGCGGTACTCTTAAGCGTAGCTTATTTAGTGACGTTACTGCGGGCACTGCAGGCTCATGGAAATTGAATAAGCACGAACGATTTGCAGGGGCGTTCTTGTAGAGACGGTGGATATCTGTTTCGGTTTGGTAGTGCTGAAAAGCCTGTTCAGCGAACGCTTCGTATACGCCATCATTTCGCCATGTCCAAGGCGGTGAAACGTAAATCGAAAGCTCGTTCACAGTATTTTGGCGCGTGGTCGGTTGCCAAAACAGTAGCAAGAACATGCAATAAAAGAAAAAGAAACGCCTGTAACATTTTGCATATTTACCTGAAGATGTTAGTAAGTATTGGCAGACGGTTAGGCTGCGCCAATCACGAGATTTCGTGAGAAAGCACCACGAATTTTCTACTTATAAAGCGCCGTGCGAAGTCACTCAATAATGGTTCTTTTAATGCTAAAGAACTGGTCAACTTGGTAGGCCGAACATCCGGTGTCGTGGCCGAAAGGATGGCCGACGCTCGAAGAACAAACAGCAGGTGAAAGCATTAATGTCAACAAAGAGTGTTAAAACGCGGCGTGTATATAGGCAAGCCCGTTGTGAACTACCAAATCTGCTGGCATGGCTTATATATGCCGAAGCTGGCCAGCTCAAAGAAAACTTTGGGTATAGGTTTTAGGGAAAACATACATGCATAACCAAGAGAACCATCGTTCTGTTAGTTAAGAATGCACGTTTTATTGGTTTTTAGAATAGCGAATGAAAAAAAAAAAGGCTAAATACAGAGACGAGAGAAACGCAAACACCAAAACAAAAGATGGTTGATCGAGCCACCTGAACCCAACAAAAACAAAATATATAAAAAAAGACGCGCGCAGACCTAACACATGGCGCGAGGAGTGCGAACTAGCGTCACTAAATAAGCTACGCTTAAGAGTACCGCCACTTCATGCACCCGAAAGCGTCTGGGGCCACTTTGTTTCTGGCAAGCAGTGTTGCCATCTCTCCCAACGAAACTGCCGCAGGTTGTGACGGGCAGAGTGCGACCGGCCGCTCCAGCGTCCGCGCAGCAGAGAGAGAGGAGAGGCGCCCAGAAACAAAATGGCTGCGCCCATATGTAAACAGATATCACGTGGTGCCGACCCACCAATGAAAATCCTGGTGGCACATAACAATGAGAGAAAAGAGTGCCGATACTTTAAAAGCTCTTATTTAGTGACGTTAGTGCGAACGCAGGAAATTTGAACTTTACCGAACAAACTTTGTTCAATCAAGAAAAAAAAAGGTGCACGGGCTAGGATGGTGTCTACGTGCGCAGCCAGTAAAAGGTGCAAAGGGATAAGGATGATAGTGATCATGAGAGGGCACGTTCGGCTATTGCACACTAATACTTTCGTGATCCCTACATCATAAGGAGCGCTTAGGGGACCTCGTAAGCACTTATTTTAATCCGCGCTGACGGCTACCACGGCGACCACACGCGTGTTAAACGACGCCCTTGAACACACTAGGAATGTACGCTAGGGACACAACTGAAACGACTAAGTACGCATTACCGCTGCGCTAACGAACGTATTCACATTGTTGTGTGTCTTTACTCTGCAAACACAACTTTATTGCGACGTGGAGGGATTTGGTTGAATCGCCTTGTGCCCGCAACCCGACCCAACGTTAACAATTACTTTGAACAATTACATCATCACTGCATTTCTCCAAGCGTAAAGTTCCAGTTTAGTCACCGAGAGGATGTAGTGCTACAGCAGCAAGCACCATGCACAGGCTGGCCTGCACCCCCGCAATAACTGGTCTAATACAGGACGGGGTAGATGGTGGATAGAAAGATGTGGCACATACCAGGAGGAGGAGGGTTGCATTCAGGCGGCCAGTATTGAAGTTGAGCCTGTTGTTGTGGTCGAATGTGGGACGGCGAGATGCAGGGCGCCGACCGACTGATTGCCGAGTTAATCGGAGGAGCGGCAGCGAAGCGGGGCCAAAGGGAATCGTAGCTGCCGAAGTGGCGGCCCGGGATGGCCGCCATATTAGGCCTAAGGTACGCCGACGGGAAAGCTCCGTCTTCCTCACCGCTGCTGGGCACCGGAGATATCGATGACGCCGACGGAGACCTGTAAAAAAAAACAATAAAAACATGCGGATGGGCAAACTCAACAAAACACGTGCTGTAATGCTTTTCTTCTTATAGATTGAGACGGCGACTCGAACTTCCGGTAACAGGACTAGGATTACGGTACTTAGAAAAAACAGAGCCAAAAAACGATACGATAGGAAGTAAAGACAACCACTGCGCTAAATTGCCAACTGAGTTTAATTTAGATGAAAAACGAATATATACTTCTAGAATCAAAAACAAGGAAGAAACAAGGAAATCCATAACAGAACCACACAAAAAGAACAGAAAAGAACAGAACACAACACGAACAAAAAGAGCAAGAAAAACAGAAACACACATATAGATTGCGGCCCGAGTCCATGCACGGGGTCATTGTGGCTGGATCGACCTTCTAGATCAAACATGGTAGATGAGGTATAAACAGAGCACAAGTCTAAATCGCATGAATTTTGGCGTCCTATAGTCAACTTACAATACGGTACTCTCAATGTCGGCCCTCAATGAAAAAGTAGGTGGACGTACACGGCGTCATTTTTAGTTACTGAGCGTGCACTATAGGGCGGTCAACCAAAATAAAACTGCGCGCTGTCTGAGCACTGCATGAGCATCCCGTAGCATAGACGCGCTGTAGCGGCTTCCCGCCGCGGTGTATGAGAAAATGCTTCATGAAATGGCGGATCCACTAAATCATTTAAGACATTCAACTAATTTCATAAATGGACCGACCTATCGATCAATAAGGGCGCAAGCACTCAAGGTACGCCGCTCAAGGTACGCACGAAGTTTCTTGTGCGGTAAAGGAGCTTACAATGTGGGCGAAAAAGGCACTGTAAAACATCATCCGCACCGCTAGTGAAAGCGCCCATGCAATATCTGCCGGGGTGGTAAGCCGAAATATCTCTGGCGGAGCCAGCCGGCTGTCTCGAGCGCTTCGAAACTGCCGCCACGAAGCGCGCGCCTCCCCACTGGCGCAAGTCGCCAGGCTCCTCCTTTTGCCGCGCGCGACGCGCGTCATTTTCTGAGCGAGGCAGAAGCTGCCGCGCGCGCGGGATCGTCGCCGCGGGCGTCAAAAAATCGCACGCGCAACGCCGACGCGCACGAATCGCGTGCAAAAACGCGCCATGCGGTTCACGCTTGACATTTCGTAAAGTTTGAAAAAAAAAAAATAGTGGTTACTGCTTTCTTGCTTCACTAGTACGTACCCCCTCTCCCTCTTTCGCTCTGTAGTATAAACTCATAGCGCAATGCAATGATGTATTTCAAGTTCGAGCTGAAGAGTAATTCCTCGCGGCCCCCACACGAAGAAGCTCAACCTTACACACTTCAGCTTGCGAAATGGTTTGAGCTGTTCCGTGGCTAATACAGACGTTGCTAGTACTGACTCTCTAGTGAGTTCGTTACGGCAGAATTAATGCGAGCAGTAGTGTTCCCAATTCGTTGAATGCCGCGCTGCGGTCTTGCGACTGCGTCGTCGTCGTCACTGCACCGGAGGGGAGAGCGGTAACAAGGAATTGGGATTCCTTTAAAAACACTGTTATCCGGAACAAAAGGGAAAAAAAAAATCATACATGCTACACGTGAAGCGATGGCGCAATGTTTGCTTCCCTCAGTTGAGAATGTAGAAGTACGGTTTGGAAAGGAGCCAATTGATTGATGGATTGATTGATGGATTGATTGATGGATTGATTGATTAATTGATTGATTGATTTGTTGATTGATTTGTTGATTGGATTGATTGATTGTTTGGTTGATTGGATTGATTGATTGATTTGTTGATTGATTGATTGATTGATTGATTGATTGAGCGATTGATTGATTGATTGATTGATTGATTGATTGATTGATTGATTGATTGATTGATTGATTGATTGATTGATTGATTGATTGATTGATTGATTGATTGATTGATTGATTGATTGATTGATTGATTGATTGATTGATTGATTGGTGAAGCAACTCACAGGCTCCGAACCCGAGCTGGTCTCGGGACGGCGAGTGAGTACGTTCCGAAGCACGCAGCAGACGGCTCGGGTTGTGGCCCCTGGACCTCTGCGTAGGGGCTAGGGCCGTGGATCACGGTTCCGCGGGGCTGGTTGCCGGCGGCCGCGTGCTGTCCCGGCGACGGCGAGCGGCTGTCGTGGCACTGCAGCGAGCCTGCCGACGTGCACGCCCCCCTCGGTCCGGCCGTGGGCAGCTGCAGGTTGGGCACGTAGCTCTTTCCGGCCGCCCGGATGGCCTGGCGGCGGATCGTGGCGCGCCTGTTCTGGAACCATGTCTGTCGGCCGTCACGTGGCAAAACAAGATGGCAAAGAAAGGAACACCGAAAGGGATCATCGGGGCATGAAATAAATTGTGTCACTCCACCAGTTCAGAACACACACACACACACACATACACACGCACGCGCACACACACGCAGTTACGAGCACACCTGGCTTTCCTTATAACGTAGCATTTTGAAATCCGGTAATATGCTCTTTAAATTACCAATCCTGCAGATGAAAGTTGGCCGTTGTCTCGCGACGGTAGGTCAGAATATATCGGGGTGTACCCCGATGGACGCTCTAGGCATCTTCTTTTTTTGCCTGCTCACAGCAGCTTCAAGCAGCCCAAAACTGATCCGGCCATAGTCATTCTATGGGCAAATAAAATACGGAGCTGCTTGCAGCTGCTCAAAACTGCTTTGAGCGCAGAGAAAAAAAAAAAAAAGACAGACCATCTACCTCCAAGGCGTCGAGATCTGGCGCGAAAGACGGTTTTCTTTTCCGTTGTGTGAATCGGCCTGGTGATTTTTGTCGTCGTCATTAGGACCCCAAAGACGCACTTAGCCCCGGGGCCCGAAATTTATTGATCTGACCCTACCAACGACAGGCACGGCAAGCATGTGCTGGGCTCATCTTACAGCCACGGCACTAAAGTGGATCCACGCATGACTGAGCAGTCTTGGTTTGTGTCTGTCGACCATTAGAATCAAGCCTGGCCGAAAAGCAGCTTGAGAGAAGGCCTCGAGGCCAAGCATACATGGGCAAGGCCGTTCCGATCTACCAAAACTGCTGCCATCCTTATTAGTCAGCGCAAAGGAAACCTGTGGGACATTTTGGGCAAAATATAAGAACACAACTGACAGTGGCGACGTTCTTCTAATTGGGTAGACGCGTTTCACTGGTTGTTGCTAAAGCAAATAGAAAACCTAGTTAGGAGAGATGTGTAAAAGATGGCGTAAAAAAGGCCTTACCTATATTTTTCTGATCTAAGTTGTACTACCCCCCCCCCACTGTAATGCCTCAGGCGCTGTGGGTACTGTGTAAATAAATAAATAAAATAAATAAGAGAAAAGCCAATTCTAGGAGAAAAGATGTCGGTTCGAGCTGCTCCAAGCACAACACACACACACAAAAAAAAACGTCCCAGCAAATAACGCGCGATGAGTGGGAACGCAGCACCGCTGCGTCCATTACGCGAGGAGCGAGGAGCATGAGAAAAGCGTCAGAAGGGGGATGATGATGATGATGATGTGTTGGAGGAGGAGGAGGAGGAGGAGCAAAACTTTATTAACAGTGAAGTCGAGCGGGATCGTGGTCGGGGTCCTCATTCCAGGACTCCGTTGGTGCGGCCTGCCGTCTTCGCCCTTTCAGCGAGCCAAAGCTGCTTACTCAGGTGAGAGAGAGAGAGAAACAACTTTATTGGATAGTCTCCTGCAGAGAGAGTAAGCAAGGGCTCCGCGGAGCCAGCCTACTCTCTGACGCGGCCGCTCACGTCTTCAAAGCTGTGTCCTGCCGGCGTCCGCCGGTTCGGCGCGCGGCGGGTCTCCGGAGAAGTCCCCTCGGACCCTCGGCACTCGCCTCCCGACGCTTCTGCCTGGCAAGGGCTGCCTCGAGCTGCTGGACGGCTTGCAACTGCACCGCGTAGTCCGGCGATGCAATCGCGTTTGCAATATTGTCCGGCAGCCGCTCCTGTGCGGCCGCCTCCACCGGATTGTGGGACTTACTCAGGTCTGAACTGGCAAGTTCACTCTCCCACTGCTCGTGAGTTGCATTAGGGATTGGATCAAGGTCTGGATTTGACTGGCACGCCCAAACCATATGGTAGAGCGCAGCTGGGCTGCCGCTGTGTTCGCATAGGGGGTAGTGTAATGTGGGGTGGATGGTGTGTAGTCGCGCGGGGTGGGGAAATGTGTTATAAGCGCGTTAGGTTGCAGGGGCGGCAAAATACTACCGACTAGCGCAGCAATCGTGTTTGGGGTTCCATGGCAGTATGGGCAGTTGGGGTGGGGTATGCGGTTCAGAAAATCCTATGGAGGAAGTGTGGTTGTGGCAAGCCTCGGTCTGGAGTCATCGCCAACTGTGTGCGTCGGGCACACCTAGGGATGGATGTGGGGGAAGTACAGCCCTGCGGGAAGCTCTGTGGTGATTAAGGATGTCGGAGTAGTTCTGTGAGAGTGGGTGCGGGACCGCAGGGCCTCTAAGTGGTTCGTCTTCTTCCCCTTCTTGGAATGCTCGGTGGGTAACAGACGGGACACATCACGGAAGAGAGGGGATAGAAGAAAAGTGTAGCGGAAGAATGCGGGGTCGGGGGAGGGGCGTAGGGACAGCACGATGATAAGAGAGTGGATGGAACTTCGGAAGGGAGGGAGAAGCTTTACAGACTAAAGGATGACCACTCGATCTAAAAGGGGGACAGGTGTTGAGGTAGGCGAAAAAACTTCGGATCCACAATTGGACGGCGCTAAACAAGATAAAACCTTCGTCGAAGGGGACGGAGAAAGTAGGCAGCGGCAGGGAATGGGTGGAGCGGGTGGAGTGGGAAAGTATTGAGGAGAGGGGGCGGGAGCGTACAAGAATGTGTGACGGGGTGAGAGGCGGTGTAATCACGTAGAACGTTGCTGGCCGCCGATGGAGCGACCAAGTGTGCACTGCCAAATGTCGGAGTGCGCCTGCGAAAGCCACCGTCGTCCGTCTCACATATGGGCACGGCCTGGAGACCCTTTCCCCTTAATCTCCCCAATCGACCTCCGGGAGGACGCGCCGGCCCGCTCGGGCTTGCAGAAGAGTCTCGCGGAACCAGCTGCCATGGTATACGCTGCGGCTGCCGGTCGCCTAACACGTCTAATCAGACTGAACTTCGAAATAAAGTTCTCTCTCTCTCTCTCTCTCTCTCTCTCTCTCTCTCTCTCTCTCTCTCTCTCTCTCTCTCTCTCTCTCTCTCTTTTCACTTTCAAGTTGTCATTTGCAACTCGACGAGACTTTGCGCACCCTCCCCAATCCTCATCGGCGCTACAAACACTTCCACGAGGCCCCAGATGCTGTCAGCCCGCAAGTCGGTAGAATGCCACACTAGGAAGGATACCAAGTCACCTCGCCGAAGACTCTCTTCCCCTAGGACACCGTGCAAAGTGAGGAGCAACACAACTACAGTCGCACCGTTCTCCACGGAGCTCACAGGGGAACCTCGGAATACCATATTTTAATACAGAACGTCTGTTCCCAACTCCACTCGATTATCGTCATTGATTCTTATCTGCTCCTCACGATTGCGAGGCGGCGTGTTCCTCCATCAGCCGTCGCCATATTCTGCATGCTAACCGGTTCTTTCGTGCAAATAATTCACCCTCGACTCTGTTTCAGCCGAGCAGCAAATGCTCCTGAGCAGTTCGATGCATTTTTTTGGCGCGATTTCGTTCGAAGTGTGAATGCATGCTCCCACCCTGGTCTGCTTGATGGTGATTCCCAGCTCCCGGGACAGCTCGACAGTCTGCTTCCCGTCGACGAATTTGTGCTGCCTGAAGACTTGCTCCAGCCTGGCTACCTGGGCGACGCTGTACTTGGATCTGGAGGCCGCACTCTCCGGCCAGGCCCCGTCGTCCTCCGGCGGCGGGGACGCCATCTTGAGGCCGCGCTTCCTGCACTTCAGGAGACGAAGAAATCCGGCGTTCAGATGGAAGCGAAACGAGCAGTGAGGGGCGAGGGTACTGTGACGAACGCCGCGACATTGGTGTGGCGTTACGCCGGTCCAAATATAGCTGAGGTCATTAAGGCCCCACGCTTAAGGTAGTACATTTGGTGGACGCTTTGGTGCCCAACACATGAACGGTCAGGCGTTGCTAAGGTAAGGCGAAGATGATTTGAGTTTAACCTCCTCAGCTGAAGGCACAGATAGGCTTTCGCCTTCCCATTCTTAAAATTTTCTAAGTGTCCAGGGGGCTGCGCAGCGCACAGTCACCTCGCATGTGCTCCCGCTTTTGTACTCCTTGGCTCCAAAACGACAACCGCCACCGCAGCAAATTTGCCACGAAGGTGTTTGTAGCGTCACCAGCTATTCGCCGATACCACCCATGACCCAGTCTGAGCATCCGGTGGACCCCAACCAGTGGTTCAAGATTTGAGGTGGGAGAACGCTGTTAACCCTAACCTGTTCCTGCCAGTGCGCGCAGCGGCTGCGCGTGCCCCCGGGCACGCCGCGATCCACATCGGCAGCATTCTACTCCTCGTGCACGCCTCAACTTGCAACTCTCTACCATACCCGACCTGAAGCATGCTTTGTACGCAGATGACTTAACCTTATGGACAACCACAGGAACCATCGGAGACCAGCAAGAAGCCCTTCAAACAGCTGTTGATTGCACATGCAGGTACTTACAGGAACGTGGTCTTGCATGCGCACCATAAAAATCGGCCCTCCTTACCCTTCAACAACGCACAAACGACAGAAGAATATCGCCAGTACCAGACCCTAAACTCCATATTCAAAACTTTCCCATTCCAACTGTTACCCACTTGCGCATAATCGGACTCACCGTCCCACAGGACGGATCGGGCTCCCATTCAATCCTACAACTTCAACGCACCATGATTCAGCTAACCCAATTAATTCGCCGTATCACGCACAAACGGACCGGACTGAAAGAACCAGACCTCATCCGACTCATTCAAGCCTTGCTTATCAGCCGTGTTACGTACGGTACGCCTTGCCTGTCCCTCAAGCCAGCCGAACGGCGAAAGCTAAATATTCTTATCCGACAAACATACAAGACGGCCCTCGGACTTCCTACATGAACATCGAACGCCATGCTGTTGCAACTGGGCTTACACAACACCTGAGAAGAGCTCTGTGAGGCGCAACGCATTGCACAACTCCAACGGCTCCAACTCACTAATGCTGGACGTGCGGCCCTGGTGCGCTTTGGATATTCATCGCCTCCGGTCTCCAGATGCAGAATGCATGTTCCACTGTCTATACGGAAACACATCCGCGTTACCCCAATTCCTAGAAATATGCACCCTACCTATCACATTGGAAGACGAAGGGCCCGCGCCAACTATCTTCAGGCACAATTTCAAAATCAAAAGGATGTGCTGTACACAGATGCCTCTCCCTACGTAACCAAAAACGCCTATGCGATTTCAGATGTGAATAATACACTTCAGACAGTAGCCACAGCCACTGTCCTCACCACGGACACCACCATTGCAGAGGAAGCAGCAATAGCCATGGCAGCCACCACAACACAGAGCGACTACGTTACCATACTGACCGATTCTCAAGAGGCTTGCCGCAACTTCCTGCGAGGCACTCTCTCCCCAGCAGCCCTCAATATTCTCAAAACCAAGACTCACCTACCTGACCTCTGCATTATCTGGGCACCAAGTCATTCAGGCACAGTCGGCAATGAAGCGGCGCATATCGCGGCTCGAGAAGCAGTACACTGGGCCATTGCGGACAGCCACAACCCTATGCCAACCACCCCCACTAACTATACGCCCCAACCCCTGCTAACATACAACGACATCCTCTCTCACTACCGACTATCCCGTCAACAGTTTCCTCCCCCGCATAAGCAACTCACCAAAGAGGAAGGAGTTAAACTTCGCCAGATCCAAACAAATACCTTCCCCCACAACACGTTCTGGCACAAAATATTCCCCAACCAATTCTCCCCTCAGTGCATCTTCTGCCCCACATCAGGAACACTATATCACATAGTGTGGGAATGCTCGAACATCCCAGACCTCCCTCCCAATCCCAACCCTACCCCTTCACAGTGGGCGGCGGCGCTGACCAGCTCCGACCCCTGCTCCCAGCTTCGGCTGGTGAATAGGGCACGGAAGGCCGGCTACAGCCAGGGAGTCCTGTAGTGGGGACACCCCTCACTGGTCCGGAGTGACTGCACTCAACGGATGGGATAAATAAAGTTTTTCCTCCTCCTCCTCCTCCCCCGTAATTATTGCATAGATTCCTATGGCGCCAGAAGAGTCCTCGGGCTACCCGTGGCGAGTCCGATGCTGATAATCTAAGAGCCCCAGTGATGCCACAGATGTTGACTTCACCAGACAGTTGTGACGCCACAGCCGCAAGCGACCTACCTTCTTGTCACTGTATCACCGATGGCGACACTCGTGGCCCTGACATCCTCGCCTTTTCGGGGCAAGGGTCCTTCACGGAACCTTGTGGTAGCCTAGAAAAAGACCCTCCATGTACCACGTGGCGCACATAAGCGCGTCAGGTACAGGAATACACGGAAATGGACGTGCGGGTTACATCATGATCTGCGTTAGTTAACGTTGTTGGATTTCATTCGAAGTTGGCGTTGCTGCAAAACTGGCTTCAGTTACTACAATTCTCCGCAAAGTATTCTAATCACTGCTGGCGCCACTATCAGTTGTGCGGTCACGCCCACCGCTAAAGGTCTGCATCAGCGTACGTGACTGGCACGTTCTGAGCCGGTGACCTTGAAGCGTCCTTAGGGTGGCCTTGAGGAAACCTCTTTTCTGCGCTATGGGGTACCGCGATGGACAGCTAGGGCATGTCGGTTACGCACTCACAGAGTTGTCTGCCCCCGCGACGTTGTTTGCCAATGATGTGCTCGCAATAGATTTTGGCAAGTGTCCCCAAGACAGCACTGCTGACAGTTGCAGGTTGGATACGCAGGACTACAAAAGGTTGCGTCTTGTACAAAAGAATGTCTTGTTTTACAACGACGTGCGGTCACCGACCCCTGCCTCGTGAAGTCCTCCGACAGAGTTGGTGCACTTGTCGCAAAAACAGATATTTTAGCGCTAATTTTAGGATTATGCATTTCAATGTGACCATATATAAGACAGCGGGCGGATTTGCAAAATCTTTTTTAATCGTGAGGTGGTTATTATGTTCAATAAATCGTAAAACATTATTAAGCACCAAACACATATTCCACACCATTTCAACACCCACAAAGAAGGATGTTCATTATTTCAGCACCCGTTTTTCCCACAAGGGTGTAAAACTACAAAGTATATGGAAACATAGTATGTGCTTTATTTTGTGGGCGTGTTTTACTTGTTTGGGAACGCACAATCGGGCCGTTCATCGAGTCGGCTACGCCATGAATCATCCACGTTGTAACCCCGCTGCTGACTGCTGAAATTGCGAAACTTTTTTGTAGCGTATGCTACACTTGCCGAGGTTGAGCAGTTTCGCGTGGACCTTGAAGGGCCGTGCTCCGCAAGCGCGAGGAGCATTGGATTGGATTAAATTGAATTAGATTTGGATAGGATTAAATTGGATTGGATTGGATTGGAATGGAAAATAAATCAAATTGGAGTACGGGTGTGTAGAGAATTGGGTCTGCACATTCGCCGGTCTGCGCATTCCAGAGGAGTGCTCCTGCCTAGTCACTGCTCCTCGCATGCGCGAGAAGCAGTGACTAAACCGGATTGGACTGGACTGGAAATAGTTTTAGGAGCAGTAAGCATGATAATCAGCTAATCATGACAACCAGGAATCGTAAGAATAACCAGCTGAACCTTAGCTCACGCTACGTATATCCTGGCATAGCCGAGCTAAGCCACGGCTAATTTTTTAGTGAAACTGCCGCGCAGATTCGTGTTTTCGCATGCAGAGGTACCAGCTAATCGCGGAGGGAAGTGGGCAGCGTTGCAGAATACGCCGCCCATCTCCCCCTACCCCCCCCCCCCCCCGCCCCCCGCGAATAAATCAATAAAGGCACAGCACGTTGCATTTGGATTTCAGCTCAACAAAACAAACAATAGAACGTGCCGAAGTGGACGTTTTCATTTTTTGTCCGAGGATTTCCATGGTATACAGGGAGCACCCAAGCAATTTTTTAACCTCCTTGGGAGCGCCACACTATGGAGGAGGAGGAGGAGGAGGAGGAGGAGGAGGAGGAGGAGGCGGAGGAGGAGGAGGTGGTGGAGTACTTTAATTAAAACAGAAGGATCTAATTGTTTATTTGGAGAGAGCTGCGTTGGGGTGGGTGTGGGGCTCTGTGGGGGTTGAAGAAAGAAATTGAACTTGTGCCTCCGATTATGCTAGACGTAGGCATGAATGCATACGCCTACATCGTGGGACGCAGGCGCAACTACTCCCTTTATTTCGCACTCTTTGCAGTTTAACCGGCGACATTAGGTGCACGATTCACACGCGGAATCACTTCGCGCCTATTCACGCGCATCACCGGGGGCAGTGGGGTTTACAAATTTTGTGCGGGCCCATCTTTTATATCTGTAACGAAAAGTGCTCGACCGACCAATCGACCAACGCTCAGGCGAATCTGTTCGACCTGGAGAGTTGGCATTTCTAAAGTGCATTCCTTTATCATGGGGTCTAGGGGCTTACTAGGTCCGTATTTTAATTCGAAGGCCGAAAACCGGGCGTCGTCGCAAGCATTATAGGACACTGAACGGTGGCGCGCGAGCAGCGTGAAGTGCCGGCCTGGGATTAGGCCAAACGATACGCTATTCGCCGCGAGCTCGACATGTAGGTGGCGACAGCGTCGCGCTGCTAGTGTGGATGCTCCGCTGAGCGGCCCGTAAAAATACACACTGGGGGCGCGCTTCGTGCCTTTTTCTCGCCGTATGTGCGCACGACAGGTGCACACAAGAGTGGTATGCTGTAGTTCGGTTACTCAACGTTCAATGTATAGCATGGAAGCGGCAGTCAGTTTTCATTATTACGCCAAAAAACGCGACGACTCATCGGGAATCTCAGAATGGCCGTAATTGTGACAATGAACTTGTACGCTGTAGCTCGTAGCAAGCTCGATCTTTCCAGACTATGGCTTTGAGCCTTCAATAAAAGCATAAATAGAAACAAATCAGGAAGCCTCGATCTCTGAAATTCAGTTTACAACGGAAATCTCAGTCGCTTTCACTGGTAGCATGACGCATTCTTGCATTTGTGGGATATGCTCTGAAATGGTAACACTACTTAACTGCCCCGAAATTCTTTCTAAGAGCTTACGATATTTTTTGTGTGTTCAAAAGGCAACATAAAATTACTGAATTTTGATCAGCGCAGATATATAAATGTAATCGCTCTAACGGGTCTTTTAAATGAAATTTTAGCGAATCTGAAGGAAGGTTTCACGAATAACGGTTTCGGATCACTTATTTACGGCTTTCGTCGCAAGTGAACTTGCGAATTGAATTGTCAACGCACGCAGTACAATCAACATCTCATGTTTAGCTAGGTTTTCGCAAAGTGACAAGCAGGCTTACTGTGTGCAAACCAAGCTTCTGGGACCTCACAGTGAGCACAAATTTTCTGTGACGGCTGCTCTGTTGACGATTTGCGTTCCTTTTAAAATCTAACATGTGCCTGCAACAACGAGATGTGTTTGCATTCTTGCGTATAAGGTCGCTTACGAACCCTAAAGACGGCAATAAATGAAGTTGCGCTGTTGCAGATGTAGTAAAACATTTCCTTTTTATTTCTCGTTGCAAATCAGCGTAACGGGTTCCCGGTAACCACTTTGTTTTGTAAACTGAATATCGCCTTTGTCTTGGCATTTAATTCTTGAGGATAGGTTAAAAAATGAAATTCTGCGCATTTTATTTTTTTTCGGGAAGGGGGAGGGGGGGGGGGGTTCCGTGCCAACGTTGCAAGAGCAGCGAGAAGAGAACGCATGTAACGCGCGCGAAAAGCCAAACTATGTTTATCAGTATTATTTACAATCGAAACTACACTAGGCGTCGTGTTCTGTAGCGGTGAAAAAACAGTACACGTATTTTCCAAAATGATTAACCCCCCTTTGGTCCGAGATTGTCCAGGAATTGTGGGACGCCTTTTCCAAAATTGTATTGAAAGCAAGCATTGTAGGAAAAAAAAAGCGAGTCATGGCACACACCTCACACACATGTGGGCAACAACGTGCATTATATATTACGCGTTTTCTCCTCTTTCTTTAAACTTAGGTCCACCTGAAGAGGTTAAGACGTGACCAAATTAGGCATTTGGTTATGCTGAGTGAGAAACGTTTCTAGACAAGGTGATTCATGTCGGATTTGAAAATGATATATATGAAAATGAGACACAAAATGCCACATGACTGACGCAAACTCACAACTGCTTAATTTTACCGAAACATCCCCCCTAAATACTCTTGCGCATCCATAGAAACGTATTTTAAATAATACGTAAAATTAGCAACTCGATACAGTTGAATAAATGTTTATTCCTCCTCCTGAGTATAACCAACGACTGTGCAAAAATGGTATTTATTTTAGAAAAGGTACGGGAAGGACACGATCACACAGACGATTGCGGGTGTAAAATACGTGCCCGGTAATGTATGGGCGATAGCGCACGGGTCGTGTGCAGTGTAAATGTTTTTGTTTGTTTCTTCTTTCTATAAGGACACAGCGCAATTTTACAAGGGTGTGGAAATTGCACGCGTATGCACAGGTCTTGTCGCTTCTTACCCGTTTCGCGTACTAAACTTTTATCCTTTAAATAATCGCCACGCCACCTTCAAAAATCACCCTTCGACGTTCCCGAAACGGTAGACGACTGCACTCAACAATAAGAAAAGTGCAATGTGTGGAAGCAATGTTTATAACACGTTTCACACTCAAGCGGTGACCACAGCGAAGATGTTTCGTGGAATTAAACCAGTGCATTAACCCGCAACGGCCGCTGATTATTGCGTTTCTAGAGGAAACGAGCACGCAGAGGTTACTATGTCATTGCTTACTGCCAAACGAGCACACATATTGGTTGTTTTGTCGTGTGCAGCACGCGTCTTGCACCGCACGCAACGTGAAAAAGCAGACGACGCGAGAGCGCCATCCACACTAGGAGCGGTTCGTCCCGCCGCCGCCAGGGGCCGACTGTGTTCGCGCTCGGGGCGAATAGGCCTCCTGCGCTGCCCAGGGGGCGCTGCGCAAGCGGCTTCCGGGCAGTACTTCCGGGTAGTACAAAGCTGCGCGGGTCCCATAGGATCCCGTGTTGAATGAAGCAAAATGAGCTCGACGCTCCCGATTATTTTGCGACGTGGTCACCAGCTCATCCCCGCCGCGTCCGATCTATTTCAGCGATCAACTTGGCATTAGGGGAAAAAGCTTTGGAGCGCTAAACACGTTTACAGCGCCGACGAAAGTGCCGGGACCGTGACGGCGTCTGCTACTCGCAGGTTCACCGATCGGTGGTCGTACGAAGTGAAATTTTAAGTAAAATTTCTAGTTTAAACTAATACTCTAGGTGACAAAGACTTCTCAAAAACAGCCGATCAAAAAAGAAGAGTGACGCAATCGGCGATGATCGCGCTTTAAAAAGCCAGCGAGTCCGGCAGACCGCAGGCTCGCCTGCTGCGGTACGTGCGCCGCTCTTTTGCGTACCTGCACACTATGCGTGCACTTTCATTAAATAGTGCTTGTTTGCGTCGCCGTTACGAATACATGGTGCAGCGTTAGCTTGCCGTTTCGTTGCGTGTCTCAGTGACAAAATGCTGCGACCGTCAGAAGCGTGAAATCTGTTTTGCGATTCCGAAATTAGTGGCCGTAAAACAAAGTTGTCGGGCGAACTAAGAGGCCGCTCGCTTTCCTGGTTTGCTCTCACTTTACTTAATTATGCTCTTGCAGCATACATTCCCAGTTCGCACTTAATAGCCTAGAATGAGCGTCAGCAACGGCCGAGTTCCATGCAGCCGACACGGCGGAGGGCTGGACGGCAAATCGGGAGGAGGAGGAGGAGGAGGAGGAGGAGGAGGAGGAGGGGGGCTTTGAATGCAAAGAGAAAAAATTCAGCGAATTTCTAATAATATTTGACAATAATCTGGCGAAGTGTGAAGATGGCGGGGGGGGGGGGGGGGGGCATTCAACTGGAGGACGCCATTTCTCTGTTCTTGTCTCGCTGCCTAACTCCATTTGAAGTCAAGACTATCGTGTCGGCGTTCAGATTCGACGACCCCTGCACTAGAAAACCAACACAGTCAGTGATATTCGGGGCCCCGCGCCGTGTATGCGGCTGTGTTATGTTATGCTGTGTTATGTGATGTTATAGAAGTACACATCTTTGCAGGCAGCGGGCGTGTGATTTGATGCGTGTTTTGCGTCCTTTAATAGCGCTTAATTTGTTTATTTAATTGGCGCTATTGCCCCACCTACTCGCTAGTATACATGTACCCTGCCGTTCGTAAATCGTGCTGCGTAAAACGTTTCGCAAGAATAATTTAGTTTGCGAAAATACGAAACAAAATCTCCACTCGTTTCAAAGGCGGTGCCCGGCCAGCAGTGTCAGCTGAGTCGGCTGCGCAATTCTGGCGTTCGCTTGCATGCTCCCGATGCAGCTACATTTTGCAGTTACCTCAGGATGTAATATGGGCAGCATTCCGTGTTTATGCTACTCGTGAACTTTCCTTTGTCGACCGCACGTGAGAAGAAAAAAAACTAACTGTCGTCAAACAGTTAAACCACCCGACCTGGCGATACTGTCCCACGCCGCGACCACCGCGACAGCTCGCTCAAAAGAAATCCGACAAATCGGCTTCTTTTAGCGGATATTATTTTGTTTAGCCTCTGCAGCTACTTTAAGCAGTCATTTAAACACGCCACAAAGCGCCACAACCAACTTTCACTATGGCTTGTAATTAAAAACACACGGAGGGCGGCGAGGGTCGTCTGCTTTTGTACTACCCAGAGGCGTCAGCCGCTAGGGGCGCTGCATGTCGCCAAAACTCCAGCGCAGGAGGCCTATGAGCCCGAAGTCGTCAAGCGGTGCCCGCCATAGAGTTAATACTACTGACTCGTGCTCGCAGTCCGACGTACAATGCCTTTGACATTGCCTGGCCCGACGTATCACTCGGCGTTGGGGCTACGTAACGTGAAGCCCAGATATACAGTCCTAACAATTGTGACCAAGGCTCAGTGATAGTAAAAGAGAGAAGAAAACGACTCAAAGAAAGATGATCATGATGAGAGGGCACGTTCGACAATTAGAGGCCGGGGCTTTGACATTCACTAAAAATTAGCAGCGGCTTAGCTCGGTTATGCCAGGATATACGTAGCGTGAGCTAGGGTTCAGCTGGTTATTCTCAGCTTTCCTGGTTGTCTATAGGATTAGCTGGATTGTCATGCTTACTGCTGCTTCAATGACACACACACGGTGTGCGCATTATGTGACACATGCATATTTATCCAGCGGCTCTGGCACAGCGTCACCAATCGCCCCAGAGCTAAGCTGGTTCCCGCCCTGCTCACGCACTGGTTGTCGTCGACTCCAAATCAGTCAATATTACATCCCTCAGCCTTCTCCATGCAAGCACCACGACGGCTGAAGAGACAGCCATCGCTCTAGCAGCGACCTCGGCTTCCTCTACGTGGCAATCCTCACAGATTCGCAACAGACTTGCCGCAACTACTGTACAGGCCGCATCTCTCCCTCAGCGCTGAAGATACTATCCTTAATCAAGGATCCCTCCCACATCCAGATTGTATGGACACCAGGCCATTATTCCCTTGAGGGAAACGAGGCGGCACACGCCGCTGCCTGCGCTCTTACATTCCGGGCGTTTTCGTCGACGGAAGAGGACCTTTCCGAACCCTCCATCTATCCCCCGGTCCATCCCCCATACAGAAATCTTATATCATTATCGCCAACTGCGGCTTCAATACCCTCCTCCTCACCCATCCCTCAGCACACAGGCGGCTCGCATTTGGCGTCGACTGCAGACCAACACATTCTACAACACCACGATACTCCACTACATCTCTCTTTCCACTTACCCCTACAACTGCCCTTCTTGCTCCGTCCCAAACACTACCTACCACCTCGTCTGGGAATGCCCCTACGAGCAAACCCCCTCCCTTCCCCATCCCCTGAGCAGTGGGGGTGTGAGCTCAGGATGCGAGGACCAAGAACGCCTCATCGCTCGCGCCCAAGCTGCTGCGCTAGCTCGCGGCTATCTCAGTCTGGACTAAGGAGGCCACCCACTTTTATGCTCAATAAACGTTTCCCAATCCAAATCTAAGCTGGTTGCACAGGCGCACGCCGGTGTTGCTGCGACGCACGAGCCGTTGGTTCCACACCCTGCCACCCCTCGCGTGATCATCAAGTGGACCGGGCCGCCAAGTGGGGAACGGAGGTCGGCGAAGACGCTGGGCGCGTGGGGTGTGTGAGAGACGCCGGGCAGCGCGCAACATTCTGTGTGCCATGTGACGTCACTGCTCCTCGCGCATGCGCAGAACGGCTCTCCAGGAGCCACGCGAAACTGCTCAACCTCGGCCAGTGTAGCTCACAAGACCGGGGAGTACCCGCAGATCTTCAGGTGCGGATATGAGGGTCCCAGCACTGGTCTCTTCAACCATTCCTGCGCGAACCGGGTACCTCTGAGGACCTCTTATGCCGTAGGGCAATCTCTCGCAAAAAGAAAAAGAAAAAGACGAGTGGCTAGGTGTCCTCGTAATTTCCTGGGACTGAGTCCCTCCTCCACTCCATGTACTCCCTCCACTCGGCTGAGGGGAGGATTCCGCAATGCTAATGCATGGGCAAATCGATTTCAATTATCCCCTCCACTAGAGGCTCGAGTGGAAGAAGGACTCAGAATACCAGAGTAAAGATTCCTGAGGGGACAGAAGGGGCTAAATTGTGTTTTCGCACATTTCTTAATAGAGGGTCGACAGAGCGGAGAACCGGTCCGGGTACGGTACCCGGACCGGTTCTCCGCTCTGCTATGACTCTGTGTGCACAGAAGCGAAAAACTGGTTGTGCGCATGCGCAGGCGTACCGGGTGCCGTACCGGGACCGGTTCTCCGCTCTGCTATAACTCTCTGTTGTCTTGCAGGAAACGCTAATATCTCGCACAACGTGCGTTTATTTAAGCTGATTCTTATTGGAAGAAATAGCGTTTGGAGCACGATGGTGTCAGGGTGAAGGCGCAGAATTCAGGCAAGTGCTAAATTTTCAGTGTGCCAAAGTTTAGGAAAACGCGTTGATTTTGTAAAAAAACGTTACTGATTTCCTGGTGGACCGTTTTTGTTCTCACATATTTTACACAAGAGCAGTATGTTTTCACAATGCGGTTAGGCTTCCGCTTCTCCGAGGATCCACAGTATACACGTCGCTGCATGGGCCCATAATACCAGGGTTCCATTATTCCGGTATTACAGTTTGTGCCGAGCTCGGGCTCCGGGTGCTAAGGGCATTCTGTCTATTATACAATGGCAGCTACTTATAACCATTTTTCAGATGCAAGTGGTGGCCCCACTACCGCGAATGCCGCTTCTGCTCTCAACACAACGATCAGCTTTTTTTGCTATTACGCTTGGAGACAAACTACAATTTATGACACAAGAAGCTCAATTAAGTAAAGTGTGCATCCAAGAGCATTCCAAAGTTTCCTTAGTGCGAAAGCGTTACAGCATAGTTACCTATCTTGGCTGGAAATCCGACGTCAACCGCCGCGGTGGCTCAGTGGAAGGCGTTGAGCTCCTGAGCCAAGGTGGCAGGTTCGATTCCCGGCCGCGGCGGACGCTTTTCTGATGGAGGCAAAAAGCGAAAACGCCCGTGCGTCGAGATTTGGGCGCACGTTAAAGATCCCCAGCAGGTGGTGGAAATTAATCCGGAGCCCTCCACTACGGCGCGCAGCCCCGCGGTGTAGCTTCGGCGCGTTGAATTCCACAATCAGTCGAAGTAAAGCCGACGACCACGGTACACAAAACGGTCGGCTGCTCAAAATATAAAAGAGAGGTCCAGGGAGGCACGGAATGGCGCCATATTCTTCGGGGAAGATCCTACAAAAAACTGGTTGGTTTCTCTGTCATAGGAATTAGTAAAACGCGAAAGTGAAATGTGCAGCGAAATCTGCAGCTGAGCATGATTTGCCGGTCGGCGGCTGTCTTGTGTCTGTGCTTGGCAACCGACGTCCTGCTGTTGGGTCGCTTCGGCAAAGGTGTACTGGAGTCATTTCCGTGACGGATGTGACGTCAGCGAAATCTTGGTGTATGCCGGCATAAAGCACTTTCGTGTTAAATATAAAACCCGAAAAGGAACCCAAAGTATAACGTACTAATGATGATGATGGTCGCTATTGGTTTCCCCTTTGTAGCGGGGTGATGACATGTCATCTTACCGAAAAGGACTAATATACCTATGTTTTATAGTCTTGGTGCAATACTAGCGCTGCTTAGGGCTGGCACAAAAAGCTAATTAGGCACAAAATACTTTTTTTTCTGTTACAGGTGGTAACTGTCCTAGGCAATATTCCCTGCTCTGCATTTCGTTCACCACCATCCTAATCTTCTTTTTGTCGCCTCGACAGTTTTGAAGTTAACTTCCTCGGTGCTACCCTTAAATCCTAGGTCTACTGGAAGCCTAATATTTCCCTCATAGATTTGAATGGATACCCTCACATTCTACAGTGAAACCTCGATATATCGAACAGCGCGGTGCCCGCGAAATAGTTCGATATAACCAGAATTCGATATATAAAATCACGTAAAAAACGCCTCATACACTGGTATAACTTAATAAATGAACGAAGTGTGCAGTAAATGCTCACTTGGTGCTTCAAAGTATTTATTCTTTTGGCTTAAAGTACTGCAGCAGGGTAGCCTGGCGTGTTATACACGACTTCCTCAACGAAGTCCAAACGTTCCACAAGCGACAGGCCCGTGCCTTCTATAGCGCTGCAGTAGCGGTGCGGTAGGGCCGAAACCGCTGAAGCCTCGGTCGAAGTCGAAAGCGGGGCACTATCAGCGCTTGCGGGTGCAACCTCGGCAGCGTCTCCGTTTGTGCGCTCAGTAGTAACCTCCGCTATAGGATCTCCACATCCGTCAACTCCGCCGTCGTTCCGGTGCTGTCGTCACCGTCAACAAAGTCATCAATGCACATGCTTCGTGGCTCAGCAGCAACAAAGCGCTCCAGCTGGCCCCAGGTTTCTCCAAGCTCGCATTCTGCTTTTGCACCGTCCAATTCTGCTTCGGTTCAACCGATGCGCAGAAGTCGGGAACGCCCATCGGGCCACCGCTATCCTAGCTCGCCGCCTGTCAACAGAGCGCGAGCGGTCTGGGCAGTCTGGGGTGGCGGAGTTCGATATACCCATTTAATGTCCATCCCAGTTCGAAATAAAAAATTAAAAATGCATGTGATTTTCCACGTGATATAGAAAGTGTTCGATATAGGCGATAATTCGATATAACCGTGTTCGATATATCGAGGTTTGACTGTAACACTATGTGCTGCATAGTTTCTGTTTATTTTCCGCAGAGCACCCATACGCCATCATTTTGTGAATACTTCCCCACAAAGCTCTTAGTTCGCAGGCAACCTGCTCTAGCCTCAAAACGCAAAGCACTGCCCTGGGAATTATCGTTGAAATTTTCCTTTCTGTTGTTTAATTTCTCAGCCCTGTAAACCTCTAACGACGTTTTAGCTTCCATTTTTCTCTCCATTTATTCGTTTCAATCTGCCTTGCCTCTTTTCTGGTTACCTTGGCTGTTTTGGATTCTCCACTGATCTTTCCGTATTTCATCGTTAGCCTTCTAGTCTTCCTTAACCACTGCGTGTCCACGCTTTTCAAGTATAGGTACCTAAAAACCTTAGCTGCCCACCTTCGTTGATCCATTGCTCTCAACCTCATCTCAAAGTATATTTTACTCTGTGATTCTCGCACTTCAAACGACGCCCAGCCCATATCTCGCTGCACTGCTTCGTTGGTTGTTTTTCCATGCGCTCCTAAAGTCTACCATTCTCTGGTTCACTTCAAGGCCTGATAGAACGTCTGATTTTAAGCAGAGTACAGCATTCGCAAATGGGAGACCCGGAACCATTACCCCTTTCCACATTCCTCTCACTACTTCATATTTGTTTACCCCCACAGAGCTCTATGCTCCATTATAGCTGCGTTTCGCTTTCCCTTACCCTTAAGTTGCTCCTCGTGAGTTCTTAAGTAGTTATCCCCTTCGTTTATCCACACTCCCAAATATTTATATTCCTTTACTCTGGATAATTCGCCTTGCTGGATAGGCACTGCGCTAGTGGTAGCGTCATTGAAAACCATTATTCCCGATTTTTCTGCACTTAAATTTAACCCGTGGTCGGTGGCTTCCTGGCCGCTAATATTTATTAGCCGTTGCATATCGGTTTGGGGATCAGCTAAAAGAACAATGTCGTCTGCGTATAACATTCCCGGAATAGTACGCATTAGTACTAAAGGTTGCTTCCCCGCAAGAATGTGCAGGGGTGCACCCTTCACGGCCCCTGGCTTCGTTATATTGGTGTCACTTACGGATATGACGTAAGCGAAATCTTTGTGTAACCAGGAACAAAACACTTTCGTGTCAATAACTATTTGAAGTGAAAATAAAATCAGATAAATTTTGGTCCCGTTACACCAGGCTCCACCGGTACTAAGGTCGACCAAAACCGGAACTAGAACTATCGTAGCTCCAACGGAACCACGTTCCACAAAATGCATCACCCGGTCTGCACCAGCTCGATAATCGTGGCTGACTAAAGGTGAATTTACAGCGAACGAGTTCTGGCCTTCGACTTAGAAACGTGTATTAGAGATATGTACTCAAATCTACAGAAGTCGGAGCACGGTAATTCCACAAGCATAGCGGTTATAGATAAGCAGCAAAGCGTGTTCTCGCTAGCTATGTGGGGCTTATAAGGCCGAATGCAGGCCAAACCACGGAGTCATAGTAACCGAAAAAGGAAGAAAACGTCGCGAAGAGAAAATAATGACGACCATGGTCAGAGGATGCCTGCTTACCTGTGAACACGGGCCACTGCAGGCGCCACGATGCACAGAATGAACGCGCTGGCTTCCACGGGACGCTTGTTCTACAGATTACATCGGTGAGTTAAAGCGATGGTTCGCACTGAACCGTCTACATCGACAGCAGCTGTTTGAAGCATGGCGGCGACAACAATACCGGCATACCCGGCCCACAGTTCAACACTATATAATGCTTTTTCGCATTAAGCTCATACGGAGTCCCAGATTTTTTAAAAAAGACTGCATTTAATCTCACGGCAACGGTGAGAATTTCCGCCGACAGTTTCCATTAAAGCTGCCTGGCCTAAAATTTGCTGAATAAGATTACGTCCCAACGTGACCTAACATATCCTCACCGAATTTAGCGTAACCTAACCGAACGCGTCGCAACCTAACCAAATCCCGCCGAACTGCAACAAACCTAATCTTACCCAGCCCAACGACACAGAACACAACCTATATTAAACGTAATTCAACCCATTCTAGAAGTCCTCTGCGTCGATCTCTTGATATAATAAAAACCAGAGTAAAAAAAAAAAGCATTAACAAAATCACGATGACCGAAAAATTCCGAAAGCTAAAAAAAAAAGAACATCGCAATGTCGCTCTTGATCCTGAGCTTTCTCTTTTAAAACCAAGTACTATGCCACAGCCCTACGGAGGCAGCTGCAAGCGCGGCATTTTAGGGGATCCCATAGAATCTCCGGGTAGCGTGCATAGCCAATGAGAAGGCGACTGTTGTGAGAAATTTCTGATGGTAATTTTCACGGTTTCCGTGATAATAAACACTACCCTTTAACAATTCTGAATTACTTTTCTTATTAATTTTTTCTCTCTCGGTTTATTTAATTTTTTGCCGTGCTCTTTGTGTGTTGCCCCCCTTTTCCATAGGAGGACGGCAAAAGAGGAGGAAGGTTCCGCTCTCTTCTGAAACGATATCCTGCGCATATACTTTGCGCTGGGCCGCAATCATCATGTAACGGTGGCCGCAGATATACATGCGCTCAAATCTCGCACGACGAGCCGTTATGTCGTGATTAGCTACCTACATCTAATACACACTTTCCACTTCCGAACCCTAACGGTGCCTCTTCGAAGCCAGCGAAAGGCGAAGCGAGCCGCGAACAAATCGCTCGAAACGGAGCGGGCCGGACGGATTGCTAGAACTCGGCACTTACGAAGAATGACACTTCGGCAAACGGCGTCGCGCGCGACAGCCGACGAGTGCACACGACGGTCGATGCCGTGCAAACGGGCGCGCGATGCCGTTACCTGCGCAACGATGCAGAAGAGAGCCCACACGCCGTCGTAGTTTCTCGCCTTTTTTTCTAATCGTTGGGCGAGCAGACGATCCGCGGGAACACTTAGAGCACCTTACAACCAGGTTTAACCCAAGTTCTGCGCGAGACGATCGAACAGGGGCGAAAGCACATATACGCAATAAAGGAAATACCGCCGCAGAAGCACGGCGCGCGCTTCCAGTGTGACTTACGAGCGTGCAACATTTGTGCGGGGTGAGAGGAGGCGAGAGTACGAGAAGGAGTACTAAATCAGGCGAACTAACCAGCGCTTTGTACATAAGACGTCACGTCCTGCGCTGTTGCGGAAACAACATGGCCGGAAATTGAATTTGGGCAGTCTTTTAGCGTCAGTGCTGGGCTGCGGCGTACGCACGACAATTAGCTAGGTGATAGGCCCGCACCGCAGACGGTCTGGGGTTTAATCGTGAGTTCGTTTTTAGGACTACTGACACTTCCGGTGAGGTGGTATACTTCTTGAACATCGGGATCTGACAATTCAAGGAGGATTGTATGTGTATGTATCCTTCTTTACTTGATGTGATGCAAAGCTGCTCTTCTCTGTTAGCCTTCCGAAAAAAAGTTAAACGGCTTCTACTCGAGCAATAATGTCGTGTTCTTCCGTCTCCACTTTTGTAGTTTGTTTTTCTGTTATTGTGTGCGTGTGTTTTATGTAAAAAAAATATTTTGTGTTGTAATCACTGTAAAAAAAAACAGTATTTTTCGGTATGTAACAAGAGTTATTTTATTACGCATATTTATGCTTACAAATTTGGATTGTGAATACTGTGCAGACTCCGGAAATGAATACAAACTGTGTATGGTTAGCCTAATGCTGTTCTATTGTTGTATATAGAAATGTATAAGGTTTGAAGTACGATTTGTAAGCCGTCTGCGTTTTGTAACAAACTGCTGTTGCTCCCTGGGGCTAGGGGCTATAGTCGGCGACTTTAAATGTTGCATTTTGCCATCGCCCCAGGGCAACCTCTTTTGTTACCGAAATAAACAACTCAATTCAATTCAATTAAATTAAATTGCGGAGGACCCGAGGCATTTGTGACGCTAACGTCCCCATATCTAGCCTGCACTATTGCGATCGCTGGTGAAGAAGGCGCGGCGAATTGCTGGGCATAGGGGACCGCCGAACGCATTTTGGCAACAACAAATTTGGCAGCGTATCTGTATCTGCTTGCTTCGGTGCAAACTTGTCGAAAGACCTGGTCTGCCGCCTCTCCTCCCCTCCCACCCCCTTATGGGCCTCGTGCACTGCAGTTTCAAATAAACATGTGGCGCTACCTGGGAGCGGCGGCGGAATTTTTTGTGAAGAACAAAATAAACATATACAGTAGTTCGCTACGCGGCTTAATTTAAACAACAACCGTAAAATAAGTATACAACAATTACCACGTTTTTTTTTAATTCACAATTGTTATAATAATAGAAATATTACGCTGACGAGTGGAGCGGGAATACAAGCCGAAATAATTTAGAAAGTGCCCCTTCTCCAATAAAAGCAGACGACATTGCACGGATCAGCTGCCTGCGACGCCGACGTTCACGAAGCACATAGTACCCGAAAAGAAATAAAAAGGACAGATCCATAAATGTATTTGCGTGTATGTCCACGCTACTTGGCGCAAGACCGCTGCAAAAAAATTTAAAAAAAAAGCCGTGTATCCAGTGCATATTTTTGTAGCGCCTCAAATAGCCTTTGGTGTGCACGCATCTGTGCACGCATCAGAAAATACATGGAACAACCCACGGATATACATGCTTGAATTGTACGTAGTCATACCAGCAAAGTATGAAGCTTTAAAATGAAAACAGAAACGTAAATATTTACGCTACACTCCGACACAACCGTAAACAGATGGACACAAATCAGCCACAATTCGGAGACTCGCATCTACACCTTTATTGAAAGGACTCTCAAATATCTCAAACATGTACAACTTGTAGTTTGCGGTTGAAAAACGAGTTCAAGTGGGGCTTGTTGCGCAAAATACTTTTGCTGACAAAAATAACTTGCACCAGCACAACTATTCACGCTGGCATGTAGTCATGCCAGCGTAGTCACGCAAAAACATCACGTACAACTCTGTCAGCTTTGAAACAATCTCCATTATTCAAAATGGTCTTATTTTATTAAGGGCACGTCTCCGAATGCGAGAGGAATCATTCGTGCACAATTAAAGCTCCTGTTGTGCGATCTACCATATCTGTGCCCGTGTCTATGTCGAGCGATAAACAAGGTAAATAAACGTCCAGAGGCTTTCATGAAAGCCTCGTCTCGCGCATATACGTCCAAAATTATTCGTATATTAAGTACGCATTTACAAACGTATGATAGCACTTAAAAAAGAATTGCGATATTTTTATGAGCCCGTCCAACGAACTCATCGTAGTTTCAGCAGTTTGAGGTAGAGTTTACTCAAGCAGTTGGCATTTTCAAATACCTGCCTCTACAAACCTGAATCTTCGGGCTCTTGAAGCAGCTTATCCTTGGTGTCGCAATATACACACAAACCTTTCGCCGCGATTTCGCACACACAACACATCAAATCACTTCCTGACATGTACAAGGCACAGTGGAGCGTATACACGGGAGAAATTCGCTTCTTCAAGCACCATGAAGTCGCGTAGTCGGTCTGCTCCTCACAATAAGCTGTCCGCCAACTGCTTGGTTATGCCAGCAGTTCTAACCCAGCCGTTCTGATCTAAGGCTCAATAAATCAAATCCACCAAAGCGACCACAGCAACCAACTCCAAGGCGTTGCTGGCGTCGTTGGGTTGGGACGTTATGCCGTTATTTCATGCTCTTCGGGGGCCGGCGGCCCCACAAAAAATTTTCCACTGGTGGAGCGATCACACCCTCCCTCACACATACATTAGCGCTTCCGGGAGGCGATGCACACACAGACGCACACTCCTGCACTCCTCTCGTTCTCTTGGTAACATCGCGGGCTTCCGTCTTTTTATTTTTATCTTTTATTTGGGCGGCGCTGCTGGTGTTCAGTGGAAGCCGTTGCGAAATGACAGCGTGACCGCGCGCTGCGTGGAGATAATCCCGCGCTTGTATAAAACTGTTTTTTGTGTGATGCATCGCTTTCCTGTCGCCTTTGCGAACCATATTCTATTTAATAAAGTACCGTTTGGCTGTTCGTATCGCATGGCAACAGAATAGCGGTCATTTCTTATTTCTCTTCTAATAATCGTACTGCGCGGAATACTATCCTCCGGACGTCGTTTGCTCCCGGACTTCTGAAATTATGCCTCCGTTGCCCGCAAGATGGCGCTGAACACAGCACATCAGTGGCGCCACCATACAAGCGCACGAGGCCCATAATGGATGCAGTTGAAGTTCGCTCAATTCGATTCAATTCTCCCGCGTTTTCACTGCCGGCGTGACATCTGTTGGGCCCTTTTCTGTCCACTCGTCCTGGAACAGCTCGAGGAGACAGCCTTACCCTTAGCATTTACTTTTGTCTCGCCTGTTCTTGGGGCCGTTTTTTAGCGCGTTTTTATTTTAACCTATCCCACGTCTGTGTTTTATGTTCTCTACTTCCGTTTTGTTCTGAACATGCCCAGTGTTTCCTTTTGCCAAACAATGTTGCTATGTATGATGCACGCAGCTTGGAACGGTTTTGCCTTGAATGTACACCCAAGAGTAGAAGTTTACGGACCACGAAAACAGCAATTTTGAGTTATTTCTCTGCCACATGGCAGCCCGGAGTACAATGTGCGCTAGTTTTCTTTAGTTCTGTACTTATACGACATCTCGCATGCATTCGACAGTTTGTCGGGCTGCTACAGGAAGAAAAGTAACCTTAAACTGCAATTTCCCTGGTCCGTAAACTTTTGATCGTGGCTGCATATGTCTTGTTCAAGCATTTCTTGAACTTTTGGCCCAGTAGCTGAATCGAGCGACGGACGGACGGACGGACCGAAACAGACCAATTTCTTTGGCGTTTAGTAGTACAAGAAAGACTGCTGTCTTTAAGAATTGATTGTTATCTGCACTTTCCCTATACTGCTGCCGAAACCAAAAAAATTGGCCCCCAATCATCGTTTCGTAAAATAATCGGTTCCGTTCAGTGCTTGTCCCCGGAAGGCTCAGCAATGGCCTCCTATATAAATGGCAGTCGGGTTTCAAACTTGGTTGCCTACCAGCTGAGAGCAAGTTTGCACCGACATTGTACCAGAAAAACAAAGGGAAACAAACAAACGAGAATACTTGGACTCAACAACTGGCATGCACCGGGCACGAAGCACGAGGAGATGAACAGGTTGCCGTCCTCATATTCACTTTTCACGCGATAGCGTTAGTGGGCCCATCTTTCCATTTCTCTGTGGCTGCTAGCCGCCCGCTATCAGCCGTGCTCATCAAACGTCCGTGTAAATAGTACGTCATCGCTGCCAACCGGAAGCTACGACTGAGGCAGGCAGATGCGAAAGCACGTCTGCATCTGGAATACATACGAGCGTCACCAACTGATACGTTAAAAGAAGGACAACGATGGTACCGCCGACACGAAAGAAAGGAGGCGCAATTTTACCGGGGGACGCGCCTGCGCAGTGAAGTTCGTTAGCGCCAAGTCAGAGGTAGCATACTCGACAGCATAGAGTTTCATACTAATATATACTAGAGGAAAATATGTCGCTGCAGTCGCGGGCCACCGTGGGCGGCGCCATTGCCGCTAGCAACGTTCCTCGCCTATACTTGGCTTAACTAGCCACATGGCTTCTTTTTGTCTCGAAGCCAAAAACAACAAAAAAGGGTAACATTTCTTCTTGTTCATCGTGCATGAAGCTTGTACATAATCACTGGCAAATTAATCTTTTTGGAGATTAAATTTCATAATAACAAAACAGTTCATGAGCCTTCTGCAGCAATATTGTTGTTTTTTTTTTTTTTGCAGCCAGAGGCAGATTTTCAGCCTGTTCTTGAACCACGCCAAGGACAAGTGGAACGTGCCTGCCCGGTACATGACCGAACGCTCGCCGAAGCGCGGCTCCCCTAGACAGTGGCGCCAGATTTCCCTCTAGTATATATTAGTATGAAACTCTATGCTCGACAGATAGAGTCGCAAACCGTGCTAGCAACTCACGCAATCGCACCAAATCGTCTTTCCACCGGAACACAATAATATACCCATTTCCGGCAATTCACGTGCTGAGGCAGCGCCTAGGCTACGAGGCGCGCCGTAGTGCAACGCTCCAGAATAATTTCGGCCACCGGGGGGTCTGTGACGTGCGCAAAAATCTGGACGCACGGGCATTTCAGTTTCCTGCTTTTACATATAAGGAAAACGGCCACCGCGGCCGGCAATCGAACCCGCGTCCTTGGACTCAGCAGCGCAGTGCCTTACCCATTTAGCCACCTCGGGGTGATCTCCACAGGAGCTGATGCCGGCACCAACATTAGGTAACCTAACTAGAACAGGGGGCAAAGGGTTATCGCCAGTCTCAGAAATGAAGGGAGGCATTGATTATGAATTTATGAGCAGAGGCGAACTCAAATAGCATACGGGGTCTAACACATGAATTTTCAAACTGCTTTTCAATATTCCCGTGGTTCTGTCTCCGATGCATCTCTCTTGGGCAAAAGATGGAGGGCGCCACATGGCCAAGTTCAAAATCACCCTAAAATAGACGTCAGCAAGGTAAGAAGTTGGGCTAGTTGGTTTTGCGTGTTCGTAAACTGCGCTTAAGGTTACTAAGGACACAACTTTTTTTTAAGGAAAACAAACGTGCTGTCCACGTCGTTAGTTTGTTTTTCCTTTTAAAAAATTCCCTCGCACTTCCCCGAGGGGGAGAGTGTGTAAGTGCGAATGCACGGTTGTTGATTGCGCGATTACGGTGGATATCGTGATCTTGGAGTGGAGAGGAGGCGCCCAACACCCACAGTCACTGAGCGGAGAGTGGAGGAGGAGAGTAGCGCCCGCCGTTACGGCGAGGGCTACACGAGCGCCCTCACGCGTCGGAATGCGGAGCGCCCGCTACGCGAGCGAGAGCTCTCCCGCCCGAAGTGGAGAGGAGGCGCCCAACACCCGCAGTCACTGAGCGGAGAGAGGAGGAGGAGAGTAGCGCGCGCCCATCTATCCCCGTTGCTAGGGAAGACGAGGAGCGCGCGCACCCGCAGCTGTTGCTATGCGGACGACGGCGGCGGACGATTCAGGCTCGCTTAAGAAGTGCATTCGCACTTCAAAGTGTGTCCTTACTAACCTCAAGCGCAGTTTACGAACAACCCTCAAATAGGCACGGATGCCCCCCTCCCAGAAAACTGCCGCGTAAGAATGCTCGGCGTGGCTCTTGAGTCAAGCGGCAGAGCCGAATCCACAGTCGCCAAAAATGGGGAAATCCTTAGCTAATTGCCCGCATTAGAAACGCATGACCAACAGAAGAGCAAGAAAGGAAGTAATACTCTTCCAGCCACTGATCATGGGCCGGATATCGCACAGCCTACCGCACCTCAAATTCACCCGCACCGAAGAAAATCAGAGAAACGCCATCACGAGGACAGCATATAAGGCAGCTCTCAACTTCGCATTTGTGACCGCGAGACAAACTCACAACCGGTGGACAACCAGGGTAGGGTGGCTAGAAGAACGCTAACTAGGGTAATACCCCTGTCACGCGGCAAATGTAATGTCATTCAACTGAATGGCATTAGCTGTTGATGACACTCGGTTCGACCGTGCGTGTCGACGCGGCGAAACAAATGTCATTTGATTATGATAGCGGTGACTATTAGCGAGCTCGCAAAACCGCAAAATTATATTTCAAGCGTATGTAGAATGTTCTCACACACAATATTTTTTAAGAAACGTAACAAAGGAATATTTTTTGAAATAAAATTAGGAAAACCACGGGTTTAGGTGACGTTAGTAGACATCACTAGCCGATACAAGTCCGCAAAAAATCCGTATTAGGGTAGCGCGCGCACTGGGGACGAGATTTTCTTTTTTGTTAGTGCTTGTTTGTCTCTCTTTATTTGAACAACGCAAAGATGAAAATACAGTTTTAATTACTGACAGTTTTTAGAAACAGTATTCTTAGGTTAACTGAATTTTCCTGTCTAGCAACGCGCCACTGCGGTCGGGGCTACTCATTTGGCCACTAACTGAGGTGGGACCTCAGTTCCCCGCTAAATGTCATTCGCCTCAAATGTCATTCGGTATTCTCGTGTAGCGCCGAGTTGATGACATATAAAGCGAATGACATTTGCTCTAAATGTCATTAGATCTGCCGTGTGACAGCGGTATAACAGAACGGACAGCCAGAGACGTGTATAGAAGGGGAAGGGCATTAAATCGATGCAGGGAAGAAACATCATTCGGAGGCAAACAATGGACTCGGGAAGCGCGCAATACAAGGGCGGTGAGGGTCAACGGGAGAGGCCTTCGTCCCGCAGTGCACCTAAATAGGAAGTTCATGATAGTGACGGTGAATAGCCTGAATAGTGACGGTGAATAGCGAGCGCTTTAGAAGAAATCAGATAAGCCATTCTCCTAGAGCCAAGAGAGCGGTTGCAAAAACAAAATCGAAACGTCTGCGCGCCATGGAACGTTATGTCCACAGATCCAGCGACTCCGCCTAAAACCTCTCCTCTACGAAGAACATGGATCCAAACCTACCCAAGAACAGGTGACATGGCAGGATCAAGTCCATTTGAGGGAAGTTCCAAACTCATGAGACCACAGTATGCACCAACTCCGGCGAGTACAAAACTACAAGACAGTAATTGTCGTAGTTGACTACTTAGGCAATCTTTGTGACTGCATGGCTCTTGTACGCACGGGAATGACGAAACAGAAGTTGGGGACATCCTCTTTGCAGTCCGACTGACGGATGCATCGAATAGGAGCGGAAACACCATTGCAGACTCTCAAGGGGCATTAGACTGTTATCTGCAGGCACAATACCTAAATGCTTCGGCAAGACACATCCTTCTACAATTCAGAAAGTTACTAGCATGAATGGGGTACCCGTACACAAGGGCCTGGAAGAGAATTCTGGGCACCGATTACAAGGCACGCGAATTCACATACCGTGCTCCTTGCGACCAAGACAACCGCACTCCCCGCCAAGAAAGACGCCAATAGCGCCTCCTCATCCTACGCCCAGGAACACAACTTTCCCGGGCTCTCATGCTGAAGAATCGGAAACTCTGTGGAGGATTAACCAACACAAGTATCTACAAATCTATGCGGGCAAAGATTCTTGGTGGGAACATTGCACATCAAAACTCTGCTAAAATCTGGCAAACATTCACCCTCTACCACGCAACCTAGCCATGTTCAAAGGAATGTTCAGGGGAAAAAACTAAAACACAACAAATTATACTTCTATCGAGGCATAGGAGGCACCTTTTACCAGCTCAAGATCACCTTTGACCTCAAGATCAGCGCGAGCTGATGAGAGGGCAAGGGAAGGAGCTGCTGATTCCGGCGCCCTAGGTAAGCTTTATGTTCCACCCATGAGCTCCCTACCACATCTTTACCCCTTTTCCTAAACCTCACCTATCTCTTCCGTAACAAAGGTCTTAATTCTCTGTCTTTATGCAAAAAGCGAAAATATTCAGTCCGGCCTAGACATCACAGAATAAACACGTTGAAACAGTGACACTGACACCTCGCTCAAACTGACCAACACCCTGCAGTCGCAACCTTTCACCATCATGTCACAGAACGCAGAGGGGCTTTGTCTCTCCTGGCCCACGGCGATTAAAAACCTTCGCCGCTAGTTTTTTTTTCTCTTTGCTGCCCTCCTTCAGTACTAGTGAAGCATAGATCGTAAATAGAGCAAGTGGTTTCACAAAACGCTCCCTGGGAGTCGAAGTAACGTAGATGTCACCTGCAACTTTTTTACAGATAATTTGACTTTGCTCTTTCACGCAAATTCTATCTACGCCCTTGAGAAGTTAATGAATGTTTTCTTATTCCAAGACCAATCAAGCGAAGCTCTCTGTCGACCTTAGTACCTGTCAGCTAAAAAAAAAAGAGACATGCAGTATCGCGTTTCTTATCAAACCCTGAAGTGGCGTCTCCTATAGAACTTGTTTCCGGGCCTTCAAGAAACACCGAGCATCACGCTAATCTTCAAGAAAAACAAGAAGTCCACACAAATCATGAATCTGACGGGCAGAAGCCCCACACACGTCCAAAAGTGATCATAACCACACACGAAAGCGTATAGAAAACAATAGTAAAACGGAAAGACTTGCCACGCTTTCAGCGGAGCTTCGTCCGCAATGTTGGGTCAGATGGGCGCTTGTAGCGATGCCGTGTTGACGACCGTATGCTTGCACCTTCGTAACCGTGGAACTGCGCACGCGTTTGAGAAGGCGCACGCACGTGCACACAAAGTTAAGGACAAGACGAATTCTTCCACGCCACCACGTCGACGAAACCTCGGCACAGGAGCGCAGCAGACGCGCACGCGTCGAGTGGACGTCGAGCACCGAGCTTCTGGACACGGCAACCCCTTTTGCTGCAGACGCCCAATCAGGACTCCGATGCAGCGCACCTTTCTTCCCAAGTTGACGCTTCACATGTCGCCGACTTGTAGCTTGCGAGAACGACCAAAATGAGTTTTCTTTGAATGTAAGAGCGAAAAAAAGTGCCGACAAAGAACAGAAGGTTTGCGAACAGAAGTTGCGAACTCGCCCTGAGGCGAGTTCGCAAAAGAAAAGGGAAGGGCAGGGGGTGATTGCCCAGCCCGAGACTCCTTTCTTTCTGCATGCCGTCCGGAGCGAAGGGCGCCGACACGGCGGCGCCGTTTTATGTCTAGTTTTCCGCCAAGTGGGCAACCATCCCTCCGTTCAACGACCGTCGCGAGAACCAGCGTACCAGCTCGTATACTTCTAGTGACGTCGGCGAAGGCGTAGATTTTTTCCCTCGAGGGGAGACTACGGTGAACATTAAAGGAAAACAGCCGCGACAGCTGCACATGGGAAGGGTAATGGCGCCTTCAGGGCTTGTCCGCGGGCCGCTTATGGTCACTAGATCCAACGGGTCATTAGATCCAACGAGTCAGAAGATCCACTAGGTCACGTGATGCCCGAGTCAGAAGATCCAACTCGTTGGATCGTTGGACTCGTTGGACTCGTTGGATCTACTGACGCGTTGGATCTGGTGACTCGGAATCTCCGCGGGCGACGCGAAGGCTCTGCGGGCGAATCCATTTCGATGTAAAACGAGCACGCGAAGCCCGTGCGGAGTGCATTCTCTCCACCCCCTCACTTTGCATTCAGTAGCACATAGCTGAGGTGGCAAATATCAGAATAATGGTTACCGATAAACACAGATGCGAAGGGTCAGTTCCAAGTGCAAACTATCGCTACAAAAAAATAAAACCCGTACTTCAAAGGTCGCTAACCATTTTTTTTTATGCCCTTTGAGGGTTTTTTGCCATAAGTACGGTGGCGGTTTTCCGTCCCGCATGGCCTTTGGTGGTCGGGTACGGTTTCGACCCTTCGTTTGAAATTTCGCGCCATAATCACGATGCATGCTTACTGGGAGGTGCTGCCTCTTCCCAGGACTTACAAGAAGCGTTTGAAATTTCATTGTACTGTGTTTTTCCGGCGATAAACAAAACTCGCTATCTTCAGTGCGTCACGCAAACTGTGTCGGCGCCCTTTCGTGGTTTCAGTTTCACCGCGTGATCGCGACGGAAGCGCGCAAAACTTGATTTTTATCTTTATCCGCACTCCCTTGCAGGGGCAGCGGAAGTTTATTGCTATCTATATGGCGCTGCTGTTAGCTTGTTTATCGCCATTATTTATCACTCAGAAGTAATTTGGCCACCTGGGAAAGTTTTTTTCAAAAAAATTCGACCCTCAAAACGTTAAGCTTTGAGGATTAGGCGGGGGCGAGACGTCCCTCCAGATGCGATTTTCGCGCTCGAACGTTACACACTGTCTGTTTTCGCCAGTACTACTGAGCTCCGTTAACCCGAGGTCTTCTAGTAGTCACAAAGTTTCGCTCTTCAAAGGCGTCGTGTAATGCCTCTTCCCGCCCAGTCTCAAAAACGAGGCCCACAGCACTGCAAGTTGAACTCGTAGACGCTTCGCGACGAAAACTAATCCAAGGCTTCCGTTCTGAACTGTCCGTGTACCGAAACGTTGGGAAATATAAACCGAACGTATAAAACACAAATTCAGCACATTTACAGAACCTGTACGATAAAATTAAAACACGGCACCGGAGCTGCTGAATTATTAGATGCGACGCATCTCATTCACTCGCCTTGTCCCTGCATCCATCCGGCGTCGTCGTCGTTGTTGTCGGCGTTGTCCACCCCTCCCCCACTCTCCTCGCCGCGCCAGCTGCGCTCTCCGCCGCTCACCCCCTCTCCTCTCCGATAGCGAACACTCTCTCGCGAGGGGCATTGGATTGGATTCAATTGGCTTGGCTTGGCTTGGCTTGGCTTGGATTGGATTGGATTGGATTGGAACTCTGCGATGCTTCGCATCACCTCAGGGTTCCCCTCGGGAAGATGGTGTAATTTTTTGGAGTAGATGAACCCAATGAATGGTGGGGTGCAAGCGCGCAGACTGGAGTTCCGCTCAGGCGTTTCGTACCGTACGGAGTAACGCATCGAACGAGAATTTCGGACCATTTTGGAACAAATAAAGTATCAGTGAGTAGATGAGCGGCTCCCACAATTTTATTTGTGCGTCTCTTTGGTCGTGACGAACTAAACAGGGCAAATAAACAGGTACAAGAAAGCAGACAAGACGAAGTGCACTCTCAAACGAAAGTTTTAAACCTTCAGACCAAGTAATTTAGGTATTGTTTAAAAACCAGTATTGATACGATCACACACTATTAATGCGATCTTCTGGCTATTTGTTTAGGACGTAAAACTCCGAATCTGCCAGGCGCATTGACGGAAACATTCCCCCCCCCCCCCCCCCCCCTTTATTACACCGCATGCGCTGTAGAATGCTAAGACAGTTTTGTATGCGTATCTCCCGGGCACTTATCAGGCTTTCCCAGTGCAGCACAAGATTTCCCCATCATTAACCCGTCCTCACGCTTGCTCTACACAAGCTTTTTCAGGAGCGATATTCTCGTCGGAATTCGCCAAAAGCTTTGTCTGATTGGCCTTCACTTTTGATCACGGAGTTTCGGTTGACAAAGCGGTTGTGTTTGCATCCGTCATTTCGACGTTTCATGACGTTTTCTGTGACCCCTTGTGAAGTTTGCCTTATTTCTCTCTACTGAAAGCGCATAATTCTTGGCCGGCAATGAACAGCTAGACGAATTAAATGCAGCGGACATAACGACGTGGGCCTGTCTTTGCTATTCAACAACAATACAGCTTGTATGTCGCACCCTCTCTGGGATTGGCTGAGAAGACGTGACGTAATATGAACAGTTGGTGGCAACGATTACGTCACACAATGGCAACTTAGACTGCGTAAGAGTGACGTGATGTTCCGTAACAGCTTCCACGTGGCGGCTGCCGTCGCCGTGAAATAGCGCAAAAAAATTAGCAGTGGCTTAACTCGGCTATGCCTGGATATATGAAGCGTGAACTAAAAGTTCAGCTGGTTATTCTTACGTTTCCTGGTTTTAGCTGATTATAATGCTTACTGCTGCTAAAACGATTTCAATCCAATCCAATCCAGTCCAGTTCAGTCCAATCCAATCCAGGCCGGTCCAGTCTAGTCACTGCTCTTCGCGCATGCGCAGCACGGCTCTCCAGGAGCCACGCGAAGCGGCTATCAAGTGGCTCCGGCGCAGCGTCCGACTTGGCTACTGCGCAACAGAGGCGCACAGCTGGGCACGCGCCGGCGCCAGAGCGTCTGCCGCGGCTGCGACGCACTCCTCAGGAATGCGCAGACCGGCGAATGTGCAGACACCCTTACTCCAATTGGATTGGATTGGAAATCCAATCCAATCCAATCCAATGCGCCTCGCGCTTGCGCAGCATGACCCTTCAGGGTCCACGCGAAACTGCTCAACCTCGGCCGTGTAGCTTACGCTACAAAAATGCACGCAGCAGAGCGCACACGCAGCGAGCTGCATGGTGATACACATCTTTGGCGACGACAGCGGTCCGGGACGGCGTCCACGTGGCAACGGTGAACAACGACCGCACATTTATTCGGAGCGGTGGACCTCGCACTACACGTAGAACAGCGACTGCACACATACGTTCGCCGCCTAACCATGTGTATACACGCGGTGCGCGGGTGCATTTTTGTTAGATGCATGATAGGTTCATTGTGCGCACGAAAGAAGGATTACTGTTTCTCATAAATTTCTCCTTTCCTCAACAGCAACGTGTTCTCAGCGTTGCGTCCCGTGTTGCGACTTTGCCCCAATCTGTAGTTCGGTGCAGAAGTATGCGTAGGATGAGCCAGTACCAAATTCACAGTTTTCCTCAAAAGTTTAAGTAGGGCCATTTCGACGAATTACACTATTAAAAATTGCCCTAATATCATCCCGTTAAGAATTGCCTTCAGACAAGGAGTCGTTTAGCCACTGAGGGGGATCGGCCAGGAAGAGGGTGCGGTTTTTTGGCTCTCTAAGCCTCGCATGCCAGTCATCCCGTTTCGTCCTCTTCACTCCTCAAGGCGACGTCACGCAAGAGAAGGTCATATTGGAAGCAGCCGCAAGCAAACCCGGAGTGGACGTGATTTCAAGTGGCAAACCAATGCTTCGTTCTTGTGGCATTTCCTGCGGGAGAACTAAACTATTTCGCTTCGCCGCCAGTCTAAGTAAAACTTTCGCTAGTAGGCCTCATTGTACTGAAAATGACGTTCAACGCGTCGCTTGTTCCCCACCTCGCAACTAATATAGCAGTAGATGCCTTTCAGTGGCGCAAGGGCATCAGATACCAAAGAGAACCGAAACGTTGCTATTCTTTCCAGGCCAATTGCATGGCTAAAGTTTTCGTAGTATAAAAAGTTTTCGTAGTATAAAGTTTTCGCAGTAAAGTTTTCGTAGTATAAAGTTTTCGTAGTTTTCGTAGTTTAAAGTTTTCGTAGCAAAGTTTTCGTAGTGTGCGTGCGTGTGTGTGTGCGTGTGCGTGCGTGCGTGTGTGCGTGCGTGCGCGTGCGTGCGTGCGTGCGTGCGTGCGTGCGTGTGTGCGTGCGTGCGTGTGCGTGTGCGTGTGCGTGTGCGTGCGTGGGAATGCGTAACTATTCCCACATTCCTTCAAAGCGGGGCCGCTCTTGCGACGGGTTGCTCGGTTATTCGGCCAAAAAAATTGAAGGGTCGGGCTCTCTTTGGATCGGACCCCCGAAGGAGGGAGAGAAAGAGGGGGGGAAAGAAGAAGGAAAAAGCAGGCAACCTTCGCTCCGCGACCGCGACCCTTTGTCTGAGCGTCCCCAGCGCGGGTAAGCCTGACCGACTGAAGTAACCGACCGCCTCCGTAAGTAGGGTTAGCCAGAGATTTTTGTCGTTTTTTTTAAATGCAGAGCATTTCAGTAACTCACGATGTCACCCACGTTGACGTCCGGAGTCCGCACCGTCGTTGTCCCTACTATATATAAAAAAAATACTATCCGGCGCCAGGTTTCGATCCCACGACCCTGCGGGCGGAACGCAATGCACATGGTGCTCTACCCACTGCGCCACAAAGCCGACGCAGAATGAGACGCTACGTACGCGCCTTATATCGTTGACTCATTCAAATTACTGCTGACGAGCGCTCTCTCGTCAGCAGTTGCCACAAGTGCAACAATATTAACGTAACGCAAACTACTTAACGTCGTGCGCCCCCGGAAATGCTCTGCATTTGATCGTGCCCCTCGCGAGGGGGATGTTTCACTGCGTCTTCCTACTGGCCAGTACACTCGTCGCCATATGTCGGATGTTGTGAGAACCCTTTGCGGCTGATGGCGCGCGATTTGAAACGACATTTTTTTAGGAAGTGAGGGGGGAGGGGGGAATTTGTCAGCCTGTTCATTCCTTAGTCAATAAATGTGCTTGTAGAAAGCCCTGACCTCCTATTTCGCCCGAGAGAGAGAGAGAAAAGACTTTATTTACAGGATCCTGCGTGGGGTAGGTGCCGGCCTCGCAGGGCGCGGTCTACCCTTCTAATGTTCTAGTCTATGCAGTCCTAGAAACACTGGGCCTAGAACTCGAGGGTTGAACCTGACCCGACAGAGAATACTTGGGTTCCCGCGCCCCGCGCTTGCGGGTCACGAGTTCCCGTTCTCCTCTGCCTGGCCAGGGCCCCCTCGAGCCGCTGGATCGCCCATTTCTGAGATTGGCAGTCCACCGAGCGGATCCACCGCTCCATCTGCGCTGGCAGTTCTTGGCGGGCGGTGCTGTCGTGGGCACCAGTTTCTCCGCCATGAGATTCCCCAGCCCTGCCACACACATCACCGTCGGCACCGTCGCACGAACCGCCGCCCGGTATCGCTGCACTGTCACACCTCACTATGTGTTCTAGTGTCGCCAGTTCTTGTTCACATACACTGCACACCGGGCTTGCGAACATCTCGGGACATATGTGGCGCGCCATCGCCGGGGTTAACGCGCACTTCACTTGTAGGTGACGAAGCAACACCGACTCCGCTCGGGAAAGTTCTCGATGCGGGGCCGGATATTCTCTTCTTCCTTCCCTGTGCCTCCTGAGTATCGCGCCGTAGTCGACTAGGTGTTCAGGGTCTTGTTCGTCGCCGACACCCGCGGGGATGCTCTCGCTGTCGTCCCGGCACCTGATGAGTTCTCGGGCCGCTGCGTCTGCATCCTCGTTGCGGTTGTCCACGTTCGGTAGGTCCCCCATGTGGGCTGGGAACCACTTTATGGTGATGGTTGGCCCGGTCGGGTGACGCTCCGAGGTTCGCGAAGCTCTGGCGAGCCCCACGATCCGCTCCGCCTCCCTCCAGACCGTGCTTCTGGCGTAGTTCCTGACCGCTGTTTTGGAGTCGCTGAGGATCGTCCGAATGTCCGGTACTCCCATCGCCAGGCCGATTGCTGCCTCCTCTGCCTGGCATGGGGTCTTCGCTTTAATCGTACCCGCGTTGATCAGCTCACCCGTTGACGCCCGGATGACTGCCATCGCGTACACGCATCTTCTCGTTGGATGTCTAGCCACGTCGACGAACGCGGCGTTCTCGTCGCTCTTGTACTGCTTGGCCAGGGCCGCTGCTCTCGCCTTGCGTCTTTCCCAGTCCTTCTCCGGGTTCACGTTCTTTGGCAACGGGAACACTATGATGCCCCTTGCCGCTTCGTCCCTCAGGGGGACGTGGCTCTCCAGTTCGTCGTCTTCCGCACCTCCATGAGCGGGCGGGTTGATTCCCACTCTCTCCAGGATGCTTCTGCCCGTCTTCGTGCTGTTCAGTCGAGCTAGCTGTGCCGTTCGTTGGGCCTCGCCGATCTCGGAGAGTGTGTTGTGCACCCCCAGAGCCAGCAAGGCCGACGTTCTCGTGCCTGGCAGTAGACCCAGGGCGCTCCTGTAGGCCTTCCTGATGGCGGCGTCGATCTTCTCCTCCTCCGCTCTGGTCCAGCGGTGGAAGGCTCCCGCGTATGCTGCCTGGCTGACGACGAAGGCCTGCAACAGCCGCAGGAGCCCCCTCTCGTTCATGCCTTGGTACCTCGTCGACACCCGCTTCACGAGGCGGGTGGCGATCCCGATCTTCGTTACGATGTTTTTCATCGCCGTGGTGTTCGTTTGGACGCCGTCCACGAACATCCCCAGGATTCTCAGCCCTGAGACGTGCGGGATAGGCGCCCCGTCGCCCGTCCGGACCACGATGTTCTCTGCCGCGGCCTGGTTGGCCGCTTTCCGGAACCGCCCCGGTGGTGGCAGGATCAGGAGCTGAGACTTTTGCGGCGAGCACCGCAGGCCCGTGCCCGAGAGCGCGGCCTCGACGGCGCACACCGCATTCTGGAGGTTCGACTCGATCTCCCCGTCGCTGCCGCCGGTGACCCAAATGGTGACGTCGTCAGCGTATAGGCAGTGCCGGACCCCCGGGCTCAGTGCTTCGAGGCGTTTGGCTACCTCGATCATTACTATGTTAAAGAGGAACGGCGAGATCACCGAGCCCTGCGGGGTCCCGACGCTACCCAGCCGCCTCTCCTCCAGCTTCTGGTCGCCCAGCTCCAGCCGGGCTGTACGGTCCGACAGGAACGCTCGAACGTAGTTGTAAGACCTCTCGCCCAGGCTCAGGCGAGAGATCTGCTCCAGGATTGCAGAGTGTTTCACGTTGTCGAAGGCCCCCTGGAGGTCCAGGCCCAGAATGGCTCGGTTGTCTCTCCCAGGCAGCCCTCCCGGGGGGTCCAGGATCTCTCGTTGGATCAGCAACATGGCGTCCTGGGTACGCCCGAACCCTCCATGGCCGCTGTTCAGTGCGCTTGCCCGCTTCGCTTCGCCCGCTTCCCCTTGCCGGCTTAGCAAATATGGCGACGCCATAGGTTATACCCGGAATTTGAAGAACATCGAATATCCTTTTTAAGCGAGACATAAGGTAAGGGAAATTTCGCTGACAACACTGGTTCGTCTGCTAAAAAAAATGTTGGGTGCAAAGGAATCCTGCTAGTACAAAGTTCCGGGACAGGCCGCCATCGCGCATGGTAACGGCGTACACTCATCTTAGTAGTGGTGTGAATGTGACGCACCAACTATTCACAACCTCAGTGAATCCGTTTTGTTTTTATGCGGTGTACTCGGTTACAAGTTAAGAACGGCAACGATGATGATGATTATGATGATGACGATGATTTCTATTGGTTTCTTCTTTGTATCGGGGTGATGACATGTCATCTGACCAAAAAGGACTAATATACCTATATGTTTCACACTTTTTTTTTTATTGCGGAAGTTTGAAAAAAAAAAAGTGTAAAACATAGGTATATTAGTCCTTTTTGGTCAGATGACATGTCATCACTTGGTTCAATACTAGCGCTGCTTAGGGCAGGCACAAAAAGCTTATTAGGCAGAAAATACTTTTTTTTTCCTGTTACAGGTGGTAACTGTCCTAGGCAATATTCCCCTCTCTGGTTTTCGTCCACCAGCATTCTAATCTTCTTTTCGTCCCCTCGACAGCCTTGAAGTTAACTTCCTCTGTGATACCCTTAAATCCTAGGGCTTCTGAAAGCCCAATATTCCCTTCATGTAGATTTGGATGGATACCCTCACATTCTAACACGATGTGCCGCATAGTTTCTGTTTCTTTTCCGCAGACCACGCATACCCCATCATTTTGTGAATACTTCCCCAGAAAACTCTTAGTTCGCAGGCAACCTGCTCTAGCCTCAAAAAGCAAAGCACTGCCCTGGGAATTATCGTAGAAATTTTCCTTTCTGATGTTCATCTTCTCAGCCCTGTACATCTCTAACGACGTTTTAGCTTCCATTTTTTCCCTTCATTTATTCGTTTCAATCTGCCTTGCCTCTTTTTTGGTTACCTTGGCTGTTTTTGATTCTCCACTGTTCTTTCCGTATTTCATCGTTAGCCTCCTAGTCTTTCTTAACCACTGCGTGTCCACGCTTTTCAAGTATAGGTACCTAAAAACCTTAGCTGCCCACCTTCGTTGATCCATTGCCCTCAACCTCATCTCAAAGCATATTTTACTCTGAGCTTCTCTAACTTCAAACGACGCCCAGCCCATATCTCCCTGAACTGCTTCGTTAGTTGTTTTTCCATGCGCGCCTAAGGCCAAACGTCCTACCGTTCTCTGGTTTACTTCAAGGCCTGATAGAACGTCTGATTTTAAGCAGAGTACAGCATTCGCAAACGTGAGACCCGGAACCATTACTCCTTTCCACATTCCTCTTAGTACTTCATATTTGTTATACCCCCACATAGCTCTATGCTTCATTATAGCTGCGTTTCGCTTTCCCTTAACCTTAAGCTGCTCCTCGTGAGTACTTAAGTAGTTATCCCCTTCGTTTATCCACACTCCCAAATATTTATATTCCTTCACTCTAGGTAATTCGCATTGCTGGATAGACACTACGTCGGTGGTAGCGTCATTGAAAACCATTATTCCTGATTTTTCTGCACTGAAATTTAATCCGAGGTCAGTGGCTTCCTGGCCGCAAATATTTATTAGCCGCTGCATATCGGTTTGGTTATCAGCTAAAAGAACAATGTCGTCTGCGTATAACATTCCCGGAATATGCTGTTGTACCACTTCGCCTTGCAGCATATGGGTTAGGCTAAACCCTACTTGACTTTCTTCCAGTTTCTTTTCTAACCCTGCCATGTAAAGCATGAACAGTATTGGGCTCAAAGGGCATCCCTGTTTCAGTCCCCGATGGATGTTGAACGTAAGTTGCCGCTGTGCCTCATCACCGCAGCCGGATGTTACTCCGCGCGGCGCAAGTAGTGCGTTTGTTGGGAATATTTTGAACACGTCACGAGCCGTTTTCGTGATTTTTTGGACTTAGTGTGCTTATAAACTACTGCAGCGACGACAAACAAACTACGTGAGGAAAGGCAGACGATATCACGCATTCATAGCAATGTCTTTTCAAAACTCGCGCGCCCGTTGACATCCTGGTCCGTTGCTTTGGCGGAGTGAAACCGTACATGAGGTATTGCCGTTTTTAACTTGGTCCCGGGTATAGCCGCTCTGATTCCGGCTGCTCGCTGCCGCAGCTGCTCTCGATTATTTCATCCGATCCTGTGGACTGGTGGTTGCAGATCACGACAGAACGACAGGACAGACACGACACGACAGGACAGGACAGGACAGGACAGGACAGGACAGGACAGGATAGACAGGACAGGACAGACAGGACAGAACAGACAGGACAGAACGCTTCGCCACAAGAGCCCCGGATGCATGGACTCGACGATAAAGGGTCGAGTCGACTGGCGGGTTCAGCTACCTCGACCCCCCCCCCGCGTTTATATGAACCCCGTCCAAAGACTTGAGGTGAGGGGAGCGGCGGGGTTCCCGAAAATGAGTTACCGTATTTTCACGATTCTAACACGCACCCTCTTTTGCTAAAAGGTAGCCTTAATACTTGTGTGCGCGTTACAATCGGGCTCAACCGAAATAGGCTTTAAAGCGGCTAGCAGCATTGCCATGCGGAACGGACACGAAGACCCCCCAAAATCCAACTCAATCCAATAAAAACAATCCGTCAACACCACGTGAGTGAATTTCGGCGCACTGATTCCTCAATGGCATGCCGCATACCTTTGTCAGCTGTTGCACATTTTTTTGTGCTGCTGCAATTAGCCCGTAACACCTAGAATTATGAAGATCGAGGCACTTACAATTGAAAACAGCTTCAGTCTTTCCCGCTATGACTTTATTCCCAGCCGGAGTTGGATAAGCAATCTTATGAAGCACAATAATTTTTGGCTTCCACAGCTGCATACGCCAAATAAAATCTCCCTCTTCCAGGAACGTGGTGTCATGTCTTTTCAATCTGCGCAGTACTGTCAGTGTCACTTTTTTTTTCGAATTTTCCTGTGCGAGCTACCCGCGCGTTACGAATGGGGGAGCGTTAGAACCGCGCAAATGCGGTATCCTGCTACTCGCGGCCCGCCGACTCAGCCCGATGAACGAGCCGACCCACCCCCTGCCATCGGGTCGACCGGACCCGCCGCGACAGCTCGCCGACCCAACCCATCCGCTTATACATGAGGGGTCGAGTCCAAAAAAATTAGTAGTGGCTTAGCTCTGCTATGCCAGGATATACGTAGCGTGAGCTAGGGTTCAGCCATCCAGTCCAATCCAGTCCAGTCCAGTCCTGTCCAGTCACTGCTCCTTGCGCATGCTCAGCACGGCTCTTCACGAGCCACGCAAAACGGCTATCAAGCGGCTCCGGTGCGGCGTCAGACTTGGCTACTGCGCACACAAGGGCACGCGCCGCCGCCAGTGCTAAGGTGGCTAGCCACCTTACCAGTGCGTCTGCCGCGGCTATGACGGAACACAATCCAACACAATCCACTTTAATCCAATCCAATCCAAATCCGATCCAAGCCAGGCCAACCCAACCCAACCCAACCCAACCCAATCCAATCCACTCCAATCCAATGTCCCTCGCGCTTGCGCAGAACGGCCATTCACGGGCCACGGCACACGCGAAACTGCTCAACCTCGGCCAGTGTAGCTTACGCTACAAAAACCTGTTTATTTCGACTAAACGCGCTCTCGTCGGGTCAATGTAAACGGGACTAAGGAGCGGCAGGTGCGTCTCCGCGGAGCATGCGTCTCAAATTCACGCCTGCGGCTAGTCGTGGCAGCCGCATTTCAGACCAATCGTGTCTCGCATCGGACCGCTCCTTCTTCTTCTTAGGTGGTTCGGGTGAAAAAGGAAAAGGAAGTGCACTGGGGATATTATCCGTCGTGCACAGTCTCCGTGCCTTACGCACCACTCGAAGGCGTTGTTCTGTCAGCTCCAAAGACGCGAGTTCGGTTCCCGGCCGCGGCGGCCGCTTTACTGGTGAAGGCCAAAAGGGAAAACGTCCATGTGTTCGAAATTAGGTGTACGCAGTTGAGGATCTCGTGGAAATTAATCCGGAACCCTCCACTACGGCGAGCCTTATATCCCGTGCGTAGCTTCGGCGCATGGAATTTGAAAACTGCTCGCTGAGAGGCGCATTATAAATTTTCCGAGAACTCGCTGGCGAAAGGGAGAACACAAGCAATGCGAGGAGGAAGGTGGCACGCTGAAAGGCTTGTACGGACGGCGATGCGCCAACACTACCGACAGGCGATCGGTCGCAGGACGGCGTGGCGGTTCTCCGTCGTCTAGAGTTCCTCCCTGCGGGAGCTAAAAAATTCCCCCGCATTTCCCCGAGGGGGAGAATGTGAAAGTGCGAATGCACGGTTGTCGGCCCGCTTGCGGCGCTTGCGCTCGGCCCCCGCAGCCCACCGCCTCGCCGCCTTCTCTTCCATCTCTTCCATCGGGTTTGTAGTATCACGTGTACACCATGGTTATCAAGCCGCTATAACGCCGCTGAGTCGCCAACGCACGCCGCTGACGACGTAGTTTGAATGCGTTAAAGATATAAGGCGCGTTACTGACAATATCAGCGTCGCGTCCGTAGCTTATTCGGTAGAGCGTCGGGCTGCGGCCCGCAAAGTCCTCGGATCAAAACCTGGCGCCGGACGCTGTTTCTTCTTTAAAGAGCGCTGCGGACGCCGCCGCCGCCGACGCCGGCGGTGGATGGTTTGGGGTCGCTTATAAAGTGTATTCACACTTAAAAGAGGAACTCTACCGTCGCCCATGCAGACCGCCGGAAAAAAAGCGCGCTTGCCTAGCATCTCTGTGCGTACTTTCTTCGTTGCGCGCGAGTTGCAACTCGAGCACTAAGTGTGCGCTAAGACGTTCCTTGTTTTGTGAAACCACATTTGTGAAACCACAGAGAGAGAGAGAGAGAGAGAGAGAGAGAGAGAGAGAGAGAGAGAGAGAGAGAGAGTTAGTCGCCACCAGGCTGGGGGCGGCTAAAGCAGCTCGTTCAACCAAGAGCTCTTGGGTGGCCAGGTCGGAGCTTCCCAGCGCCTCCTCTCACTGCTCGCGGCTGGTGAGTGAGGGGCAAGGACAATAAAGGTACGGGTGAATATGATGGAGAAGGGATCTCGTCGGGAAGTCTGCCGGTCGAAGTTTCCATGTTCGTACTTCACGTTGTGGAAGAGATGCACGGAAGAGACGGTAGTGCTCTGTGATATCGTTAAAAGTAATTAGCTTGTCTCTGGTGGACCTCGCGCGGTGGTGGGGGCATGCCGGCCCGCTGTCTAAGCTCTGTGGACGCTATGTATGCCACCTCTAGCCCTGCAGGGGCATAGGCGAGTTCCGCCGAGATAGTGGGCGCATTTTGCTGGATAATTTAGAGCGCACTCGAGGAGATACTGCCTCATGCAAAACTTTGACTGGCCAGTTTCAAATCGGAGATTATGATTCTAGGTTGTGGCCAACACGTAAGAGCCAGTGCGATTGCCGTCTCTTCCGCCTTGCGGATGGTGATACTAGCATTAACTGGGGTGGAGTGCGGGCGGTTGATAACCGCCTCCGCGTAGGCATCTTGACTCCTGTATTCTGCGGAATCTGTGTAGACAATATCAGGCCGTACGGGTAGACGTTGGGCGAGGGCTCGAGCCCTTGAGTCGTCGTCGTGGTGCGTTGTGTATCGGGTGCGTATTCCTGGGCAGAGGCCGAATGACAAGGTGCTCTCAGATATCTGTCGGTAGCGGACATGCCTCCTGCACCAGGTATGAGACAGGCGTCTAAAGCATTTCTCGACCTGGTGGTGAGTGCTCAAGGCGTTCCCACTGTGCTCCTCGACGAGCTCCTCAGCAGTATCGTAGACTAGTCCAGGTTGTTTAAGGCGGGCAGTAGAAGCTGAGGAAGCTGCAGAGCTGCCCCGTATGCTTTCCGGATATGAGGCAGTTGATTTTAGTGAGCTCCGTTTTGCTTGCACGAACATAGGACAAGTTATAGAGGAGTCCCCTAATGAAAAATGCCTGTACGAGGCTGAGTCTGTCCTTATCGCCCAGACCTCGGTTTTGAGTGGATACCCTTCTGATGAGTGCTATCAGCTGGCCCGCTTGGGAAATTGCCTTATGAATACCGAATTGGTTCGATTCTCTTTGTTAGTACATGTACTCCAAGTTTGGTGTTAGTGTACAATCGCGCCTTGTTCATTTTTGCCAGTGCTTCCTTGTCGTTTGATACGGACGCCGCGCCACCACTGCCTCGGCGCTATCACGAGATGAGACGAATAGTCGGGCGGCCGTCGGTTAACCCACGTTTGACCCATGCGCTAATTTATTAATGAAGGTGCATTAACTTCGACCACCTTGGTATCTTTAACATGCGCCGAAATCTCGACACACGGGCGTTCTCGCTTGTCGCCGCCGCTGCCGCGAGTAGAACCCGCGTCCTTGGTCTCAGCAGCACAACCCCTTTAGCCACCATGAGTCACCGCGGCCAGTGGTTAGTTGCAGAAATGTTACTAGGCTCGATCTTAAGGCATCAAAAAAGCGCGTATAGGCGCTAACAATAGGCAGGCAAGACAACGTTTTAGGCCTCCAACGTCGTATAGGCAGCACAAATTTTTACATAAATGCAAATAATTTCAAACGCGAATTTTATATCTACGACAGGAAAACAAGAAAATGTTATTGCTTATGGCACAAAGGCGCCAACATAGCCGGTCAATTGTCCCATAAAGCTTTTGCACTACTGGCACTATTGGCTTAATGTTAACCTCTCACATTCATGTTCAACGGACATGCCTCTTGCTCGAGCGTCGCATATATGGTGAAACAGGCATAAAAAAGAATTGCTTGAGAGCGAGGAATACTGATTTAAAGAGGCGCTACTTTATGTCTGCGAGACGCAATTTAATTAAAACACAACAAAAACAGATAAGAATAAGAGATGCAACAGAGACGACACATTTATCGCGAGAAATAACGTGCGGACTGTTACGTAGTCCTTTCAGTATTTTCAGTACGCTGTCGGGCGTGTTGACGACAGAGCTGTAGCCGAGAAACTAAGTCACCTGATAAGGAATCACAGGCGGACTCTGGGTTGAATAATGCCACGTATAGCACAAAAGGAGGTTCCCGGTCGAAGACAAGGAAAAACAGAGAGTATAACCAGTAGTTCGTTGAATAGCGGTGTTATAGGAAAATGTGCACAAGGGAGAGAATTGTGTCCCAATTGCGGTGATCAGGCTGGATGAACATAGATGTCACGTCGCATAAGGTCCTATGAAACCGTTCAGTGAGTAGATTTGTCTAAGTGTGGTATCTGAATGTCGTCTTGTGAATTGTATTAGATGCGCGAAGTATCTCTGCAAAGATGCTGGAGAGGAAGGTCTTACCCCGGGTACTCAGAAGAACCCACGGGGCGTCGTGGCGCAACATTATGGGGCGCAAGAAGTCGGCAATCTCCTGTGCGGCGCCACAACTAACGGGAGCTGTTTCGGCATACCTCGTCAAATGGGCAACCCCGGTAACAATGCAGCGGCAGCCAGAAGCAGTTGAAGGCAGGGGCCCATACAAGTCAATGCCGACGACTTCGAAAGGCCTGGATGGGCTTAGAAACATTTTACCAGCGAAAAACGGACAGGGACCTTGAAATAAGTAGACGGTACAATCGTTTCTTTCTAGGTCCCTGTCCGTTTTTCGCTGGTAAAATGGTTCTAAGCCAACACCAACTAGCCCAACTTTCAGCTTGGATGGGCATGGTGGTGGCTGGAGGAGTCCGGCAGAAGAAGCCGTCGGTCGTCTGCGTCGCTGCGCTTCCGCGGCTCCACCGTCCGCACTAACTTAGCCTGGCCAGGAATAAAACGTGTTTCTCTCTCTCTCTCTCTCTCTCTCTCTCTCTCTCTCTCTCTCTCTCTCTCTCTCTCTCTCTCTCTCTCTCTCTCTCTCTCTCTCTCTCTCTCTCTCTCTCTCTCGCTGAAAAGCGACACTGGTGGACAGGCCACGCCAAAAAAAGGCGGCGACGGACATGATCGTATGTCTTGTGGAAGTCCAAGTGGCCGTCCGTTGCATCGTCGTGCAGTTCTGCCAGTAATCGCGAGTGCAGTGAGTGGTATACGACGGGGACTCATTTGCTGCCAGAAGGATGGTAGTTGCGCCGGTACAGTATACGTCTTGCACGAACTTGAACTTATTAAGTTAACGGCGCAAACGACTGTTGGGTGGTTCTGTAGATCCGGCCAGGCGATCGATGATTGTCCGACTGTACATGTCCCCACGTTAAAGAGTTCCAAGGTCACAGGGAACGCCAGGAGTGACATAGTCGATAGGAGCAATGGTGAAGTCATTGCTATACGAGAACGAAGCCTCGCTGCCAGTGGATGTCACCAGTGGGCAACGCGAATGTGCATCCGCGTCAAGACGTTTCTTCCCTGATTTGTAGTGCACGGCAAAGTCGCACTCAATTGCAACGGGAGGTTCCAACGGCCAAGTCATCCCGTGTAGTGGCGGCCGTATAGGTACGGACGGAATTTTAGGACCACCTAAACAACAGCGAGACACTCCTTCTCGCTAATAGTATAGTTCCTTTCTGCGGATGTAAGGGAACGACTACTACGTGCGACAACGCGCTCACGATGGTCTGTATCTAGTTGGAGGAGGACGACGGCGACACCATGCCCACTATCGCGTCCATGTGGAGAACGGTGGGTCTCGATTCATCAGTGGCACAGGACGAACCCTGACGTGAGTGAGGGCTTCAGCGGAATGCCTCTTCGCATGCGTAGGTCCAGGTGAAACGAGATCCGCTTCGAAAAAGCTCGTGAAGGGGGAGGAGATGGTGGCGAAGCTTTGAACTAAACGTTGGCGTTAAGCGAGGGAAGCTGCGGAGGTCTTTCTGGTGCGAAGGGCGAGGACAGTTTGCAACAGCAGCTATCTTGTCCGGTTATGGTCGCACGCCATCCTTGCTAACAACATGCCCAAACCATAGGTCGGCAAAAAAAAAAAAAAAAAAAAAGAAAGAACTCACTCAAACTCAATCGCATTTTTTTTTCCTTCACGCTGTACTCACTCAAGCTCAGACTCAAAAAGCTCGTCTATACTCAAAATCAACTCGTACTCTCTCACCACATACGCATTTGTAATCGTACACATCTGTACTCAAACTCATTTGTCTTCACGAGTGATCGCACTAAAACGTACTCACTTTTACTCACTCTTCACTCACATTTACTAGTATTACAAATTGTTTCCGCTAATTTGTTCTCGCAATCAACCCCTTCATTCACGTGCTAAACTAGTCTATTGACCTATAGTTCGAACGAAGCAAGTCCAGTGAAGCCCCCTGCACTTGCTTTCACTATGGCAACCCCGTGGTGAGCGAGAGACCAGAGCCGCGGAAGAGGGAATGGCAAGGGCGACAGCTTTCTCCCTTGACCTAATTTTACCCTCCTTAAGAGAGGCGCTGCGGTACCGCGAAATGCGTGACTCATGCACGCACGTCGCGATTCAAGTGCGTGTGCGTCATCAAAATCACAAACTTGCACTCGCGAGTAGTACTCATGAGTACAATACTAGTGAGTGCTACTCGCGAGTGCACTACTCATGAGTACTAATCGCGAGTACATGTACTCGCGTCTCTACTCACCTGTCGTGGTGGCTCAGTGGATAATAAAGAAAAAAAATCGCGGTGGCTCAGGCGTTGTGCTGCTGAGCACGAGGACGCGGGTTCGATTCCCGGCCGCAGCGGCTGCTTTTCTGATGGAGACGAAAAGCAATAACACCCGTGTGTACAAGATTTCGACGCACGTTAAAGATCCCCAGAGGGTTCAAAATTAATCGGGAGCCCTCCACTACGGCGCGCCTCATCGCCTGTGTTGCGTAGGCACATCAAACCCTACAATCAATCAATCAATCAATCAATCAATCAATCAATCAATCAATCAATCAATCAATCAATCAATCAATCAATCAATCAATCAATCAATCAATCAATCAATCAATCAATCAATCAATTCAACGCCTGTACTCACTCGTCATCGTACTCCCATTTTTGTCTGGGCCTGTACTCACTCGTTATCGTACTCACTTTTTAAATCTGGGTGTGTACTCACTCATCGTACTCACGAGTGAGTACGCCGACCTATGGCCCGAACACTTGGATGCTCTTCCATTCATCGAAACGACATTTCTTGGCCATCAGCTGAAGGCCTGCATTAGACAGGCATGTGAGGACCTCTTCAAGGCGCTGTAAGTGTTGGGAGGAAGTAGAGGAGAAAACCACAATGTCGTCGAGGTGGCATATAAGCAGGCTTTTCATTTAAAGGAGCACTGACACGAAAATTTTATGTTACACTTTTGTTGCTTTCATCGATGCTTAATGGTCTGGCGAACCTGAAACAGCACTTCAAATACTTCAGCGCGCGATAGTTCAATACATTGAACGGCCTGAAAATCGTTTGTTTCAAATTACCGCGCTTTCATCCCGAACGGCGCATATGACAGCCTCCCGGTTTGACCTCACCGCTTTGTGAGGACGTCACCGGCGCCCGCCGCTTGAGAGGGTGTTGCGCCCGCTCTCCGCTCGTGGGGCCGCGCGCGTGAAGTGACGTCACGAGTTTTTGGCGAGCGCTGTCGCGTCACTTCTTTTTCCTCTCCTGGAGTGATGTCACGCTGATGTCCATTTGCTTTGTGCCGCTCCGCGCGCTGCTCCGTCGGCGCGATAAATGCGATCCAATTGAACTATGTTCTTCGCGTCGCAGGCCGCTCATATTTCAGCCAGGGTATTCCGTTGAGTGAAGGAAGCGAACTGTGCAATAATATTAACGCCGAAAATTGGTGTCAGTGCTCCTTTAAGGCCACGGAGTACAGCGTCTATCATTCGTTCAAACGTGACTGCAGCATTGCAGAGGCTGTAAGGCATGACATCAAATTCGTAAAAGCCATCTGGTGTAGCGAAGGTTTTGTCTTTGTCGGCTTCATTCATGGGTATCTGCCAGTAGCCTGAACGTATATCAAGACTGGAGGAGTACTTTGCTCCTTGCAGACAGTCGAGGGCATCATCTATCCGAGGCATATAGGGTACACATCCTTGCGTGTGATCTTGTTCAGCGCGCGGTAATCAACGCAAGAACGCGCGGATCCATCCTTTTTCTTCATTAAAAGACCACGAGCTTGAAGACGGATGAATAGTGTTGCGTTTAAGCATGTCCGAGACGTGGTCGCTGATGACCTGTCGTTCTGCCGGTGACACCCTGTGCGGACGACGGCGGATAAGACGGGAGCCAGCAGTATGAATCCGGTGCGTAGCAGTTGTCGTCTGGCCAAGTCTCGGTTCGTGGTAGTAGAATGAGGACTCGTGCTTGTCGAGTTAGTTGAGTAATGCTTTCGCTTCCGTCGGTGAGAGGTCAGGAATAATTGTGGCGGCGAGAACAAACAGCGATGACGAAGAATCTGAATGACCACGTGAGGTAGAGTCGGCGCAGATAAGAACAAAGGAGAGATCCATAGCGTCTGATACAGTGGCGACATGTAGCTCCTCCATGAATTACAAATGGCTCAGTTGTGACGTTGTGACGTTCGTGGATGGGAGTATTGTAGAACCACCGGATAAGTGGACAGCACATGGCAGCCACAATTCCTTCGGAAAGAAAACGAGCAGATGGAATCACAGTTGAGGACATAACCATCGGTAATTCTGTCAGACGGCACAGAAACAAGTGCCTCATGTTCCGAACGAATGACGTAATCGCTGCTTGCGACAAGGTTGAGCGGCTCTCCGTCGGAATCACTTGCGGCGTAATCGACAGCCGTTATCGCAATCCATGGTGGCCACAACCCAGCCGAAAAAAACCATTGGACGACATATTGGAATTCCAATTGGTCGGCCTATTGGTCGGCCAATTATGTATTAGGCACCCATTGGCATTCCCATTGGCCGGCTAATTGGGCGACCTTTTGGACACCCCACTGGAACGCCAATAGGTCTTCCCATTGGAGGCCCCATTGGACTTTCGATTGGCCGCCAACTTGTTGCACTTTTAGTTGGTGCTATCCCATTGCCGCAGCCATTCCATCTGAGTTGCCGCTGCAGTGTGTTGATTACCTGCATCACAAATAGAAGAACTCTTGGAATGGATGAATACCTTTATTGCTCTGTTTGTATACACGGCATGCAGACACTTCGTCGTTTAAGTTCCACAGCTGCCATTGTCCATGCCGTTCTCCGCTCGCCACAGGCTGGCTGGACCTTCACAAAGTGAGTGGAAAAAGCGAAAAATAGGTTAAGTTCATAATAAACCACAGTTTCGCGCATTAAAACAACACGACACAAGTGTTGGGTGGCGTGAGCTTACCTCTTTAACAACGTCCCATGCATGGCGAACTGCGCTGCGCGGCGATGTCGTCAGCCCGTCAGTCGTAACATGAACAGCTCTGAAATATATTTAGGCAGACAAATTAATTCTTAATAATACCGCTCACGTTACGAGGAGTGAAAATGGCAAGGAAAACTGAATCAGCTCTGTTACTCACATAAACATAGACTCTCTTCCTTCGGTGCGAGGCTTAGCGGCATTCAGTGTAAAGATGCATCTTGAAACACACTGCTATGGGCGTACGACATCATCGTCGCCACTCCTCACGCTCTTGCAGACCACCTTGCATTTCCAATGCAATGTACAGGCGGGGACTTAATATTCCGGACCACGCGAGCGCGTGGCAAAAGCCACCGATGCGCACTCTGGAGGCCTGCAGCCTGTTGTCGAGACCAGCGCGCGGCGCGCATGCGCGTCCTTTTTTACTCGTAGGCACGCTGATTTTCTCGCTGCCTGCAGTGGTGTTGCGATGGTGACTGAAGCATCGCACAGCGACGCCTTAGTAGCATTCCTTGCATCCATGTGGCACATTTGCGGCCTAATTTGATGATTGCGCCGGCTTTGGTGCAGGTGCTCCTCGCGTCCTGATAAACACTTGAGCGGAATGTTTTGTATTTTATTTTGGTTTTGTGCGTTATATTTTACACACGATGAGACTAGCGGCTTGCGGACGCGTCGTCGCTGAGTGAAGCGTGTATGAAGCACAATCTCTGGGTGCCCCACTATCGACCACGAAATGCCAGCGAGATAGCGAGATGAATTGCGAACCATTATTAGATGCGACGCATCTCTTGCTCTCGGGTATGTCTCTCCAGCGTCGTCGCGGCGTCCGCACACCACATGCGCATGCGCAAACTCTCCTCCGTTCTTCTCGCCAACAGCTGTGTGCATCTCCCATACAAAAATATTGTATGGTTGGCTATAGAAAATCCTTTTTATGGTCGGCTTTAGCTATTTGGCCCAATATTCTTTAGACGTTTCTATGGGTGTCTTTAGCGAATCGTATCGCCATTCCTATGGGTGCCTTTAGCTTCTTCTATAGCCAGTTCTGTGGTTGCCTTTAGATATTCGTATCACCATTCCTATGGGTGTCTTTAGGTTCTTCTATAGCCGGTTCTGTGGTTGTCTTTAGATATTCGTATCGACATTCCTATGGGTGTTTTAGCTTCTTCTATAGCCGGTTGTATGGTTGTCTTTAGCTATTCGTATCGACATTTCTATGGGTGTCTTTAGCTTCTTCTATAGCCCGTTCTATGGCTTTCTTTAGGTCTTCTTTCGATATCGCTATGGCTATAGAAGAAGCTAAAGACACCCATAGGAATATCCATAGAAATGGCTAAAGACAGCCATAGAAATGTCTAAAGATAATTGGGCCAAATAGCTAAAGACAACCATAAGAAGGATTTTCAATAGCCGACCATACGATATTTTTGCATGGGCTGCAGCCAGAAGAGAATCGCCACTACTTGAAACACAGCGACAGCAGCAGCCTCTGGGAAATTATTAACACGCTGCCATGCCGGCATATAGCCTTGCAGATCTCTAGAACTTCTCCTGTGGCACTTAGGTTGTGTGGCTATCTGCATTATATGCTCCATGAACACTTCAGCGATATAGGGGGAGTGCAAGTTGCGACTGCAAACACGTCGCCAGTTTTCATTCACAAAAGGCCTAAACAAAGGCAAACAAGAAAAGCAAAACCAAGGGGTTTATTCATCCCATTCATTAAATAAAGGGCTACTATCTACGCTACTTCGCCGCCAGTAAACCGTTGTTCACATGCGCCGATCGAAACACACAGCACACGCATTCCAACACTCTGGCTCACGCTTACGTCATTCGCTCGACAGCCACACTACGTGGCACATTTTCCACGAACGCCCACCGAGACACATATACCTACAGGTGCTGGGTAGTCCACAGAAAATAGAACTCAGAAGTCGTTCATTTCACTCAGTACTCAATGCACGAAGTTGCACGTATGGTGGCTAAAATGGAAATGCATTCTTAATTAAACAATGAAGACGGTCGCACATAATGCAATAATAAAAAACGTTTTCCAAGTCCGTTCAATTAGTTCCTTGTACGTTTTCTCAGTTCGCGAAAAAATAATTATATTTGTCTCATCACCGCGGCGAAATCTTCACTTATGTGTACATTGCAATGCCCATGTGGTGCAGGGTAGCTTGGAACCGTATTCTTGAACACCAAAAAAAGTCCTGCATTTCTCGCACAATACAGCCTCTTCAGTTCGTAAGATCACTCACCCTGCTGTTTTGCGTACGATGAAATTCCTGTCGCGGTATCGCAGGTATCCATTTTCGCATGACTTCGGGTTGATGTTGAATTAATCGTAACACTGTCACCGTAAACACCGAAATTTCCGACAGCGAAAGCGGACATTTGCTTGGCGTCACACCATCAACACGAACACATTGCACTCAAGTCGTAAATTTCCAACATTAGGCAACACGTGCCATGCCAGCGCACATGAGCAAGGAGACGAGATGTGGCTGACTGAGTACATCCTGGTATAAGCAGGTCCATCGCGCTAGCAAATAGTGCGGAGATACGTGCCCATCTTTCGACATTTTTCTAACTTGGTTTCTGGTAATGATTTTATTTGGCAAATACAACATCGCTTAACGTTTTGTTTTCTTCATCCGAAAAAACTATATCTGTTATCAGTACTCAGGGAAAATTTTCTGCCACTATTATTGCTGCGCGCACGAATACTAACACAGCACGGAACGCCTGACCCTCTTTTCCACGAAAACTTCCCTTCGCACGACCGGGCTACAGCGTCGACGCGCGCGGCACTCACGCCGCACCATAGAGTTTCATACTAATGAAACTAGAGGGGACACTGGCGCTGCAATCGTTCAACCCCCATGGAGCTGATTGTGTGACGTAGACTCGTGATTTTCGAACTTGGCTTAACTTGAGGCTTGACGATTGTTATATGTACTAGGCTTCGTACTTTTCCGCTCCGTCAGTTTCGGTTTCGGCGTCAAAAGCGTCGGTGGGTCATTCCGGTGCAGAATTGCTGTTGGCGTCCGATTCCAGCGGCTGCAGTGCGCAAATACTGCACGGCTGGAATGAATGGATACGGGAAGCACTCCGCGCCGGGTAGTGCGTTCCATCCTAGCCACGTTCATGACTACGCTTGCGATTATAACACGAGCACGGTAGCGCCGAAGACAAATAAAAATATTTTATCAGTAGTAAGTATATGTGTGCACAGCCGGTGATTTTTTTTTTTTTAATGTTGCGGGAGCGTCCACCAGCGGGTGGGTCAGCACGTACCTTATCGTGGGAGAAAGCGGCGAAACAAGTGAGGGTAAGCCGCTTGCATAGGACGATTCCGCCAGTGCAACCGTCGTCTGCTAGGCTGTTCCCGCAAGCACAACACAGCCGACACAGTCCCAAATCCGTTGCTAATCAGGTGCGTGTATTCACCGGTGTAACCAAGGCTCACGCGCAATCGCTGTGACCGCCCGCAACCATGGACGCATATGGGGTGTTTGAAGCTGAAGGTAAAAACAATGTAATGAAATGAATACTCTGTATATGCAGTGCAGTATCAGACAGGGGAAGAAAATGTACCTCTGCAACGGTAGAATGGCTTTACCTATTGCAACAGAACGTGGCCAAATGATTGCCTGGGGCCTACCAGTACTTTTGGGCCATAAACTATGGCTTACATAGCTATGTACTGGTGAAGCCATATGAGACGATCACCGGCATGCATGCTTGCTATTCAATGAAGTCACTGTGAGTCTACATTGGTCACAGTGTTCCCCATCCAGTGGCAGGTGTTGCTGTAGCAACTGTTTGCGTTAGTGGAACCCTGGCTCAGCGCCTGGAGACAGGCATATTGAGCACAGAGAAAAAGTTGGCGACTGCACTAGGCGAGCACTTTGTGAATTTATTGTGCCAACAGCAAAGTGCAGAATTCCGTTTCACTCATTTATAAAAAAGCCCTCACCACAGTCATACTCTGTAACACTAATAAAAAAAGCACAGCATTGCTTAATACATCAAAAGCAAGAGTGCAAGCTTGCCTTGAGGAAGTTGTTTTGAACTTTTGAAGGCTGGTAAACAGCAAACTATGCAGCGAAAATGAGTGAAGGCATAAGCATGTCGCATCAATGTATTTATTGTCCCATCCAAGAGTCAGCATTGCTTAATACAACAAAAGCAAGAGTGCAAGCTTACCTTGAGGAAGTTGTTTTAAAATTTTGAAGGCTGGTGAACAGCAAACATGCAAACTATGCAGTGAAAATGAGTGAAGGCATAAGCATGTCGCATCAATGTATTTATTGTCCCATCCAAGAGCCACTGTGAACATATTGGTACCAGGATTTAGTTTGTAGCTACCTACCAGCATTGCCATTTTCGCAACCAGCATACTGATGTACGCAGGCTGCTTTATGCAGGAATCAACAAAATGGTTACTGTAAGTGGTGAGCAAATGCGACGTTAGGTTACGGTAAAAAGATTGCATGAAAGGAACCCTAGAAAAGCTTATAGCTGTAGAGCAGAAGTGTTTCGATCAGCATCTGCCAGCACAGTAGAAGCAGGGCAACAATATCTGATCAACAAACAAAACAAGGCTCTTAAAACAGCGTACACTCGGCATGACAATATACAGCCACAGTGAACAGCAGTGGGTGGATACAATCTGCAACTTGATAACAGCCAGAAGTAGGTGAGGCAGCCTTCTACCCCACTGATCAGAACCTTTTGAGCCATACTGACAGTGCAAGATGGGAAAGGGCAGCTTAACATTTTTCAATCCATTGTTTGGGCAGACATCAATGGTGCATAAACAAAACACTGCAGCCACAACGTATAATGTAAGTTTTAACTGACATTCACGTGGTGAAAGCTGATCCCCTATGTCACACCTTCATGAATATGTTGCTGGAGGAGGTGGCAGTGCCACAAAAAGTTTGTGAAAGGTGCACAATAGAACCTGGCTTCAATAGAGATTTACATGGGCAGTGAGGACGTGCCAGCTCTCTCTCAGTCAGGGTCCCTCAAGTGAATACCACTTTGGAACACAGTGGGCTAAAATACCACGCAGAATACTTCCACTTCATTCTTTCAGTTCAATAAGCACGTACACAAGTCTTCAAATGGCTGCTCACAGTAGTTAAATGAAGTTGGTTTCATGCTGTGCCAAGGCTATCGCAAATGACGCCACTGCTATAAGTCACATTTATGCATACAATGAATGGTTTCGAACTAATTTTCTTGCACCCGAGAAAAATAGTTTGAATCTTGAGTGCCTAACAAGCAAGATTCAAAGAACATCTTCCATGCACTACAAGGCACTTTCCTCACCACTTGTTTTTCTCTTTATTGTGCAGCTGAATGTACAGGATTGTACAGGATTGTTGTAGGCTGCAATCAACCTCTCCCCAAGCCCTTTTGCTTTTTCAACGGTGGCACTTGCTAGAATTTTTGTGTTTTTGGCAGCTTGCGGGCATGCCTGCCTTGTCTTGCGCTGCTGATGATCCATCCAATGATCCTGACTTGGAAACTGGTTGCATGCCTGGTGCAGCTTCTTGTGTTGCCTGCTGGTCTGCTCCTTGCACTGCTGACACAGCTGGGACCTGTATCGAAATGGATGGCATCATTGAAGGTTTTGCAAGGCTTTTGTACAGATATTTAGAGCACAAGTATGTACTCTTAAAATCCAGCACACTAGCATGCTTATTTACAAAAAGGGTTCCAGCAACATAACATATTCAATGGCTCTGGCTTTCTCATAAAAACACACAGTTACGATCAGCTGCGCGCTGCCGTGTTGACACTGAAGCCATTACTTAAACCAAAGAGAACACATACAATGAACTCACAGGACGCCAACAATGTTTTCAGAGGTCGTGCTTTAACAAGACATGACTTTAGCAGTTGGATTATTCAAGACTGAACAACCACACAAAATGAGTAAATGTTTTGAACTTATTGTGGAACAGCTACGGAACAACGAATGCATGAAGGCAGCTTGTGTATTATGGAAATGGTACCCCAGAGGCACTATTTAGTTGCTATTTAGGCAAGCACCGTCTGATCAGCAACATTTACGCTGTTTGACACCTTCGCACGTAATTTCAAACTGTTCCTGCGCTTCGGCACGCTTGTATAGAGGCACTGGAAAAAATAGAGAGCCTTCAATTTCACACGCGTACCTGGTTATATCTGGGCGTGAGACCTCGGTTAGACAGGTGATGATTGGTACTTGTGGGCGTGTAATGTACACACACGGTGCTTAGATATATCAGTGCGCGTTATTGGTCATCTAATAGAAACATTCTACACGGGAATTTTCACAAAATTAGGAACTCCCGTAAAATGCAGCCCACTGCTCCAGAACGCCCTGCAATGCTGCCGCTCTAAGCAAGACGAGGCCGTCTTCTGGAAGGTTAACACGAATGAAGCACGAGAATTTTTTCGCTGTGTGGCGTGATCAGATACCCTGTTTCCTACGTTTGTCGCTCTCAACATATAAAATTAACATTTGCTCACAGAAACAGCTCTACAGTGCGTCAAGACATCAAGAATACACGAATAGTACAACAAAGAAAGAACCCGATTAACCATCTGGTCAATAAAACATCGTCTACGTGTTAGCGACGAACAGAGGTGATATGGTCGAGTTCCGTGGTCGAGTTGGCCGTTATGGCTTGTTTAAAGCACCCAAGCAAACGATCAGCTGGCGTCCTTTCACGATTTTGTCAGCATGCCGACCGCACGTCGGGTAAGGCGACAACGGTTACACTTATGAGTGGAAATGAACAACAACCGTGTATACTTACTTGGGGTTATATGACGCGTCGCTCCGCTACTCGTAGTCTTCCAGAACGAAATTTAACGCTGTACAACGGCCCTTCAGCAGACACATGCCACCGCCGACTCGCAAGCAAAAAAAAAAAAACGAAAAAAAAAATACGCTTCGCCGCCGAATCACCAGCCGCGTTTACATGAATGCGACAAGTGGCGCATCGCATCGCATCGCAGAAATTTTCGAGCGCATCGCATCCATGTAAACGGGGCTAATGCGCTAGGAAAGCGCGTCGCATAAATGCGCCAGACCGGGGTGGATTGAGACGCGTAAGTCGACTTTCAAAGTGCATGTAAACGCGAGCGCATCGCATTAGAAATTATGTCGACAAGAAAAGTAAGCCCTGCAAACGCAGCTTTGCATTTAAAAACGTCTAAATTGAGTGTAAGACGCCAGAAAATGCGAGTCGTGAAAAAAGAACAGAACCAGCCGTTCCGGAAGCGCCAGAAACGCTGCTTTACCTTCGATGTGCGACACCGTATGGCGCCACCATCGCACCAGGGGAAATGCGCTACATGTAAACGCTAGCGCATCGCATTACTTGTGATGCGCTAGGAAAGCTGACGCGCTGCTATCGCATTCTGTCGCATTCATGTAAACGCGGCTACCGGCTCCGCTAAACTCAGCCGCGTATGCCGTTCACAAATCACTTCCCCTCTTATAAAAGAGTACTTCTAAACCTTAATTAAAACTTAACGTATAGTACAAGTTGTTTATGCGACTAATAATTTATACTGTAATAAACATTAGTTGTAGCTTTTCGATTTAAAAAAAGATATTTCGAGTCAAGTCAAGATGTTGGCATAGTCAAGCCAAGTTCGAAAATCACACGTCTATCTGGCATGGCCGCCCTCATGGGGGTTGAAGCAGACGATCAACGGCTCGCATAGACACTAGCGCCAGTGTCCCCTCTAGTGTATATTAGTATGAAACTCTATGCGCCGCACCTCCCCGGCCGGTCGTGGTCCCCTCTACCTTTTCAACGCTTCCCAGAACTTCCTTTCCCTGCCTCCTTCGATCCAGCTTGGGTCGGTCTCCCCCTTTCTCAATGACTAATTTCAAAGTGAGCTCCGCGGGAGAAGGAATGCGGTTGTTCCCAGATGCCACCTTATTTTTGACTGCGCCCGCAGGAACGGGGGCCGCGAAAGTTCTTTCCGATTTGCTTCGACGCTGAGAAGGCCGTTTTCAGAGAAGCCCGCTTTTTAACTTGACCGGGGCAGCGAAGGGCCGCAGAGGAAGAATTCTCCGAACTTATACGTCTTTCGGTCGCCGTTCATTCGCCTTTGCCGACGCACAGTATCCAAAGTTGTAACCTGAATTTGAGCGTTAATCTGTCTGTAGCTGCCTTTAATCGTACTTTTCCCGTATTGTTGGTATATTAGGTACCTAACGTTATTGAACAAAAACTTTCATATAACTGGCCGATGAACCTCATCATCGTTATTCAGTCTGTGTTGTAGATGTAGCTAGGTAAATCATGAGTGTATAAATTATGCGTCATAAGTCATATTGGAACCAGCGGAATAGAATTTAATGGTGCGCTCGAATTATACCTTTATAGGCTAACACTTTTTATTAGCGGCTGGAGACTTAGAGGCTTATGTCACTATGTAGTTAGCTAAGGAAGCTTTTATGGATGCAAGCCTCTAAATTCTGCGCCAAACGCTTTCCTAATTCCGGCTAAATGTTGCCTAATTGTCACACGTCTAAAGGTTTACAGTTATATATTGCGCTGTAGCCAGCCGCAGAAACTTTTATGGGTGCCTCTCTTTTGCTTTAGGGCAGATTCTCTCTAATAGCTGGCAGAAGACAGCTGAATGGTTCCAATTATGCGGACTTAGAGCTAGACAACGGCCTATATCCAGCCAAATGAGCTTTTATGGCTTTCTCTCTTTAGCTTTAGGACGAATTCTTTTCAATAGCTGGCAAAAGACAGCTCAATGGTTTTGAGTCTAGAGTTAGAGCTAAAAAACGGCCTATAACCAGCCAAATGAGCTTTTATGGCTTTCTCTCTTTAGCTTCAGGACGAATCCTTTTCAATAGCTGGCAAAAGACAGCTCAATGGTTTTGAGTCTGTAGAATTAGAGCTAAACAACGGCCTATAGCCAGCCAAATGAGCTTTTATGGCTTCCTCTCTTTAGCTTTACCACGATCTCTTTTCAATAGCTGGCAAAAGACAGCTGAATGGTTTCAAGTCTGTAAACTTAAAGCTAAACAATGGTCTATAGCCAGCCAAAAGAGCTTTGTCGCGGCTGCCCTATAGAACTAAAGCCATAGATTTTTCTTTAGCTGGCTACAGTGGCCTGAATAGCTATGACTCTATAGACCAAACACACTAGGATGTTCTATAGTCGTCTAAAGAGAATTGTATGGTTTACATTCTTTAGTGCAGGATGCATAAACACTTCAATAGCTGGCTATAGCCTAATTTATGCACTTTTATGGGTGACCATAGGGACCCATAAGCGGCCATAGCTCACCATACATTTTTCTATAGACGCCCATAAGGCATTTTTGTATGGGCTCTCTGTCTCATTAACATAACAGCTGCGCGCGCTTCGCTGACGCTTCTCTCTCGCATTTGCTCTCGCTGCGCATGCGCAACTCTCCTCCGTTAGTCTCCTCTCCTTCAAGTGCTGAATATAAAGCGGTGAGCGCGCTGCGCCGGTTCAGTCAAGTGAGTTCGCTTGACTGCGCTTGACTTTGCTTGTGCTTCGCTTGACGACGACGACTCCGTTGCTTCTTCCGATGTAGTGCGATGGAAGCAACAGTCCCGTCAGCGAGTGGTTTGACACAATCAAGTACCAGCGTCAATCCAAACGCTGATGGCAACGTTACTTCAACTGAAGACAAGGCTGCGAAGCGACGGGCACGTGACGCTGAACGTTTCACGCGATTTAGAGAATCAACCCAACGGAAACGCCAATTGAACCCCCCGATGCGTCGCACCACATCAGGGTTCCCTCGCGGGAAGATGGGCGTAATTTTTTGTCATGTTTATTTTGTATCTACTTGACCACCGAACTTATCTTTCAGCTTCCTTTCCGCGGCGTATAAAGTAGGCGACTTGCAAGGTTCATAACAGAAATTATCTCATTTTTTTGGTGCCTTCTTGCTTACTTTAAAATGATCCAAAACATACTCATATAAATGGTCGGTCCGCTCTGCACGTCGCCATTCGTCAAAATGGCCCCTCGGGTTTCAATCGAAGAACTCCGTGAGATTATTCGCTACTTTTCGCCATAAGATTATTCGCTACTTAGGGCTTCCCGAATTTTTTTGGCACTATGGAACAGCTCTTCAAACGCTGCAGCAACAACTGCTTGTCCTCCTCTCCTGTCGTGGATCTTGTCCTTCCGCTCCGCTGGGAATCGGCAAGCCGGCCTTCTTCATCCCTATAGGCTTGAATTGCTCGTCTAAGAGCATCCCTCGACCTGTTACGAAGCCGGCAAATTTTTCTTTGACGAAAGCCTTCTAATAAGTAGAGAACAATCTTTCGGCATTCTTGGAATGGAACCCGAGGTGCCATTTTGACGAATGGTGACGTGCAGCGCGGACAAACGATTTATATGAGTATGTTTTTGAAACATTTTAAAGTAAGGAAGAAGACAGCAAAAACGGAAATGATTTCTTTTACGAACGTTGCGAATCGCCTACTTTATCCGCCCCGGAAAGCAAGCTCAAAGTAAGTTCAGTGGTAGATACAAAATATACAGGATGAATATAGGTTCGCAATTCATCTCGCTGGCATTTCGTTGTCGATAGTGGAGCTCCCAGTGATTGTACTTCACACCCGCTTCATTCGACGATGCCGTTCGCAAGCAGCTAGTCAACGGGTATAAACGATAAAGCACCAAACTGCAAAATACCCCCCCCCCCCCCCCAAAAAAAAAAACATTCCCCGTAAACATTTATCAGTATATTGCGCCAAAGCCGGCGCAATTGTCACATAAACCGCAAATGTTCCACCGGGATGAAAGAAATGCTACAAAGGCGTCACTCTGCGACGCTTCAGTGACCGTCGCAACCCCGCTCAGGAACCGAGAAAATCAGCGTGCCTGCGAGTAAAAAAGGAACACGCAGCGTATAGTTTCCAGATGGTTCAATCACACCGTCATTTGCACGCGCACACAACTCTTCATTAGGAACTGTGACACTAGCTCCAGTATCAATAAGCACATCCGCCACACCCACATCCCCTCGCTAACCCGGTTTTCTAAATAAAGTCTCTCTCTCTCTCTCTCTCTCTCTCTCTCTCTCTCTCTTCCTTTCTTTCTCTCCACACACAGTCCTCCGACTCTTTCACTGATAATTCTTCGACGGGCGTTGAAGAGGAGTTCTGTGACTTTGGACCGATGCAGTTTCCCCTCCGAAAACTGCAGACACTATATATCTTTCCGAGGGGTGGTCAGTGGGACGAGACGCAGTACGAAGGGGAGACACGTACAGAGCGACGACATGGAGAGGGCGACCGACGCCGCGCCAGAGGATCACGTTGAGGAAGGTTAGCCGAGTTTGGAGAAGGCGAATAACGGCGTGGAAGAGAGGCGTAAGCCCTCCGACGAGGGCCACAGGTGAATTGGACGCTTTCTCGTTCATCAGGAGCGTAGCCCCGTCGCTCATCCTTTTTGCACCGTCGGCAGTAGCGAGAAAATGTGGCCCGGATCTCACAGTAGTAGCACACGGGGCGACCCGCGGATACACAGGGCTGGTGATTGGGGCGCATTTGCGTGTAATACGGCTGGGCAGTCGGTGAGGTTGAGATCGCCCTGACGTGCTGATGAATAGATGGGGGCGGGGGTGCTTTCACCAGCAACGGGGGCCTAGAAGCGGCCTCCGCGTAGGACGCAAGGAGAGGAGTGGCATGGGCAGGGTTCGCTGTCGGAGTCGCCGTAATGGCCGCTAGCTCTTCCTTGATGATGTCGCGGAGATGAGGGGCGCTTGGGTCACGCGGAAAGCACGATGAGCCGCGCATTTCCAGCTCTTCACGCATGGTGGTGCCCATCAGACTGGCCGGTCCGTGCCTTCGTCGGTTCGAGTCGGCCAAGCATCGGGTTGCAGGCGCAGCGACTGCAGCTCGTACATCGCTTACACCCAGCGGATTTTGAATAGCAAGAGCGTTAAACGCTAATGGCGCGATTCCCTTTAGAATGTGGCGCACCATATCCTGCTCTGATATCACATGCTCTGGTCGACCCTTCGACAAAGGGAGAGGAAGTCTTCTATGTAGGAAGCGTACGCTTCGTCAGGGTGTTGGGAGCGAGCGTCCAGTTTCCTCTTGGCGCCGTCTGAGCGAGCGGAAGGTGAGCCGAAAACCTTGCGTAGCTCCAATAGACCCAATCTGTGAGCTTTTCTTCGTGGTTCAGGCAACCCGTCTGACGTGTTTGCAACGTTTGTCAGGTAGGGGCTGCCACCTTTCCCCGAAGAAAAAACCGGCCCTTCCCCGAAGGGCCGGTTGTCTAGAAGGTTGAATTTGTGTTAAAAAACAGACGCCAGGTTTCTTTTTTTTTTTTGCCATGCAATGCCATTTATTGTAGCGTTTTCCTGCAGAGAAATCGACATAACGTTTGTACTGAGAATTATTGAGATTTTGGTTATTGCTCTGAATGTGCTGCACTGAAAAGTAAGCGCACTTGCTGACCGCGCCGGCGGCATTTCGTTGTGTTGTTCCTGCCTTCGATATCCTTCCACCTTGCAGAGCTCGTCGGCGCATATTTATTGTCGTCATGGAGGAACCTTTTCTTTCCTCCATGATTGTCGTAGTTACCCGCGGCACGGTGGCCAAAAAACCGGCCAATGTCGGCCGGTTTTAGGTAGAGACCGGCAACACGCGCCCCGCTGTCTAAAAAACCGGTCGGGTCGGTCCAAAACCGGTCAGGTGGCAACCCTATTGTCAGCTAGAACGAAAACATTCTGAACCTTGAAAGCGTCGTCCTACCAGTTAAACGGGCTCACACGGGCGTACCGGTCATTCCACACCGTCCGCACGATGGAGGGTCGCGTTGGCGGGAACCGTAGGAGCGGTGGCGTCGGGCCTGTTCTCTGGCTCCATCGGAGGGGTTCGCACAGCGATGCGTCGACCGGAACGAAGCTCCAGGGGTGCTTCTGGAAGCGGCAAGGGATGGAACCGAAGAGCAACTCCACCAGTTGAGAGGCGAAGGCCCGACGAGGCAGAGAACGGTTTACACTGCCCAGCGTTTTGTGTGTCTCGATCAAATTTGTCCTAAAATCGTTCACGCATGCACACTCAAAAATTCGAAGGTGGGTAGGGCACTAGCTGCTGACGGCACGTGATCACGCAAAAAAAAAGAGTACTGGTGGCCTAGTGGGTATGATCCTCGGTCTGGAAGCCATAAAACTGTCAGGTGCATAGTGGTGAAACAGCGCGCAAAAAAAAAAAAAAAAAAAAAAACCAGGACAGAAGGAAGAGGACAACAACACGAGCGCTGATTTTTGAATGAATCTGTACCAACTGGCCCAGTTCGCGACACTTTTGAACTGTCAGGTGGCAGATGTATTTTTCTAGTGGTGTTGCATTTCGGGCATCAAACTCGCGCGTTACGACTCTCCCACTGCTTGATACTAAAGCCCATTCATCGGCATGAAGGGGCTTTACCTGATACAAAACGATGGTGGAGGAAGTACGATATGGTGATCTCTTAGATGACGCTCCATCGAAACTCACCGTCATTTGAAGGGAAACCATAAGAGGCAGCAGCGATCATCTCTAACCTCATACGCCTCTCACAACTCTCTCCCGACTAAAATAAAAGCAACTCGAGAAGGAGTAATTTCGCTTGAAAAATTTTGTATGGCGGGGAAGCCAGCTTTAGCGCTACTACGAAGTTTACTTCCGCAACTCGTGCTACAGTCGATTCCCTTTCTGCAAGAATCTCGGGATTTTAAAGATGATAGTCTTTCTTGGGCTACTTCAACTCAGAAATTTTGGTCTGTCTGTCTGTCTGTCTGTCTGTGACTCGATTCAGCCACCCGGCCAAAGAAAAACGAAGTCTGCGCAATAGTTTTATAAAGTCACAGCTAAATCTACTCGTCTAAGTCCGGTGTAATGTTCATACTTGTCAACATTGTTGAAGAACAACAAAACATAACGCAAATATAAGACAACCAATTAATACAGAAGTGATATGTGCAGTGTTCCTTTATAAAAAATCATACATGCTTGACTTTTGCGAAATGAAATACTTCATCAACTGCAGAAAAAAAAATCCCTCCGCCGTCGCCTGCTGTCGCCCGCGCCACTATAGCTTCTGGCGCCATTTTAAGAAATCAATTGGCAACAGTTACGAAAGGTTCCACTATAAAACTACTTTTTTACTAAACTATTTTTTTATAGATAGGTTCCACGTTCTGCTTACAACACTATAGTGCCTAGAATATACTTCTAGGCACTATAACAACGCACGTGGAGTAAGGAAAGGCGCCTCGGCAGCGTTGGCATCGAGACACCCGGTTTGAAGCAGTGGAACGCGGGAAATTTAAAATGCTTGAAGCAAACCTTTAGCGTCTTTACCTTGGGAGGAGCGCGACGCAACAGGAACAACATGAGAGGTGAGCGGGAAAGCGAAGGGAGGAATTTATTTGGCAAACGTTTTTTGAGGACATTTGCAACGAAAGGAGCAGATACGCGGCCAATTTTTTATCTGTGGATGCCTCTAAGGTAATCACGCGTAATTATCTTAAAGGAGCCATGAAGAGAAAACACAAGTTTGGTTCATTCGAAAGATTGCCTCGTTAGAACCATAACGACACCACTTATAACGCAAACTTCGCTCAAATAAGCTACATAATTAGGAAAAAAGGAAATGACCATGCGACCCACCAGCTCATTTTCCGCAACAGAACCTATGATGTCACTTGGGAATGCTCTGCGATTGGCGGAGGCCGGCAAAAGCAAACGCATGTTAGGCAGGGCTTACAGTTTGCATAGCGAGCTAAATGCCCGTGAAACATACTGCACATTCTTTTTATGACAAAGAACGGTGGAGTAAACGGTTGAAGTTCCGAACGAACACGCAAGCGTGTGCGCCAATGCGTACGAAACTACCGCCTGGCCGAGCTCGACATCTCGCCGTCGCGCAGACGAATTTTCGGGTTCGAGGCGCTCTGACCTTGGGGGAAAAAATGCCGTAAACACCGCGCATTGACGCTCGTATCTTTCTGGTCGAAGCAGAGAGCTCGCGCGAACGGCTTTCCATACACGACACCGGCCAACTGGCATAAGCGATACTGCTACTGAAGTTGAACTATTATTAACCGTAATAAAAATACGGCACATACGTACCAGTCTGTATTCGTCCGTCGTGACGGGGCTGACGAGGCAGCGGTGCCGACGGCTGGGCGTTCGTCTGTTGTGGCTATCGCGGAATGGTCGCTTTCCGGTCCATCCCCGTACCCCACAACTCCTGCCGCTCGTGCACTTAGAAGCATTGAGCGTTCAAGTGGTGTGAGGTTGTTAAATGCAAGCCCTAGCTCCTCGGCGAGAGTTTTGTTCTCCGGATCAGGCGATTCCATGACTAGGGCTGCGGGTGCACTAGGTTTTACAAATATTTTTAAAATGGCCGCCGTCTCGGTCGACTCCCGCGTGTGGGTGCTATACGGAGTCGACATACTAAGTATCTGTTTCATGGACCGGCCCGTGTGACGCCGTTGCTCACGTCACCAAATGTGCAATTTTAGCGGGAGATTTAAAATTTTGGCTTAAATTGCCTTATTTCTCAGTGAATAAAGCATCATTTGCTTCCGGGAAAGCGCTTGGGGTACCATGAAACACCTAATCTTTCGAATAAAACAAACTTTTGTTTTCTCTTCATGGCTCCTTTAAGTCAGAAAGTGCCTCGCGCTCCAAGAAACTTATCTGCGACAAATTGACTCTCTCTTTTTTTTTTTTTTTTGCTGATGGACGGCGACGACGACGTCGTCAAGGATCCCGATGAGTAGGACACCAACGGTTCAGGTGCAGAACAGATAAAATGCGAACAAAGATAAAACGGGCAGATAGAATGAGAACGCGGAAATTCGAACCGGAATGCACAAATAAATTTATTGTCATGCCAGTCAAATTGTCACATAGCCCCATAACAGTAACAATGTTTTGAAATGTGACTTTCCAAACATGACACAACCGCGTCATCAGGCAATTTTCACAAACCAAAGCCAACCTAGGGCCACCCCGTGCGATTTTCTGTTTTCCACCCCTCAAAGCGACGCTGCAAACAAAGATCAATACATGCAGCCGCATGCGAACACCGAGTCGCTTCGATACGACGCCCATTTTTTGGAGATTCGGCCCCAGGCTCGTCACAGGGGTCACTTCGTCCTACAGGTACTGCTGAACTGACGATTGCCGTAGGCGATCATTCTGTGCATGTATGCTGCCTGTATCCTCTTTAGCCAAGACAGGAAATTTTCTCTGAAGCAGCACTCCTTGTTTTGTATTGACTGGTAATTAGGCTTCAGTTGTTTCATTATTTTGTTTCTTTAAAAGCTTGGGCCTCCGTATATGCCAGTGTGTTGCTACAGCCGATGTAAGCAAATTGGCAAGAGGATGGTGCCAAAAAGGTAGTACTTAACAATACACTACTCTAATAGGAAAATGCACCTAAATCGGCTACAAAAATAACTCGGAATGTGACCTAATTGTTCTACACTTTCATCTTGTAAAAGACAAATAAGACAAATAAAGCAATGTTTAAAACTCAATTCAGTGTCCTAGTTTTAATACACCCGTTGGGCTTGCCAATGAGTAGGGCCAATTTTTTGTTTTAAACTGACCAGCGGAAACAGCTGAAAAAGAACTTCCAAATGCAAATTACATTTTACAGCTCGCCTGTAAAATAGACTATTGCAAGCACCCGCCACAACCTGATTTTGGTTTAATCGGGGCGCCATTTTGTCCAGCGAACCCCCCTCCCCAGAAAAACCACCGGGGCGGGTTTTTTTTCAATCATTTTATTACTCTCGTTATCAAATGCACTTTCAATTTCTTTATAGAGGAAGGTAACACGAGGAACAACGGAGACATGTCCAGAGACGACAGAACTGATCGAGAGGAGCAACGCAGGAAAAACGAAAGGAAGGAGAAGACACACATGCTCCCGGCACGAAGGTAACTCCAAAAAGGTACACTGCGCAAAAATAACAGACCACCAGCACTGTACCTAAGCCACTCAAAGAGGCACACTGACCAATACAGAGGTTATAGATACTCGAAACATGTCGCACATAGATATACCATGGTAGGCAATGCCCCCAACGGGGGAGCGATCCGCGATGCGTTTGAAGCGGCGTTTGCTTCGATGCAGTGCCATTGCGCTGCCCACTCGGTGATGGCCGTCGCATCCCTGCTCGAACCACCAGACGAGCGTGACGGTGGCACTGACGTTACCAGTATAAACTACTACCTATCACAGATGGGCGTTCTCCAGACACTTTCAACACGACACAAGTGCAAGACAGGGGTAGTCTAGAGCAGATCGGAAATTTGCATTCAGCGTCTTTGACAGAGCGAGGTGAACTGGCGCGCTAACAACGCACTCAGCGGGCCGCTCGTTCCAATGCTCCCGGCTGCGACACAGTGGCAAGGCAGCCAGCCCAGTGGAAACAGACCGTATCGGTGCCTTTGGTGCGTAAGAGAAGAAATGAAGTCTAGACACAGCATGCAATCGGATGAAGTTGTTGGTTCTCGCACAAGCTGAAAGTGGTGCCGCATCAAATGTTTAAATTTGGCCCAGTGCAGACATGGACAGTCGCAAGGAAGATTGTTAACCGGGGTTGCCTGTGAACACCGAATACCACAAAAAGTGCACATTTTAAAGCTGTTCAATACGCTTTTTGTGTCAAGGCTTCGTACAGTTGAGTGGCGTAGGGTGCCGCAACAAAGACGTTAACAGCCCCCGCCAACTGGGCTGGCACATTTTAACGAGAAGTTTAACAGAACGAACAGCCGACCGCCTTGCCAGCACGTTGACTTGTGTTCCCAGTGGACACACCACAAAAAAAATAATCAAGGCTTTGCAAGAACTACCTGACGCACTCAGCCAAAGCCCTTTTCTTAATGGTCCGCTCCGGAAATTTCCGGAAGGTGCTGTGGTCTAACCGAACGGCTTTGCTCATGCCAGTTTGGCATGTACACTTACTCAAAAAATAAAAAAAGTAACATGCCTGCTTGCTTCCTAAAAGTTTTTATAGTAGCATCAGACTAAATGCGCCGAGGCTTCGTGTCTCAATGTTAGGCCCCTCAGCTGGTTCACTAGAAAATCTTGGCCCAATATCTCGAGAAGCTCTGGTCGAACGTCCACTGATTGTGTCGGGCTGCATAGGCGACGCACGCATCCACTCTCCCAACATCCACACTCACACATCAAGCGGCAGTTCCAACGGATTCTGGCTGGTGGGCTAGCAAGGTCTTGCCGCACCAGACAGAAGGACTCCGACGGACTCGGTCATCCAGGAACAGGAACACGGAAACATCAATCCCAGAGGGTGCTACTGTGTTGGTGCCTCCCCGTCAGGTAGGCTGATTCCTCTGGCCTTAATTTGCTCCCAGGCTGTGTCTGGTTGCGCGCACCAGCTCAAGACGGCTTTCAGCAAACCCGAACGCGACGCGAAACTGTGCCACGGAAGCTCAGTGCCCCTCAAGTGAGACCGATCAGGACTTCGATCCTCGGCCTTAAAATGCACGTGCCCCTACTCGAGCCCTGAAAATAGCCGAACAAAAGTACTTTACGGCTGTGTCTGAAACAGTACACATTGCCGGGTGGGGGGGGGGGAAGAGTTGAAACAACACCGATACAGAGGAAAGGAAAATGCCTTGGTCCGAAAAACGGCACTGCATCGCTATGTGCGGCTTTTCTTTGTTTACCCCGGGTACAGCACAGCGCACAAAACGCGCCCCATTCCACAGGCACAGGTTGGAGCTGGGCCCAATGCTCCCTCGCCCGAGAAGGCGACTCGCCAATGAGAGAAACACACACGGCACGATTCGCCACACTGCCGACACCACGACTGCCGTGCACCGAAACACCACCGCCACTACAAAGTCGGAGAAACAGACCCTGCACGGCAATGACGCCCCCTGAAAATCCGCACTTCGAAGCACACTCAAAGAATGGCGAGTCGAGGGAGAGCTATCGGGGGTCACAGTCAATTGCGTTACGAGTGAGGCGACCACTGCAAGAACGTCCCAGCCACAACGAGCGATGGTGCACAAACGTTGCATCGGTGACTCGCAGGCATGGTCTTCTTCCCATTGGGATACGCGCCAAAGCAGCAGCATCGAGGCTCAGTAGTTCTTTGCTTGCCTTCATGTCGATGAGCGCAAAGGCTGTCTACAGTCTGGGTGTTGTTGCGAAGGCGTTCAGCACAAAAAAAGACCACCTAGAACTCCCCCAAGTCCTATGCAGAGAAACCGATAAGAGTGGGTTTGGCTTAGACATCGCTTCTGGAAATTAGAGTAGTTTGGGGGGCAACACTACTATTGCTTACTGCTAAACAGGTACAAAGATTGAAAAACAACTTAAAGACCAAATGTGAAGAACCAATGGGATGGAAAAGAAACCACATTTTCAACTGCTTTAAACAATAATAGGGAGCACGCTGCCTATCAGGTGCCAAGCATGCTTACAACCACCCTTTATTAATCCAGTGTGTCTAGGCAACTTTGCGCAGTGCTAGGTTAGATACACAGGGAAGAACGAGAGAACCAATTGTTCAAAATAAATATATAAATCAGTGCATATCTGGAAAAACATTTCACTCTCAACTGTTACGAACGAGCGTAGATTTCCTCAGAGCAGACGGCAAAAGAAGGAATAACAATCAATTGGGCAAAAGCTACAAGCGTAGCTACACACACACAACAGTCTACAGCAAACTTAGGGGGCAAGTGGAGAGTTGAAGTTGCAAAATATATATTAATGTGTGCAAAAACTAAAAATAAAATCGACGCAATGAATGGACAACCCAGACCGGGCTATGACGAAGTATGGGTGTGCGTGGGAACTGTACCCAATGCAGACGATGCTTCCACGCACAAAACAAGCACAGTTTCTTCATGACTAACTCGGCGATAGAAACATTCTGATCATATACTCTTCGTTTATATATTTGTATATAGATAGGCTTTCATCGCGTCCACCTAAATGCAGAGAGAGAAGGGGACGAAACTAACAGCCCCGTGTGCAAAATTACAGATCTGAGGCGGTCCTGGCGAATTGAGACAACCCAAATAAGCCTTTCGCGGGGCAGGAAATAAAAGAATGTCGTAAGGCTCGAATGTTTGCTTTATACAACAGAGTGGCAGCAGGGAACACTGCGTTCGGTGAACGCGCGGTACGATACGCAAGCAGTCACATGGAATGATTGACAGACTTCAAAGCAATGCGCTCATCAGCTGTAATGGACTGCAGGTCACTGCAAATGAAGGAAAACAACAACAAAAACAGTGCCATAAACTGAAAACGAGAAAACAAAGTGATGCGTGCAAAGCATGTTAGGATACAAGACCTAGATGGAAAATAAGAGTAAGGAAACAGAGAAAGGCTGCAATCATTGGTGAAGGTCACGAAAGTTTGTACAAAAGAAAAGCAGAGGCGCTTGCCACAAACCACAGCAGAGAATGTGTTCCCAACAGATCCTAGCAGAGAAAAATCAGTGCGAGAACATCATGTGGACTCTGCAGTTCCTGCATTTTCCCACTGCTTGAGAGGATGAGAGGAGGGAAAAAGAAAACAGGAGCACACTAGCGAATTGTTCCACAGGCCGCTCAGGCACCTTTCAGGCACCGCACCAGCTGACACCACGGCGCCCCTGACAACACTGGTGCACCACTGGGTTGCTTGCGCAAGAGTCCCGAGTGCCAGTGGTTGCACCCTACAAAATGCGTGGGGGTTGACTGTGGGGGAAGATGACTGCAGGTTCTGCTGATGATGGCGATAGATGTCCGTCGTGTGTGTGTGTCGCGTTTGATCATGATTGGTCCTTGTTGATATACATAGTGCGCTAACGACAGCTCCAAATTAGTGCTTCCTCCTGCCCCATTCTGTTACAAGTTTTGTCCCCCCTGTGTTTTTCCTCTCGATTGTGGAAGGGGATGACGACGCACAGACAGAAATGCGCTCGAGATCCCTAATACTTAAATTAATTTGAACAATTTGCTTCAGGCATCGCATTACCAAGGCTTGACCTTGCGAGTGAAACCGGAAAATAATGGGACTTCCAGTTTGCGGAGTTTGATCTCAGCTGAGACATCACTGAATTGAAAGAATGCGGGAGTCATCCAAGAGAGTCCAAGAATCCAAGAGTCAAAGAATCACTGGATCCAAGACACCACTGAATGCAAAAATCCAGCAGTTTCGTCACTGACATATGCATGCTTGGTCATCGCAACAACAAACAAAATCAGGTTGAAATCTGCCTTTATAAGGATGCAAAAGCTGATCATGCGGAATTGCAACCCATAACGACATCACAAAAACTTTGCTCCAGGTAACCACCAACGGTTAAATCGAGCCTTCATTTCATCCCACCGGCGGCAGCCGAAGCTTCTGCCCTTAAAGCTAACGAAGACAAACTCTTTTTTATGTAAATTAAGTCAGCGGTCCCACAAGGAGCACGTAGGCAAGTAAGTAACTCACAGTTTGCACGTCACATGAGCTGCATAACTTTTGCAATACGCACAGAAAAGTGGCCGATGCGGCCACAAAACCACCAAATCCAAGTTACACGTGCGCAACTATTAAAGCAAGGTAAAAAAAAAAACGCAAAAAATATGCACCAGGTGCTCGACAGCAATCCTAGATGTTAAACAAGAAACAAACTCGAATTTTGCGCATCTCGAACAGATTCAACATGCACATTGTGAAAGCCCGCTGTCTTGTTATTGCGATAATTACATCAAGTAAAGACGCAAACTAGAAGAGGGAGAAAAAAAGCAAGAGAAAGCAAGAGAATCAGCTGGAGATTATGCTTGTTTTTAGTGGACTACTGGCTGAAGCAGGGGTTCATAACTAGGGTTCTTTGTTTTCATGCAAAACTTGACCCTGTGCAGTTATCGGTCTCTCGAACACATCTGCACAAATCTGGCCAAAGCGAACATTTTATCAAAAATTTAACATTAATGCAAGTTTTTACGCTTGTAAAATTGGCTGAGAGCCTGTAACAATTCTGAAAAAGGAAAACAAATTGACTCAATAATGAACGCGAGAGCGATTCAAAGCCTAGACTAAAAATCCCAGCATTGTTTGACAATTATGAGACTGCATTTATGGCCTAAGAAAATTTGCACCGATGTTAATTTTGGTCGCGCCCGCTCAAACAAAACTGCCAATATACGATTAAAGCGGAGCGCAGTTTCGAATACACATTCAAGCTAGCTGATCCAGAAAAATCGTACTGACTCTGCTCTTAAATTAGAAGAAAAAGTCAGTGGCTTACCATAACTGAGGGGGCAGCTTGCTCACGATGTGCGAGAGAGAGGGAAAAAAAAAAAAAAAAAAAGAAGTTGAAAATGGAAAACCCCGTTTTTTCCAATGAGTACTATTCTAACGAACAGTACTCATTGGAAGTAAAATTGTTGCTTACCGCTACTTTCAAGTTCAAGAAAGTCTACAATGCGGACTTCCTATAATACAGTGCAATTCTCAACTGAATTTTCACCTGTCCTTGAGTCGTACTTGCCCTGTTGCCCTGTCAACCAACTAGTCCAGCTTGCTGTTCTGCTGATGTCCAATTTCTAGCCAATTTGGACCTTTCAAAATATTACCCACTTTTCAGCCCCCAAATTTAAATAATTCTGAAGCCCTAAAACGAAGGATCCAAACCACACCTTCTCCAGCTAGTACTACTACCAAACTGATGAAACTGTACACAGAACTCCGCAACGACCGTCCATCCCTTGCTACGACCCCCACACGCCACAGTCGAACCCACATGGGTGACGGTTGGTTTGCAAGTGGCTCATTTAATGATCCTACGCGGTCACCATACATAGCGTCCTTATCAGTCCAAACCAGTCGCACTTTATCCACCGGCACGCCACAAGTCGTCGACGATGATGCGGTCTCGACGACGGGACGAACACAGGGTGGAACTGAACAAAATGAGCGGAACGGGGAAGCGATGAAAAAGACGAGGGTGGGGGCCGCTCAGCAGCCGACGTCCGCAGTCGACACCTTCAGGAAGGGTTCTTGAGGATGCGCTTCTGGCGGAAGTCGTACACGCGCCGGCAGAAGAACACCATCTGGGGGTCCATCCGGCCGGGCGGCAGCCGGTCACGCCGCGGGTAGCCGCCTTCCTGGTCAGGCACCACGGCCATCGGGGGCCGCAGACCTTCCTCCAGCATCTTGGCTCTCGCCCGGTACCTGCGCGGCGATGGGGGGAGGCGACAGCAGGTTAGTCCGGGGAAGCTGCTCGGGATCAGTGGAGGTGAAGATTCAGGAACTGACAGCACCAAGGCAAACGAGGTTTGTGATGGGAACCAATCATTGCCGGGGGTGAAAGAGTTTGGCGGCATGTCTGGCCACAGGCGGTCGCGAGTTGAGCGTCCACCGTGGCTGTGGAAGGCACCATGTGCATTCGTGTGCCTTGGTGGTGCTGGGCACCTTCCGGTTACATAAATACAAGAGACTCCCTGGCCTGGCGCTAGGCCCTTGCGTGGGACTACAACGCTTGGGAAGTTTACCCGGCTTGCACGGAAAATCGCCCCTATAAAAAGTGGCGGCTGCAAAAACGCAGCAACTTTCTTTTTTTCTTCTGCACATCTTTTTCAAGAGCATCTATAGCTGCTTCACCTAGCTGAGTGGAAGGTCCTAGGCGGAAACGAAGTCCCTGAGGGATGGTATCATGCGTTGGGCCCCCTACGAAGGCACTACCTTATTAGGCTGCTCAATCCCATCGTCAGGGTTGTCACTGTCAGACCTGTCCACAGCATGTATAAACGCAACGATCGGCTCTTCACTGAGGCACTCGCACGTTTACAAAAAACATTGCCCCTGACATCCCTTCCGCGGAAAGACGGAGGCAGCTGAAGAGGCACCCAGCCAAATTAAAAGCGGCACGCATGTGACACAGCAAGTGAACACGCGAGCGAGCTGTGCGACACTCACGGGTGGGTGCGGGGACAAGGCCAAAGCAACAGTGCTGGGAGGAGGGTTCGGAAGGAAAACTGCTCTCCTCCTCCCCTCGCTTCCTTGTAAGCGGCGCTGGGGCATTGTAATAAGCAGTTTGTTTTACCATAGAGCGCATACGGAAGTGGACGGTGCAATGTTCATTGTTATATCCGATATATTGTTATAAACGGTATCATTGTAAGCGCAGTCAACTGTATCACTAGTTCATGCAGTGTATTACTCCACCGAAGCAACAGACCAGGACATCAATGTGCACATTTCGAAAAGAGTTTGTGCTAAATGCGTTAATGCACGACATCGTTCGTTTTTTTTTTTCTCACACAGTTTGTTTGTTGTCCCTGCTGTAGTGTATAAGTGGATCATGCCCGAGAAATCATGGGAACGACTTGAGTCACGTCCAAAGTGCACACAGTAACGCACTCTCTGGTAATGGTGCAGAGGCCGCTGTCTTTCCCAAGCAGTGTCCAAGGAGCTCAGCTGCGACACCCTGTCCCTGGGCTGCCTCCCCTCCCCGCAAGCGGTAACGGCGGCGGCGGCGCTCACCGGCAGTACTCGGCAAAGGTGAGCACGTAGCACTTGTCCTCGATGCAAGCGACACTGTTGGCGTCGCGGTGCTTGGAGGCGAAGATCTCGTCGTCCATGTGGTGGGCCCGGCGGCCGCCGTCCGTGTGCTCGGGCCGGTAGTACCAGAGCAGGGACATCATCATCTCGCCGTCCTCGGGGCCCTCCCACAGGGCCGACACCTTGGCCACGAAGGGAAGGTCCGTCTTGCGGGGGCCCGACCGCAGCAGCACGCAGTCCCGCACCCGGATCACATCCCCCTCCGCGTGCCGCATGGCCGGGAAGCACAGCCGCTGCCGCGGGGAGTCCTCGTTCTGCGCGCGCACAGCCGGCGCGTCACTGACAGCGGCAGCCCAACGGTTGAAGGAAAAACAAAACTTCGACTAGTTCGAAAGAACTAGCCCTTGCTAGCACACTGAGCTCCTCAATTGCAGCGCCAAAAGGTGATTGCTAACCAAAAAACCAAAGACACACTCAAAAACCTTCAAATTTTGCACTACGTTGATGCAACATGAGCAGGAGTGACATAGTATTGGACAGCACTACAAACGTAGTTATCACTGTGATGCGTTAAAACGGGTCCCACGGCACCCACCCAGTCATGTGCCTTGGTAATGGGTAAGCTCAGCTCAGCAGTCACCAATCGCACAAGCAAGATTGTGTGGCGTCATAAAAAAGCTGCCAGAAAGTGGCTGGGGGTCGCCACTGCTCCTTATGTTTTCTTTAACACCTGCATTATCTTTTCAAAGTTTCCGACAAAATTTGTGTCATTGTTGTGGGGGGGACAGGGCAGTCTTTCTAATGAACGAAACTTGTATTTTGCCTCCGTGGCCCCTCTAACAGTCCCACCACCTGTACCAACACTGCGCTTAGCAGTCGAGGGGTTGACGAATGTCCATCTGGCCGGCAAGATACATTCAAATAAGCTTGATAGCATGCCCCCCCCACCCCCCAAAAAAAAAATAAAAAAAAAATGTTTAAGCTCCCATACAAGAGAGCCCTTGTTCACGAAAGAGATCAAAAGAGTGGCCTTCAATAATTTTAAAGAGAATGGTCTTTCCTGGGCTCCTTAAATGCACAAATTTTAGCCTGCCTGGCTGTAGGCGTGATCATTAAACCTAAAAAAAAAAAAAAAAAAAAGAATGTTTGAACACAAATGACGCACAGGCAAGACTGTTCGAAACGACTAAAAACGGCTGTCACGGTTAATACATGTTAAAATTACTGGGCAAAAACAATGCCTCAGGCACATTTGCCACAAAATATACGTCCATAACCGAAGAGCACCAGTGTACTGGCTGTAAATACATACACACTGGGTTGGGTTTTGCGACAGCAAATGAAAAAAGACCTACACATTCACAAACGGCGAAGGTTAACCACAAATCCCTTGTCATTCAGTGCCAGACGGTGCATCATGGGAAGACTAGCACTGATACAGGACGAACACCATCATCATCAGTGAAGGAGTTCTGCACGAACGCTTACACAACTTCCGCCACAGTGCACAGGTGTTTGCTCCCACTCTACCCGCTGCTTCATACTCACAGCAATGGGTGGCACGTTTCTTGTTTTGCTCCCCTTGCAAGTGGTGCGCATGAGAATCAAAGACACCTCATTCCTCTCCAGGGGCCGGATCATGGCCACTGCTTTCGCTCAAGAGAGGAATCCTGCATTTCTAATGGGGCAATAACCCTGCCGCTACAGTCTCTCACGACACACATCACACATTTGTACCTGTTGACTGACACAAACAAGCCACGGTGTCAATGATGTGGGGGGGCAGCTATCTGCTCTTTATGTGCTTATTGAATGCAAGCTGTGCAATATTGAAAGGAAACGTCACTTTAACGAAGTTTACACATTTAATATTCCCTTGCACCCTTCATTATTTCTTGCAGACCATCCCACGTTCTCTTACAAAGAAGTTTTTAGCTACCTTGCAGACGTAGATTTTTTTAAAACACATATCTTACTGTCCACACCCTCCCCAGTGCTCATGACATGTTGCAAAATAATGGTGGAACCTGAGGCTTTACACCTTAGGTGCCTGCACTCACTGTGTTTTAATGTGACCCTATATAGGCACCCTTTCTCTTAGTAGACTCATTATGTTTTAATATGGCCCTACACACCAATTTCTTAGAAAAATTTTATTCTAGTGCCTTTATTATGCATGTTTCTCATCTCATTCACGATTGGCATGGCGCTCTTTGCCTTTGTCGGCCTTGCGCCATTAAACCTGAAATCATATCGTCAGTCTCTCACGACAAGTGGGTCCGTGTTCCCATTTGCCATATTCCCAATTGGGGTAAGGAGCAGGACCCTTCCTCCCCACAGCCTCTTATGAGCAGTTCAATCACGTGACACTTTGCTTACCAAGCTCACCAGTACATCATCCCCTCAAAATGAGGACGCTGTGCTGACATGCGCATGTTTGATGGGACACATTTTCGCTCGGGAGCCAGGCTGTGCATCACATTTTGAAATAAAACAAACCTCAGCACACCTTCACAAAGCATGCCGAAGAAGAAGTTTTTTGTTGGTAATTTTTTCGCAGGTATGCATTTTGATTTTCCCTGCTGTTTGCTCTGCCCTGTTTGCATGCATCTTGATGGTCAGGATAGTAGACTAAGACATGAAAAAAAAAAAAAAAAAAAAAAAAAAAGATGACAGATGAATAAATGACACTACAAAAAAAAAAAAAAAAAAAAAAACCAGGACGACTCTGAGTGTTGCCATCTTTTTTTTTTTCACGTAGCCGTCTACGACGCTGCCCTTCAAGATGTTAAACCAATACCAACTTGCCCATCATTGTTTGCTTTATTGTGTATCCACCTTGTAGCCACCCCGCAAAAGTGTCACGCTAGACGGCAGTACAGTGAAACCTCGTTGCAAGCGACACTGTTACAAGAGACAGTCGGTTATACGAGACATTTGAATGAGGACGGTCTGGTTGGTTTTCCTATGTTCGCCATGTTAGCAAACCTGCATACAAGAGACCTTGGTTACAAGAGACACGTTTCCCGGGTCCCTTGGGTGTCTCTTGTAATGAGGTTTCACTGTACCCACAGAAGAATGGCCAAAGGCCCCCACTCACGTGCAAGATGATCACCTTCTGGACGGGCTCGCCGTCCCAGGACCAGCCGTGGGCAAACTTCCGCCGTGGCAGCCGCTTGCTCAGCAGAAGCTTCGGGGGAAGCACCACCACGGGCGACTTGGTCGGCAGCGAGGAGGCGGCCGCGCTGCGCACCACCACCGCCCCACCACCACCACTGCCCCCCAGCGGCACTTTCTTGCTGGCCGCCGGCTGGCCGGACGACCCATTCTCCTTGCGGGCCGCTTTGCCCGCAGCCTGTTCGCTCGCACCCTGGTCACCCTCCGCGACAGTGTTCACCTCGGCCCCCTTCTTGCTCCCTCCTAGATGCGGCGCTGGCGGCACGGACGAGGTTGCAGGGGAAGCCTTCTCCCCGCACACGGCCGACGACGCCTTTTCGGCCACAGAGGGAGCTGCGTCCGGATTGGATAGCCTCGGCTTCTTCCTTTCGACTAGCCGCACAGCCGACACGCTGTTGGGAAGGGATTTCTTCAGGCCGTTCTTGGCAGCCGGCAGGCATACCTGGAAGAAGAAAATGGGCTTGCACCTGCACTTTGTCCTGACGACAAGGACTCCGACAAAATTGCATGACCAGGCCTAGGGGTATACTGAAGGGCAGGACCTGTGTCAGATTTCAAGCTTTACGGGCACAAAAAAAAAGAGCACTCCCACACTGATGTACAAACCCTAGCAAAAATTCTGACAGAAAGAAACTCGTATTAGCATTATACAAACTTGTATCAATTGTATAAGTTTTATGTATAAGATGTATTAGCCTAATAAAAATGAACCTATTAGTTTGTATTAGTTTACAAATACAAATAGATCTGACAGACCGCTAATAGACTTCAGGGCTAACAGTTTGTATGAGTCTACTACGAACTAAGAGAGACGTATTGGTTTAAATTAAAACTATTAAAAATGGACCCACAAAGTCAGATTTTCTAAATTTTCATTTTTTCCCGAAAACCACAAGACAAAAGATTGAAGTGAAGGCCCTTAAGCACTAATTTTTATTTGGTATAATATTATGAAGTGCTTTGTCCACTGGTTAATCTCCATAAATCTCTAACCAAATTATGATGAAAAATAGGTCAACATTTTTTTTTCACTTTTGCTCCTAAAAAATGCGCCGCTATCAGAAATGAAGAGAGCTGATGGGAGCAAAGAGTGCTGCGCCTGCGAGGCCTGTGTCTGCGAGGCCGCAAGAAGAGCAAGACATCTAACTAAGCCGGCAATACTGCAGTGAAGTCAAGCCAAGCCAAGCCAGGGTCTTCGTTGGGTAGCCAATATGGCGACAACGACAAGGGGCGGCTGGCGCGCATGTACATTCGAGAAGAAGACAGCTAGAAGCAAGCGGCTTGTAGCGTTATTTCACATCAGACGCATCGTGTCATCAGGTAGTGTTGGAGATGTGTCTAACGGCCGCATAACTTTGGCAAGTATGAACCAGACCGCAGCGCGACCCATCTTGGACCCATCACCTCCCTGCTTTGGACATCTTTGCTCCTTCTGCTATGCTGTGTAACGGCCTGACATTGAAGAAAGCATGTGCATGACGTCATCAAGAAGTGTTGGCGATGTGTCTAGCGCCGCCTAAATATGATCCGGGCCTCCGCCCGACCCATCTTTGACCCGTCACCTTGCCGCTTCGGACGCCTTTAGAGCAGTTTTGGAGCAGTTCGGTGCAATTATTCCAATTTTCAAGCTTTCGGAGCAGCTTGGCGCAGAAAAACTGATTTTTATCAAAACTGCACGATATGCGCAGCTGTCACACCCTTTATATACGTGTATTAGAATTTGTATCAAAATTTTTGCTAGGGAAGTGTGCGACATCGAGGGAGCACTACTTTTTATAAAGTGAATTACACTTGAAAGTGAAAAAGTGGTTAATTGCAGAGGCACCAATCAGCATTCAGAAGCCCATAGGGTTCTTTTATACCTTCAGCATGCCCACGATTAATGCAGGAATGATGTGACATCTGGAAACCACAGAGCAAACTGACGCCAAGGACCAGCGATGCACAAATCAATATGACTGCCGGTGACAAGTGTTTGGAGCAGCTTTCTTTGCTATCGGCCCTTGATTCAGCATCTAGCCTATTGGCATCATTATTGGAACCTCTAGCTGCAAATGTCCCCACTAGTTCAGCCGTCCCCATGTTGACAGAGTCACTACGGATGCCACCTTGACTGTGAGTCTGTGACGGCCGCGTTGTAAATGAATTTTTGTCCCCAAAACATCCATGAATGTGAAAGCTCATTTCAAACTAGAAACTACTGCGGACTGCAAACCCCATCGCTTACAATGCCTCACCCGCTCTTTTCCCCAGTTTGTTCCATCCACGCAATCAGCGAGAAACAGTGCACCAACCTTTTCCGCTTCGCTCGCTTTCAGCAGGCTCCGCTTCCCTCCCTTGGTGGCGACCGACTTCTTCTCGGCCCCTCGAGAGTCCTCGGTCGAGGCGGTTCGTGCTGCGATCTTGGCCTGCTTCTCGGCCGCCGCCGCCCCCCGGGGTCCCTTTCTCGCCAGGACTACGGGTTCCCCCACTAGGAGGACGTCAGTGTCGGGAGGCAGTGTGGTGGTGCCCGGCTTGCTGCCCGCCGGGGGCCCCTTCTTGGCCAGCACCAGGGGCTCAGCCACTGAGAGCTGGGCCTCGGGCTGGAACGGGGTGGTGCGCGTGGCACCGTTCCCGTCGCCGTCCTTCCCACCCGCGGCTGCCTTGGAGGCGTCCGAGAACTCGTTGCCCTGCGAGGGCGACTTGGTCTCGGGCGGGGTCACGGGCTCCGACTTGGGCACCGCTGCCGCAGACCCCGTGGCCGACATCTGGAAGGAGGAGTCCGTGGTCGAAGGGGGCGGGGCCAGGGGCGGGGCCGAGGAGGAGGGGGGCGGGGCCCCCGAGCTGCTGGCCGCGGGCGGCGGCTGGAAGGGCGGGTAGGGGCCCGGCCGGTAGTGCGGGGGGTAGCCCTGTGGGGGCGGGGCGGGTGAGGGCCCGGCCCCCCCCTGCGGGGGCGAGCTGCAGGGCAGGTGCTCAGAGTAACAGTGCGGGGGTGGCGGAGGGCACAGGTTGGAGGGGCAGTGGGGGGAGAAGCCGCCGCCCGGGGGAGGGGCCACGGGGGCGGGCCGGTGCTGCGGGTGGTACGGCACCGGCTTGTGGATGAGGCACTGGTCGTGAGGCGCTGGCTGGATCAGGGGCCCTGCAGGCTGGTAGTATCCAGGCACTGCAGCAAAGGGCAAAGCGGCAGTGGCGCCAGTCAGAAAGCCAACTGCGCGCAAAAAGCAGGAGGGTCATATTTTTTTATGTTCCCTTCATTTCTTGCAATTGTTTGTTATAGACCTCTTGCAAAATTGCTTGAGCGCTGGCGGAGAAGCAGTAAGCCATTCCGGCAACACTATGCACCGCCTTCATGAAGGAAGCGAAAACAGTGAAAAAGCCATAAACGCAGATCAGCTAACATCCGCCGTGGCGTAATAAATGCATGTGCTTCTCATAAAGTTGTTTTTCCCATAACTGGGTGGGGAAATATCCTTGCTGCTCTTTGTTTGTTTGAAAAGCAGCATATTCTGGGCTTTTATTCGACGGAGTAATTGACTGACAGGCCCAACGAGGTCCTATAATTTCAGCGTGGAATGCCGTCATCTGGGATGACAAACCGCAGCAAATGAATGCAGGATTCGTTTCTAAAACGAATAACCTTACTTTACCGCTGCCTACTCGTTTAGTCGTCGAGTTCTAACTGTGTTGATTCGATGCGCCCTTGTCCCGTCGTAGTGGCGGCTGGCCGCTATGAACGGATTATGAGGGGCCCGTTCTTTCCTGAGCGCTTATGTTCCAGCTGTTAGAAGTTTCTAAACCATTTGTGGAAAGGACAAAGGCATACATAAAGACACTGCTCTTGACTCCACGAAATTTTCTAAGCAAACTTTCGTTGCCTTGCAGACAGTAAAATGTTGTCCCTCATCTCTCTTGATTGCTGCGATCCATCTTTTTTTGGTCGGTATGTCAGCTGAAGCACTTGATAGTGGGATGCATTGCAAACAAGTTAGGCAAGTTACAAACATGTGATGTATCTTCCACTTACATCACATAAGCAGTACAACTCTTGCATTGTGTCAGGCAGTTTGTACTTGCATCACGATTTATAGAAAAGCAGGATTATAATTCAGTTTGCTGCACGGCATGCACCGTTAACATAACGAGAGAACGAAATTTGTGTAACGTAAAGACAACAAATTAAGTCCTACACGGTATTCCCGATCTACTGCCGTTGAAATCTCAGAACAAGCAGAGTGAAACACGCCTACAGGCTCGAAATTTTGGCTGCACTGACACAACTCTCCTGCCTGAATGTTTGCATTAAAACTTCGGCAGTCATGATCCGCATGTGAAACTGCACCACAAACAGTCCTAAAAAAAAAAAAAAAAAGGAAGACGAGCGCGTTCGCAGTTCACATATGTCAAAACATCCATCAGCACGGGCAGAGAGAGGCACGAATGCAGGCCCGAATTCACTTGCGCCGAAACAACTCTGCTGCCTAAATGTTCAGCGTTAATAACGGTGGCAGTCATGACCGGCATGTGAAACTCAGCTCTCAAGATAGTGAACAAAAAAGACGCACTGCCCTGGAGATTGCCAAATTAAAACGGGGGACGCTAAAGTTGCGCGTCGTACACCACCTTTCGCCCAGCAACAGTGCACGTAAACAAACCACTGGCAAAGAGCTACGCAACAGTGCGTGGGCATCGTGCCTTATTATGCTACAAGAGCCCTAGCAGCGTATACAAAACAATCAAAAATACCTCTTTATGAGGCTGTAGACTGGTGAAGCGACGGGCTAAAACGTGTAACCGCAACGGCATTCCTGCGCGCCGCTTCCTTTATCATGGCGTAGTTGCGTTAACCACCAGTGTAGCTACCGCTGAATGTTCAGTGTGGCCCGCCTTTTTGCAAAGGGTCTACTGCTCCAGCTGGGCCCATTCTGAATAAGTTCTGCTGCCCACTTTCTTCAGAGATTACATTTTTCCACTAATTTCTCTGCGGCTGGCATAACATTGGTTCACCAATACAAGGGCTCTTGCAAGACTTCATAACCCCATGACAAACTCAAAATGTCCAAATGCAATGTGTGTGATAATCAGGCACACTTCCATAGGAATCCCTTCTCGCCATGCTTTGTCCCTGCTTGCAAGCTGTTTCTGGATAGACAGCGGAGCAGGGTTTATCAGTGATCTCTTTCAGACTCACTGTGGATAGTCTGCAGAAAGTCCGAGGACCCTTCTCCACACAGAAATGTACGTGAACAAACAAGTGCTGCATTGCTTCTTTGGAGAGCCTTTTGCGAGCCCAGGGCTGATGATTGCAGTGCCCCAGCATTACCATACCAACTAAGCATGTTTCAAGCTTAGTTGTTCCTAGTGATCTATGTCCTCGAAGTAGAATCGCTCGCACTTGGGTGCAGTGGTCAGAGCGACAAAAATGAGGGAACACCATGGGGCAACAGCTGCAGCTGAGAAGCTTCACGGACAAGGCCGGCCAACCGTGCTCTGCCAGCCACGCCTTCACTGGACAACCGATCAACCGGTGGCGGACCAAAGCTCTTTTGAGTCACAGGTTTCTGAAAGTGTGGCAGTCTTTTTCAGCTCCCGCCATCGAGCGTAAGGACGGGGCCACGAAGCATTGCCGCCGCAGCCACTCACCGTACTCTGCCTGAGGGTAGGGCACGCCGTGGCCATAGTGGGGGACCGTGAAGGCACTGCCGTAGTGCCTGTGCACAGGTGTGCCGCTCATGGGCATCACGTGGTTCACGCCATAGCCAGGAGCCGGCGCCGAGCCGGCGCTGCCCTGCGGTGGGGGCGGCATCAGGGCGGCGGCCGCTGCTGCTGCCGCCATGGGTGCCCCGGGCAGGGCTGGAGGGTACGGTGGGCCCCCGTAGTACCTGCACGTTCGGAACGGGGTAATCGTGCTCAGCACTGACCCAACACCTCAAGCATGAAAGTTTGTTAACTAGCTTGGGCGGCATTAGGCTTAGCGTAGAGCTAACACCTCGAACTCAAAGGTTTGTTGATTTTGGCGGAATTAGGCTTGGTGCCACGCCATGAGACTCAACAACCCAAACACGAAGGTTTGTTACAGGTGCAGGCAGCACTATGCTTAATGTCGAGCCAAGTGATTGGACGTACGAAAGATATAATGGCTTATTGGCATCATTAGGCATAGCGTCAAGCCATGCAACTACACAGCTCAAGTAGAAATGTTAGTCCAATTGATTTGGGTGGGAGTAGGCCTCGATTGAAGCCACGTGATTCAAACACATCAAGCGAAGGTTTGTCAACTGATTTGCGCAGTATTAGGCTTAGTCAAGCCACGCAATTTCACACCTCAAGCACGAAGGTTTGCTGCTACGCTTGGGTGCCGTTAAGCTTAACTTTGAGCCCAATTCCATCACAAGGTGTTGGATTGCTTGGCTTGACGCTAATTCCCAGTGCTGTCCATACCTATTTACAAACCTTCGCGACAGTAGAAAATCTGTGTGATTTCTGTGCTAAGAACTCTTGCTGAAAGTTGGAAGATAAGATTGAGATGTTGGATACAAGCTGGCAGCAACTAAAATGTCTCCAAAAAACACTGAATGACAACCCTTTTTTAATTTGTCAACCATTGGTACACGAGCTACCACACACCCGAAAAGTTCTGAGCAAGAGGCCCAAGAACCATCCACATTCAGCGGCAAGGTCTAAGGCTTCCTTCCCGTGTGCCCCCGTGCCTTCCCACAGCGTGGTACACGCACCCTGGCGGAGCCTGTGGTGGCGGGGGCGGGGGCGGCCCCAGCACGGCGGCCGGGTGTGGGGGGCTGGGCGGGTGGTGTCCCCCGCTGTAGGTGGTCTGCATCTGCAGGCAGGTGGCCTTGGTGTGGTAGTGGTACATGTGGGTCACCTCCTTCTCGCGCACCTCGTCCTTCACCGCCATCTCCTTGGTGGTGTTGATGCGCACCACCTCCCGGTGGTACTCGCTCACCGCCACTGACGACGAGCCGGCCGCCCCCGACGACGAGGCGTCCGCGGCAGACCCGACGACCGCCTTCATGTCCGCCTTGCGTGGCCGCCGGGTCGCCTCCCCGAGCGGCACGAGGCCCTTGGAGCTACCGCCCACCACAGCCGCTGCGACGTCCGCCTTTTCCTGCTGCACCGTCTTGTGCACCGTCTTGGTCTGCACCGAGCACACCACGATCTCCTGCTGGTGGTGGTGGTGCACGACCTGTTGCAAGAACAAGGGGGAGACGGTACAGGTCAGCTCGACGGCGTTGATCCAATGCTGCAGGTGTTCACGCGTCGGAGGGGCCCCTAATCCGTTCCTTTTTCTGTGCTTTGAAACAGATGTGCACACACGGTTGGAATCGTGTTTGTCTGCAATGGCAGGACTGCATACTGCCGTAAACTAAAATAAATAAATCATGATGTGCTTCAAGTAGTTTCTTTGTGCACTGCTATCCAGCAAGGCAGTGGTTTATGTACCTTCAAACTTCATCTATACCACTACCTTTGTCTCAGAACACACATTACCATGCAATAATTGGAATGTTACGATATTACCGTGCAAACAACCTTAATTACTGCCACATGAAAAAGCAGCAAATGCAGGCCGCCACTTCGGACACTACAAGCACCTAGCTTTGGAAGTGGGAAGAAAACGAAGCAAGAAAGCAAAAAAATAGTAGAAGAAAGAACAGTACAAGGTGGACTTTACTACACAGAAATGTAAATAGAGTGTAAATAGAGGGGCTGTGCAACCACAAAAATGAGCACTTTTGCGGTTCGGCGGGAATTTCAAATGTGCCACCCCTGCCTCAAATGGTTACCTAAGGCTGTAATCACTGTCCATGATTGTGAAAGTGTTCAGGATAGTGATAACTTGCTCAAGTGTGGCTCCGGTGTTCAACGCCCACAAGTCTGCAAACAGTGGTGACACGTAAGCAAAGATGGTGCCTTCAATTCAGTGGGCAGCAAAACCCAGCTCAAAACGGTGATACTACTGCAGTGCAACAACCAGTGACGGATACAACAGTCAAAATGGAGAAAATGCAGCAACCAATCTGCCAGCTAGACATCTAAATTGGCCAGCTTGGCCTCATGATGCAAGGACAGCAACATCCTACTGTTACAGAACTGCTTCTCTTCTTCAGTTCATAACTGCAAATCAGTGTCAATTATCAGCACCATCACCATCCTCCTGTTTGTGTCCACTACAGCACGAATGCCTCTCCTAAGATTTCCAGCCACTCGTACTGAACCCACTCTCAGGAGTTCTCCCCTATTTTGGGCCCTTGATGTTTCTTTCTCTATCTCTTTCCCAGCCATTCGACAGCCATTCTGTTAGACAGACGGTAGGTACACCCATTGTCCGTCATGCGTGCGGCATTTTCTACCCAACCACACTTGTTCCACTCCATTTGAATTAGAATGTCTCCCACTCAGCCCCAAGCCCTGGCCTCACACAGAGCAGTGGACCAGGCGAGAGAAAAGGGACGCGCACCTTGAGCTCGCACGAGGCCGCCGATGAGGTTGAGGACGAGGAAGACGAGGAAGACGAGGACGAGCCAGGAGCGTCCTTGTCAAACTTGGCGCCGCGGCTGGTGGTGCGCTCGCGGCTGTAGCTGGCCGCCATGATGGCCTGCGCATTGAGGCTGGCCATGCGGCGGCACTGCCGCGTGTCGATGATCTCCACGTCGCCGTCCAGGACGTCCCGCTTGCGCTTGACCACCTTGCGGGCCAGTGGCTTCTTGCGGCGCTTGGCTCCGGCCGCCGGCTGGGAAGCGGGAGGGGGCGAGGGCGGCGGGGACGCCGAGGATGACGAGGACGATGACGGTGATGCTGGTGGCAGGTCCACCCTCAGGGGCACCAGGGCCTTGCAGTCCTCCTGCGCGTCGTCTGCCTCAACGATGGCTGGCCGGCTCTCGTTCTCGTACAATATGTGCACCTGGGAGGCGTGAAACAACATTAGTGCAGCTTCAGGAACGAGGAAACGGCACAAGGACTCCATAAACTAACAACCCTGTCACCCTGTGAAACTATGCGGCCACCATTGTGCTTTCTTCTCTGCCTTCTTTAACTCACTACAAAATTACAGTCCAGCTGTCTCTTCAGTTGCAGTGTAGGATAAAGATCCCCTCACTAAATAGGACAAACTCATCTAATATTAAACTTTACTGTCTAAACTTTTTACTGTCTCTCCTGGAAACGGGACCACGATTCGTTTCCATTTTTTACTGCTTTCTGAAGTGGGATGTCCTACCACCGCCTTTTTTTAGGAATGAAATCCCACTCGCACGGATCAAGTCTTCAATATACATCCGTTCTGAAGCTCCCCTTTGAAATCCAGGCGGTAAGTGCGCTCGTGCAACACCGAGGGCACAAGAACTGTACCTTGCTAAACACTCACCCAACAGCACAAGTTTATAAAATCAAGCTTGGTTTACGAATCAGAAAACATAGGTTCTGCAACATTTAATTATACTGCCACCCCCTTGAGTACTATTTCAACCTTTTGCCAATACATGACAGGTTAGCCAACCTGCCCTGTGCTTCGCCAACTGCGGACTGGCTTTTGATACATGGGGCTCATGGGAAGTTTCGCAACTCATACATATCGAGTAACTCTGATGTCGACTGGGTCATGTGGATGATGACAATGGCAATGCACTCACATATGAACGGAGAGCCTTACTAGGAGACAGGCACATGCCCTATTCTACGATAAAGGAAGCTCAGGCAAATGCAACTTGCTGTGCGTGCATGCCAGGAACAGTTGGCGCAGCTTGCCTCACTTCACAAATGGGCACTGCTAACAACCACAACCAGCGACAAGCTACGCACGCAACGAGATCCTCAAGCAATGACCACAACACTTTGCAACTCGCACAAATAGTTTCATACTAATATAGTTTCATACTAATATATACTAGAGGGAAATCTGGCGGTGCAATCGCAAGCCGCCACGGATGGCGCCATTGCAGCTAGTGACGTTCCTCGCCTACTTGGCTTAGCTAGCCACATGGCTTCTTTTTTGTCTCAAAGCCAGAAAGGTAACATTTTTTTCTTCTGCATCGAGCGTAAAGCTTCTAAATAATTGCTGACAAGTAAATCTTTCTGGAAGTTCAATTTTGTAATAACGAAACAAATTTCAATAATCTTCTAGAGTAATCGCTTTTTTGCAGCCCCAGAGCCAACTTTCCAGCCTGTTCGTGAGCCATGCCAAGGACAAGTGGAACATGCCTGCCCAGTACACGACGGAACGCTCGTTAAAGTGTGGCTCCCCTAGACAGTGGCGCCAGATTTCCCTCTAGTGTATATTAGGACGAAACTCTATGCTCCGAGGGACCCCAGCATGCCCGCACCTTGGCCATGGCATTGAGGCTGGCGACCCGCTGGACGCGGGCAGTGGGCAGCTCCTCGCCTGTCGCCATGGAGACCAGGAAGGCCGGGAACTTGGGCCGCAGGTTGGGGCCGGGGGGGCTCGGGTCCGCCGCCACGGCCCGGCCGCCGGCCCCCGGGGCGGCAGTGGCAGCCGCCGCCGCAGGGGAAGCCGCGGACGACGAGGATGCGGAGGAAGATGCGGACGAAGAGGCGGCAGCGGAAGAGGAGCGGCCTCCCCGCAGGTCGCACTGCGACGAGAACGAGTCGCACAGGCCCAGGATGCCCGGGGCACGACCGGTGGCCGCTGCGCTGCCGCGCTTGCGCCCAGTGCGCTCCCCGTTCTGCCTCACAGGGGGCACAACCCTGTCAGCAGCCTTGCGACTGCCGGCAGCTGCAGGGGGTTCTTGCTTGCGGGAAGCCCCCGGCTGTGGCTTGGGCTGCGGCTTAGGCTGTGCCTTGGCCTGGCGGGGGGCAAAGGGGGGAGCACCAGAGACGACAAGCGTTAGTTGCATGCTGCTGTAGCAAATGGGCCACCCCAGAAAATGCTAGCACTCGAAGCAATCCCAGCGCAACACTACCCTGAAGCAAAAAAAAAGGGGGGGGGGGGGGGGGGAGAGGAAAGAAACGTCCACCCAGGTTTTAAATTTAAAAATGCAGATGGAAGCAGTGACCAGTGGCAGAGGCGTGGTGAACAAACTTGGGGACACCTATCTGGCCTATGAGAAACTTAATCGTCGGGTGCCCTGACAGAGCAGCCTAGAAGTTGGGTGCATCTATTTTTTCAATCTGAGACAAGAAACAATTCCTGGCATGGTGTAAGTGGCATATCAGGAATTTGGGAGGCGGGGGGGGGGGGGGGGGGGAGGAGAAACACCCCCAAGCACCCTTGGAACTACCTTCTTACTAGGCCTACAGTGGATGCGCCACCCAACCACCCCATATATTTGCATGTCTCCACAGCCCTAGCCAACAGCTTGAACCACAGCTCGAAGAATTTCGAACACTCAGCTTAAAACGTCAGACCGAGGCGACTTTGCTTAGTTGATTCATCCTGGGCGGTGTTGAAGGGGGGGGGGGGGGGTGTATAAATCCCCGTGTGGAACTCAGAGCCCTAGAAGCAGTGACCCCTCGCTCCGTCCAGGCAGCCACAGCCCAGTGGCGAGGCGTGCAACCACCGCACAACACAGACAGACAGACAGACAGACTAGGCGAGGAGGGTTCCAGCACCTTGGAGTTCCTGCGCGGCGGCAGCTGGGCGGCCTTCTTGCCGGCGGCGGCCTCGCTCAGCCGTCGGGACGGGGCCCGCACGCCGGGCCGCGGCGCCGGCGGCTCCTTCTTGGGCCGCTTCAGCTTGCGGCCGCCGTCCAGCGGCGCCGCGTCCGGCTGCTGCGACCGCCGCTGCGGCTGCTGCCGACCGGGGGCCCCGGCGCGCTGGTCGCTCATCACGGCCGCCGGCTGTGGGCGCTACTCCGGGGCAGCTCGGGGGACGCGCCTTCCGACGACGACCACGCCATCACCGTGGAACCCGCGCACCACCGTCACCAACAACCCATGCCGCCCAGATAGACACGCGCCGATCGATCAGGCCCTGCATCGACGGCCACCGACACAGTTAACGCACACGCACAGGCCAAGCAACACACCAAACGGCACAGGGGGGAAGACACCATAACGGCCAAAGGCATGCCACGCACCACACACAGTCTACTACCCGCTCACGTGCGTCCCACAGCGTCAAGTACGACGGGGGAGTACAACCGTACAACGGGCCTCCAGTGCGACAGATTTCTGGTCGACAAGGCCTAACGCGTCCGCAACGCGGGCCAGATATGCTAGCCGAACAGCTTGCACGTGCGCTAACACTGATCAATGAGACAGTTCTCTGCAATAAACGCAAGTTTTCGCACACTTTCCCCACAAGTCAAGGATAATTAATACCCCGAACTCTGGGACGCTCGTTGCATCACCTGCTTCGATTTCGACTTTGGCTCGGTGCCGGCTTCTAACGTCATGCATACGAAGGACGTGCGCCATTTGGGACCGAACAGCTGTGCTCGCGACCCCCTCGTCACACATTCACGGAGTAGGTTTTTAACGTTCTTTTTTCGGCTTTCCTCCCAGTACAGCTTCACGTTCACGCGAGACGGTGTATACGCGCGCAGGTCTAACCACTCTTCGTGAACCTTCACTCTGCACCCCGCGGCGAGGTTTCTGGCAGCGCGCATGCTACGACAACACGCGAAGGGGCCTGCTACTTCGGTGCTTAAAGAACAAGCTTCACACGATGTCAACACACACGCACACGCAGCTGGATTCCAAGACCAGCACAGGTTTTGAGCACGTGGCGTCTGAGGACACCGAAGAACCTCTTCACTGGACTAATGTTCCGTTAGGCCGCAGCCCAAAAACGTTCGCAACTGCCGAACGTCACGTCACGTACAAGAACGCACACCCTGTCCACAGCCACGCGTGCATAACTACTGTCCCTCTGCGCAATGCAAGCGTCATGCTCGCCCATGCACACACACAGAACAAGACCCAGTGATCCACGTTTTAGAGAAAGCCCACTTCGCACATCTTTTAATCGCTAAGCTGCAAGAAAGGGGCGCGTTGCCTGCTGCTCAAAGCAGAGGTAGACCTCAGGGACACATTCATTCGGTGGCACTGACTTCACAGAAGTCGGAAGATCAGCGACTGGCGAAATTCGGCGATTTGCGTGGCACGCGCGCACACGTCGCAGCAGCTGACAACAGGATGACCCACTACAGACCACGCAGGCATATGGGGTCGAGAATAAGCTGGCACGACCCAATGGATCCCCTAAACCATGTGAGTTTGGAGTGGACGACGAAGTGCGGCAGTGCGAAAAGTTACACATCCTATACCGACACGCTCCGGCTGTCAGACGTTCTGTGACGTTCCTCCACAGTTGTACCGTGGTGGTCTTGATGCATGATAGCAGTTTTGCTAAAGTTGCCGTCGATCGCGACTCTTTCCTCGATTGTAATTAGCGCAGCGTTCTCCAAACTCTGCTCACTGCACGTGTTGACGCAGCTCCCGGTCGAGTAATATAATCTCTCTTGGCAAATTTGCAAACACGGGCCACGAAGACAGAATAAAAGATATTACATGCCAGGTTTTAATCAAAGTGCGTTTATAATTACGCGATATAACACGGGGAGACGTAGATAGGGTGGCCAGGCATTTGCCGCCCTCGAGACTCATTGATATCACTGCGCAGTGCGACCTACTGCCACTGGACACCATTTGGAGCAAGCTTTTCTTTCCACCACGCTTTGGAGCTAATGGTATCAGAGCAAGCAAAAAAAAAAAATCGATGAGCACGTGGCGCCATCTCCGGTGCCTGTCGCAGCAAAGCGCCCTGAAAGAAAGCCCCTGGCCGTGCCCTGTCAGTACAGTGGGCGCTTGTTACAACAGAGTTCCCCGGACAGAAGACTGACTTCGCTAAAAGCGGTGCTTCGTTAACGGCGGAGATAATTGCTCTCAGTGCACCGCAGTGGGAACCATTAGACACTTCGAATAAAGCGATTCTTTTTTTGATATACGCGACATGGGGCGACCCGCGTCGCGTATATACGAGCCTGAGTCAAGCTGAGCTTGAAGCCAAGCCTGCAGCTTCAAGTTGGTCGCTTCAAGCACGCGCGGGATCTATGCCACTCCATTACACACCCCAAATGCTCCTCTAAATATAGCAGAGCACACAGTGGCAGCCCTACTTCCGCTTCCTGTCGGGACCAACGAAACGTTGGTCGGGACTGCATCCGTTCGCACGTAGTCGGCGTACAGACTAGCAGTGCGATTTGAGTGATCCGCATTGTACGTCACATGAACACCTTTTGGTACAACACAGGCGTATTTATGAAGCAGGCAGCCTCTTTCCGTACAAATATCCGTGCAACTGAAACATCGCTTCGCGCCCAACGAAAGTGTACTCTAGTTTTTAGAACAAATGGAAGTTGCACGGAGCCTTTGAAACAGCCCTTCGCTGGCGGCAAGCGGAACGTGGGCAAGGGGGTGACGAGCGGACGGCAGCCGGCAGACACAGCGGGGAGGGCGCACGCAGACCGCACCGGACCGGTGACCTTTGCTGCCGGCAACGCTCCCCGCTACGACGCCGCAGTTGCGCGCCTGCTCGTAATCGGGGCCGCCCGCCGAACGCGTCGAAACAGCAGACAAGCAACGCCGCCCAAAACGGACCGCCACGAGACGACAGGAGGCAAGGGGTCGTCTCGCGCGCGCTCTCCTAGCCACAGCGACAGCACAGGCCGCGCGCCATTTCTGACGGCGCTGCAACCACGTTGGCTGAAACGCCGTCGCCGCATTCGGTACCCGATCGGGAGGGGCCGCCTACAGTTCGGAAAATGGGTGACGGCTGGCTTGAAAACAAATGCGCAATGTATTCAAGTAATGTAACAGACTAGCCCAACTTTCCGCGTTAACGGCTGACTTGTCCCACCTTTGGTACCGGGCTGGTGGATCAATACCAGCGCAGCCTTTAGGAAGTTGAGTATTGCCCACAGTGGACGGTAGCCAGTGGCGTAGCCGAGGTCTTGTTTCGGGGTCAGGAGATCCCCGAGATTCAGAAAAATGACCAAGATTTTGTTTGTGCGCCTGACGCAGCCTTTCTTTCTTTTTGTTTTCCTTGTGGCGTAAACATTACCCGCCCAAATACATTTCTGGCTACTCCACTAGCGGTAGCTCTTTCAACCATGCCGTGTCAGCTCGCCCAAACGTCAGCTTGATCAGCTCTGTGTCACAATGCCATTTGCTCTTCCTCCAAGAGCGCAGGAAGGCGCCACCAACGCCATCTAGGCAGAGCTTCGAAATACCAGGCTCAAAAACTGCCCTTTCCAACAGAAATGACATGACGAAGCCTGGCTCTTGCGGTACTACGCCGTTCACAAAACACGCCGCCGCGGCTCTGTTGCCCCCAATACGAACAGACGTGCACAAAGTTGAATCAAATACTGGATGCGAACCCGCTTTAGCCCTGCGTAAACATTAGCTTCGTTACGCAGGGCAGTAGCACGCTTCCACACATCATTAAGACAGCAGGAATGCCGGACATGGCCTCTCCGACAGCTTACCTCCTCTTCAATGTTGACACGCAATCAAGAGCGGCTGAAGTATTCACAAGTTTTATGCCCACGCTGCGTACACTCCCCGTATAATTCCGAAATGGGTCCGCCGACGTCAAGGACGGGAGCACTGCCCTTGTTGCAATAAGGACACCAAATCAGATTTACATCATCTCATTTGGTCACGCGTATACTATCGGGAGCATCGAACGCACGCAGCTCTTATCACGAGACCACCCCGTTTACCTTCTCTGAAATATCAAAGAACTTAGGTGAGCTTCTTTCAGAGCTCGCTTGTTTCGTAATTAAGAGTAGTCTGGTGTGGGTTGTCTAGCAGGGCGACCCCCACTCCGTCACACCGACTGAGAAAACTGCGAAGTGCAATTGAGAGCTGAAACTGGTCCTACTGTGAATCCCGCCCTCAAAATCAACCTCAACCACACCCTCATTGGCCTCCTTTTCAAATAAAAGCTGCGCCTAACCAACTCCACACCTCGCACGCATCCGGCGAACTCATTTACAAGAACGCAGCTCTCTAATCACGTGCTCCGTGACGCCGGTACAGTGAAGCGAAGCGGTCTTCCGTGTATCGAACGCGCGAGCTGAACTACCGCCGGACGGCGGCAACAAGGTGAAAACAACTCCGAAGAAAAAAATAATCCCTACATAACGGGCCTTTGCAAATGAAAGTTTGACATCCACCTGAATGCAGCCATACGGCTACAAAGGAAAGCTACACAGCTTTCTCAGAAACTTCGCAGTTGAAGAAAAGTTAGTTCTGGTCCAGGATTCGAACCCGGGACCACCGCTTAACCGGAGCAGTCGCTCTACCAACTGAGCTAACCAGGAGGCTAGTCGTTTGTAGCGCGATAACGAATTGATCAGCAACTCGATGTAAAGGACAGGTGTTAATCGACCAGATTTAGGGGAAATCCCCAAGGTGGAGTACGCCACCTTGGGGATTTCCCCTAAATCTGGCCGATTAATAACGGGCCTTTGCCCATATGGACGCCGTAATGGAAGAAGAATTAATTTGTACGGCCAGACCACATGCGCGGTTGTTAACCGTGAGCACACAGGCGACCCGGAAATGCTCCCAAGCTCAAAAACTACCACGGATTTCACACGAAAAAACGCGTCCCCAGGAAGTGACGCTGGACACGACCAGCACGCTCGACATAAGCATTCGCGATTTTCCCACGCTGAAGGGCTATTGAACTCCGGGGTCGCCGGAGTCAGAAACAAAGCTCCCTCGTGTACATTTCCCCCTCCGCGATACGCGGAATACAAAGCAAGCCGCTTCGAGGCTTGAAAGGCTTTCCGCCAGCGCTCGATGAAGGGCAGGGGCATAAGTACAACTGTTGCGCACCTCGTGCGTTGAACTCGACAGCGAACAACACACGAATTCTTGTCGGCTAAGCGCGAGGCAGACGCAGGACGAGACAAGAGATGGGTCGAGGACGAGCGCTAATATACACTTCGTTGGAAGTTAGCGCTCGTCCTCGTCCCATCTCTTGTCTCGTCCTCTGTCTGCCTCGCGCTTAGCCGACAAGAATGCATCACCAAGAAGCCCAACTTCACACTCTCGTCAAACACATGAATCGTCATGAAAGGGGCCACGAAAGTAAAATAGGCAAAGGTGAAAAATATGGTTTTTCTAGCTGGATTACTGAACCAGAAATTTTTTTCTAGTAAGAATTATTCTAGCAAGGAATAGGCAGAATTTCTAGCTAGAAATTCAGTTTCTAGTTCTTTTCTAGCTGGATTGAGATTTACTTCCAGCTAGCATTTATTTGTCAGTCCAGCTAGAAGAAAAAAACCCCGCAAGTTGGAAATAATCGTATCTAGCTAGACTAAGAGTTTTTCTAGTTACAAGCCGTCGATTTTAGCTAGAATCTAATAATCTAGTCAGAAATGGAGCATGAAATTATGATTTCTTGCTAGAAATGCTTTTCCCATTTTCACGGGGGTATAGGTTCATATCAGTTTTAAAGCGATGCTTTGTAAGCTTCAACGATGGCGACCATCCCGTCACACCAAAAAGCACTGCAGGAAAGCCAATTTTACGCAATGGGTTTCACGAAACGATTACGACGACAATAAGCGTATGACGACAATAAGCGAGGGCACATCAAGCGCCTCACGGTAAAAAAAAAAAAACCAGTGTCTAGAGTGCCGTCCGACGGCACTCTAGCTGATCGTTGCAGGCATGGCTAATCTGCCGTCCGACGGCATTCGAATATTTAACACTAGGCTAGCACCAGCCGAAGAGTCTGGCGTTGTAGTGTAGAGGATCCGTCTTAGCTTTGATGCCAAAGTCTGTAGTTCGAGACCGGCTCTTGCCTTGGTTGCTTTTTTTTTTCATTATTTTTGTAATTTTTATGCCTTAGGTTAGTTTTGGTGTTTTAAATGATTTCTTTGTGTGCGTTAGGTTATCTTATGTTATGTTTAGGCTAGGTTGCCTAGTTTTACGTATCTACAGCGATGGACTGCCAGACGCGGCAGTTTTGCTACAAAACGCCGGTGGACGTCGATATAGTGGAACGCTTATAATACTGTCGGACGGCACTCTAGACACGGCCAAAAAAAGAAAATGGCTGTCGCCTAACTCAGTTATGCCTGGGTGCACGTAGCGAGTGGTACGGTTAATGTTACTGTTTAACTTGGTTCTCTGCACGGTTACGACGCTTCTCGAGGCGTGCGGCTCGTTCATCCTCCGTCTGCTCGGCTCGCTGCCTCCTCTTGGCTTCGTTCCGGCGACAAAGCCTGGCTTCTTTCAGTCTCTCCGACTCATTTTCCATATCTGACGACGAATCCCAGCGAGCCGCCCCTTCTATATATACGACTTTTTTTAAACCTTTCTGTTTTATTTTTATTTGATTGTTTGTATTTCTATTTGTCTATTTTTATTCTTACCTTTTATTCATTTTTTATTTATTTTTTATTTGGGGGGAGGGGGGGCGGGCGGCGCTGCCAGCTGTGGCGGATAGGGAATCACTGGGCTCCCTAGCCGCCGCAGGTTCCCTAGGAATCGCTCCCAGCTAGGGAACCGTTCAGCTCGCGGTGCGGCCACCGGTCAGAGCGAAACGGCGAGAATACGGCCACTGTAGCTCTCGCTCGGCCCTTGGCGTTGTGAAGCGGACGCCTATCCGATAGCGCCATTCCGACACGGTCGAAGCAGTTGGGATTATGGACTTTGACTCAGGCTGCATGGGTGAAATCTTCGCGTTTTAACCATCTTTATCTCGAGAAAGGGGCCTTGGTTTGGTACGTTTCATTTGTTACGTTTCTGCTATAGTTTAAAGAAGTTCTTACCCCGCTTGTCGCGTGAGACCGTCTACTAGGCCGGCAGTTACCCGCACCCCGGTCGTACGACGCCCCGGTCATACGACGCTTTCTCGCGGTCCCTTCAAAGTCGTATTATCGGGGTTCCACTATAGTTACGTTTTATCGTGTCACTTGAATGCTCCCTTGCCGTTAACCAACGCACTTACAAACAGGTTTTTTAGTGCCGGCCCAAATAACGTCACTCTTGCCCGTATAACCATGCTGTAGCGCGAAATTCGGAAGCATTTCAATATTCCTCGTTTTATTTTTGTTAGAAAATTCCTTCGCGGGTGGAATGAAGCTGAGCGGGTTAGCAAAGGCAAAAACAGCGAAGTTGTATTTCCTCTTCATTGTCACTTCAAGTAAAAACGTAAGAAGTAAGCGCCTCGACCAGCCACCCCTCTCTGGCGCTGAAACTGCCGTCCCTTGGTAAAGGCGGCACCGAAGGGGGTCGTAAACATTGTCCAATTTAATTGTTCTGTCAGGTTAGTGGTACAGTATCTATACCGTGCCCAGGGTTGATTCTACCAAATCGAGCGCTATCAGGGGTTTATGCAGAATTTCGATTTTGGGGGGGTGTCGGTGGGATGTTTGGGGGGGGGGGTGTTGTATAAATCCCTAGGCAGGGTGCTTGTGGTTGTGGAATCTCTTTGGGGGGGTGTCGAAGTCCTTCTGGGGGGGTGTTGGGGGGGTGTTAGGGGGGGGGTGTATAAATCCCTGAGCGCTATTCTCCGCGACAAAAGGGCCACAACCAGCACGGCTTCTTTGCGGCAGTTCGTGAGCGGGCCACGAAAAGCGTCCGGTGCTTTAGAAACGACCTTCGGGAAAAATGGAGGATTGCATGAATTCAGATATACGCGACGGAGGTACAAGTAGCAGCGCGAAACAATTCCCCTCAGTAGGGGCTTTTTTTTTTTAAACCTGAACTGGTGCAGATTAGTGCAGTGTCGTGCAGACCAGCAGGGTGTCGAACCGGAATTTTTTCGGGTTCGGTTCGGGTTCGGGTTCAAGCTTTTCGGGTTCGGTTCGGGTTCAGTTCCAGAGCACCTTTCCGTTCCGGTTCGAACCGGTTCGAACCGGTTCAAACGGGTTCAAACAGGTTCGAAGAAAAAAAGCAGGCGTGTTTTTTTCTGTTAATTTTTTTTGCTCGGTTTTCGTTTCCTTATCAAGTCGGCATAAAAACAAAGTCATAAGGAAGTAACTAAAGGACACAACGGCACTGTATACAAGAAACAGTGACGTTAATTTTGAGAACTGTGAGTGTTGGTGTCTCAGTGCTGTTTGTATATAACTGCCCATTGAAACTAGAATAAGTGGAAGATATGAATTTATTGTTGATGGTGTCCCTGAAGGCCTTCTGTCACGTCAATTAACGATATAAGGTTGGGCATGCAACGGACTATGAAAAATTTTGTGGAACAAAGACAGGCTGGCAATACGACGGCGAAGTTCTAGATCCGGTAAACCAGATTCTGCTTTCAATCCAGATACGCTGACAGTGAAAGAGTATGAAGAGTATGAAATTTTGTGGAACAAAGACAGGCTGGCAATACGACGGCGAAGTTCTAGATCCGGTAAACCAGATTCTGCTTTCTGACTGATTATTCCAATAATCAACGGACCCTGCAACACTTTTTTCAACTTTTTTCTATATCTTGAGTGGTTGCAGAAAGTAGTCAACCAACGCATTAGATTATGGGGTCGCAATGTGCCTCAACCAAAAATTACTGCTATCACCTCGTCAAATAACATAGAAACTTGCTCGAAATATTTTTCTCTCCTTCCCGGTATTCGCGTTCTTCGGCCGCTGAATGACGGCATTGCAATGGTGTAGCGGCTGTTTGCCGGCTTTCCAGTTACAGAATAGAACGCATTTGATAGCCACTTAAAAAAAAGTTACAAAAGCGAAGCAGAAACAGAAGGTATATCCGCAGCGCGAGCAAATCACGCACTTTTTCCCAAATCATGCCAGCTCCGTGCTGGCAATAGCTATAGTTTTCGCAGGGCTTCCAGATGCGAAGAAGAGTGAAAGCGTTTATCGAAAGTGTCTATTTATTTATGTACTGTTTTTATTTATTTATTTATTTATTTATTTATTTATTTATTTATTTATTTATTTATTTATTTATTTATTTATTTATTTATTTATTTATTTATTTATTTATTTATTGTTGGGTTTAACGCGCCCACGCAACGCCGACGACGAGGCGCGCCATAGTGGAGGGCTCCGGAATAATTTTGACCACCTGGGGATCTTTACGTGCGCCGAAATTTCGGACACACGAACGTTTTCGCTTTTCGCTGCCATCAGAAAACAGGCCGCCGCGGCCAGGAATCTAAATCGCGTCTGTGTGCTCAGCAGCGCAACGCTTTAGCCACTGAGTCACCGCGGTGAGTTTATCTAAAGTGTTCAAGAGCTACTTTAACTGTACCTGCAAAATGTTTTCTGTGGTAGTGTGACGAGTATGTGGCGCCGACTGCCAAGCGTGGGAGGTGGCATTTAGAGAAATTTCCTTCTGCTCATCTTTTATCTGCTAACACAGCTGTTAGAAAGAAAGAATGGATATAAAAACTCATTCGACGGCGTGCATGGGACGGCATTGGATAGGGAAGCACCGGAGATAGGAACTTGTTAATGGCCCTTCAGCGACTGGTGACAGCAATTGGGCTCTGGGAAAGATGATAGCCAAGTGAAGTCACAAGCGGCAGTAATGATCACTTGCACAGAGAGAGAGATAGAGAGAGAAAATGAAGTTTAATTCAATCGAGTCAAAGTTTCAGAGAGGCGACCTCATTCGAGGGGGCTGAATCGGCAGCCGTTTCCATCAAGAGCAACTGGTCTTCCAGGCCGGAGCTGGCCATGGCTGTCTCCCAATTCTCTATGGAAACGTGGAGGTTGGGTGGATCTACGGCACACTTGTCGCAGCCGCCTACTATGTGTTTGAGGTTCCCAGGCTCTCCACAGGAGCAACAAAATGTAGAGAGTTGTGTCCCGTCAAAGAGGTGAAGCCTGGTGTTATGAGGGAAGGTGTATGCCCACAGGGTGCGGAGTAATCTTTCCTGGTTAATCGGCAGCGATTTGTGCTGGAAAGAATACGTTCTATAGAAGAGGCCAAGAGGCCATAGTGCTGAGTAACTTCCTATTCTGTCACTGCAGGATGCATGCACTCGGGCCGGGCTTCATCAGCGCTGGCTAAGCGAGTGAAATCTCGACCCACGAGGTTGGTGGTCTTGTTTGCCGGGGATGCCAGTATGAGGTCGTGCCCATACAATCGTGACTGGTCACGTTGGTGGTCTCTGATTGATCATCGGAAGTGTTGTAACATGCAATCGACTGTTGGCAAAGTTGGGCCACGCCTGCTAAGAGTCTGTTATGAGAGTTTTGGTGCCGCTTTGGCTAAGCGCACGTGCTATCGCCGCTTCCTCAGCTTGAAAGGGGCTGTGTTCGGGGTTTGAGATGCTACACGTGTGGGGGCTGCAGAACGGTAACACAAAGAGAAGGTATTGAAGACTGCTATCGGGCGTTTTTGCATCAAACCAGTTGATCGTCCCTCCCTTTTTTTCTTACAGTTTAGTTTCTTTCCAACGGTCTCCCCTCTAATATACACACGTTTTGGAAAGCCTTTGATGAATATAAAATATGCATTAGGCAATTAGGTAATAACTTTAGTCCCAGATGTCAATGTTAATATAGCAAAACATAATAGCGCAATACTGGCATACAGAAAGACATTTTATAGCATTCAGGCGTCGTCACATAAATTTGCGGGTACTTTGTGCGTGACAAAATTCCATGATTGGTCGAGAAGGAGAACGCTGCTAAATTTCTAAATTCCAAGGACCTCAAAGATATCATGTTTGGTCCGACCGTCGAATCCGGCTTAACTGACCCGCTAATTTCTTTATTCCAAAATAATCAACACACCAGTCCCACTAATTTGCATTAGCTCATTCACTCACCTAATATCATTTCATTTCATTTCATTTTATTTCCTTAAAGACCCGCGAGGGGGAATTACATAAGGGGTGGGTAATTATAATGACAAACATAGAAGCCAAAGATTTTAACAAAGGAAATGCTTATTAATGTTTTCTATGAAGGATGATGGGCAGGTAATGGTTGCGATTTCGCTGGGAAGGCCATTCCAGTCTGGCGCGGTACGCGGAAAAAACGAAGCAGAAAAAGTACAAGTCCGGGAACGTGGCCGAGCAACTTCAAGCAAACGGCTCGTGCGGTGAGATATGCGTGTTGCGGGAACGGTATAAGCTGGGGCATGCAACGGACTATGAAAAATTTTGTGGAACAAAGACAGGCTGGCAATACGACGGCAAAGTTCTAGATCCGGTAAACCAGATTCTGCTTTCAATCCAGATACGCTGACAGTGGAAGAGTATGAACAGTGAATAAATCTAGCGGCCCGGTTTTGAAGCGATTCGATGGCATGTGTAAGATAAGATTGTCGACGGTGCCAAATGGGCGATGCTTATTCTAGTTTCGGTCGAACAATGGATTTGTATGCTTCTAATTTTACGTGTTGTGGATCGAGGCGTAAATGGCGTTTAAGAAAACCCAGTGTTTTATTTGCAGATGAAATTATGTTAGTACCGTGTATGTTCCATGAAAGATCGCTACAAAGAGTGACGCCCAAATACTTGTATGACTGAACATTTTCTAAGGGGATGGCATTAACTGTGTACGGATACACAAGCTGCATGCCGCGGCGGTATGTATGTATTTATTGCACAAAAACAAGAAAGGAAGGTCCACCAACAGGCGTAAATTGTCTCGCCTAGGGGCGGACACCGGAACGCCTGCTGGTGTGGGGGAGGTGGAATAGGGAGGAAAGAGTACATAGGAATAGGGGGATAGGGTAGATGGCTAACATAAATATATAAAACATGGGCAAGAATAACCTATATACAACGTTGGGTGAAAGAGAAAAAAAAACACACACACACAAAAAAAAACGAAACACTAGACAAATAAATAAAACGACTTTACATTTACTGGGGTTAAGTTCCATGAAGATTATTCCATGATATGTTGCCTCGCAATATGCGTATATAACTTAAGTTATGCTAAATGTAAAAGATAATTGGGAGAGATGGGCAGTACCTAACGCAAACTGATAGTATATACGGGCAACTTTACAATAAATTGAGGCCAATAATTAGAAGAGAACGTGATGGGCCTTGGGAACTGCAGAGTACGCAAAATATTTCATGGTTCTGCCTGGCGAGTGGCAAAATATCTTCAGACGCAAGGTAGGGTACCGAAATGGAAAACTAGAAATCACCTTTTTGAGGCCCCGGAACCGGTTCGGAACGGTTCCTTCGATTCGTTCCGGTTCGGGTTCAGTTCCAAAATGGCGGAAACAATACGGTTCCGGTTCAGTTCCGGTTCCGGGCAAAAATTCGGGTTCGGTTCCGGTTTTCGGTTCGGTTCCGGTTCCGGTTCGACACCCTGCAGACCAGTGCTGAGTGCTACTGGGGATATCAATTAGTAAAAAAAAAATTAACATATGCTGTGCACTGCTTGCACTAGTGCAGCCAGTTCAGGTAAAAAAATGCCTCTAGTGTCACACTCGGATCCGACAAGATCATCCGAACATCCAACCCGAATGCTCATACGTTTCCCAACACAGCACACTGCTCAATGCAAATATGTCCACAAGTAGGTACCCTCAAACACAATTCTGGGATGCGTACACAACCAACCCTGACTACTCGTAACTTCCCCCGAGTTGTGGGAGACACTGTTGACCGGCTGTCGGCTCATAACCAGGCACTCCTGATGCCCCACGCGAAAACGGCTACCGGGTAAATGCCGATAACATCCGACATCCCCCCCTTCCCCCCTAACGGAAGCCTATATCTATACACTGATAAGGGCAAGCTGGCGTCAGTGACATGACTAACTGCCACATTCATCATCGCCCAAACCAAACCGGTCGTTCCCTTCCAATGCCGCCGAGGCATTGAAGGTGGCTTTGTAAAAGTCTTCAGCTGAAAATTGCAAATCTATGTGCACGAACAAGGCTTATACCCCTGCTACACTAGGGTCCAAATGTCATTTGAACCAAATGTCATTTGACTCAAATGCCAAGTTGTGCTGCTACACTAGGTTTTCAAATGCCATTTGGCTCAAATGAGAGAGACATTTAGGATTTCAAATGCCATTTCCAGCACTCTCGGACGCAGCATCTTCGATCGGCAATAAAAAAATAGAATACTTCCGTACGTAAAACAAACAAAATATTGTTTTTTGTGAAACTTTGTTCACTGTTTATTTACTTAAAATACGAAATCAACATATTTAATTTTCATACTCTCAAAACAAGTGGGTCAGTTGCAAAAAAAAAAAAAAACCAACAAAAAAAAAACGCAAGGCAGCCACATTTAGAGTCAAAGCTTGTGTCTCTTCTAATTTGATATCATTTTACTGCCTCGGACTGCTCATAAGTTTGATTGTTGTATAACAACAGCGCCACTACAGCACAGCGAACAGTTGTGAAAACTTTCAAATGCCATCGAAATTGTAGTGTAGCACGGCGGATTCCAAATGGCATTCGAAGCAACCCATTTGAGTCAAATGACATTTGATTCAAATGACATTTGGACCCTAGTGTAGCAGGGGTATTAAACATTTCCTTAAAGGCTTCTTATTATTTCCTAACGCCGAAATTATATCCTACTGTTTCTGGCGCCCACAAATCAATCATACAAATGTCTAAAAACAAAAGCACATTGTTCACGGCAGTGTTGTCGTACGGAACGGCGTTCCTGGAACTAGCTCCTTTTTGGAGGAACGGAGGAACGCCTCCGTTCCATTACGGCTTGGTGGAACTGTAACGGTAACTTGTTAAGTTTATGAAGGAACGGCGTTCCTTCAGAAAACGTTGCATCGCTATGATTTGGCTGTTTTTGATGCCAAGGCTCGAGTACAAAAATCCACAAGTCGCTATTGTGTTTCTCTTCCTACAAGCTGGCCAATTTGCCCGCGCCCTTCAGCGGCATGTGCTTCCTCGAAAGTCAAAAGCAGAAGAATAACCACGAAGAGCGCCGCAGCTTGTGCTTGCTTTCATGCCGGTCGAGCTTACGCGGCGTTCGACGGCTGAACAGCGCAGCCGCAATAATGCTTTCCACCTTTCATCGTTTGTCTGGAAATGCGCGTCTGGGAAAGGTTGTCTGATTCCGAGCGGCGCTACAGGCCTCTTGTGAAACCACCGTATCTGTATATCGTCAGGGGTAATTACCGCATTAGAGCGCGCGAAGCGCAGGTGCGTTGCTGTCGGGGGAGTTGCGCTCGCTGTGAGGTCATTCGGAGGGTCACCGGATATCAATAGGGCTGGGCTGTACTGCTCGAAGTTACAGAGTACGCACGCAGTATCTGACGGTAGTGGGCCGGCGGAGTGCCAGGTCCTTTTGTACTGCACACGTCGTGTTGACAAAGGACAGGAATTTCGTCATTGTTGGGCATTGTTTCGTCGCGCCGTACGGACAACACCTGAGAGAGGCCGCCCAAACATGGACGGCAATCGTTCCGAGTTGCTTTAATTGGTCTGTTTCGACCTGTGCTTTGATCTTTTATAGTGTAAATGTTTTTGACGCACGTGATCAGGCTCCGCGTTATTTCCCGTGTTTTTCCCTTATGCGTATTTCTAACCACAGCAACTGATTTGTGCGGCGCGTTTACATATTTGGCTATCTTTGGTCGTTTCCTTTATCTACTACCATGATTGTGTTCGGCATACTTTGTAATTCTTCCGCGTAGATTTCATGTGTGACTACGCTGTTAACTTTTTTTTTTTTTTTTGCTATCGTCTTCCGACTTAAACTTGTATTGCGAACCTCGTAGCCATTACTTGTTCTGACGTGTTTTGTTAATCGCAAATTTGTGCTGTATGATCCGCAAAGCTTCACTTTTGTAACCCCCCTACTCAATTCCCTGCAAAGGGCCTGTAAGGTATTTTAAATAAACTACAATACTGAATAACCATTCATTAAAGGCCTATGTATTGTTCCTTTCGACACAGTTTCTTATGCAAGAAATTTAATTATGTTCCTGCATGCGAGTAAATTTCTATTTGCACATCTGAAGCGCAGTAACCTTACGCCGCGTTTCTTTGGATTCTTTTTATCTCCGAATAATCTGCTGCCGGGGTGTTTCTATTCGTGTAATATACGCAGTTCGGTGTGAGTTTTAAATTACACTTTATTTCACCTCAGGAATATCCAACACCATATTTTAATTTAAAAAAAAAAGTGAAATGTAACGTTAATGTAACGACACGTTCCAATTTTCGAAGTGGAACTGGAACGCGTTCCTTTCGCATGCGGGGAAGGAACTTGTAACGGGAACTCATTTCAACATTGCGAAGGAACGAGGAACGAGCTTTCGTTCCTGTTTTAGAGGAACGTGTCCAACACTGGACGGGAACTTACGACCATATGAGAACACATAGGCCAAAGGTACCAGCACGACTCTCCGCCGATATTTCGGAGGCACGTATGTACATAAAATGTTGTATACTGGTTTCGGCGTCAACAGACAACTTTTAGTGGGCATACACGACCTGTAAATAGCTCTCTCTGCACGTCATTTCATCCCGCAAATTCCCGCTCTGCGTTTCCCTAGAACTGCCCCCCTACAACATTCCCCGGCCGCACGCATTGAAAACGAGTAATTCCCCACTTTTAATTCCCTCACAGCCGCCGTTTGCCTGCCCGTGGAAGGCTTACCGGCGAAGCCCGCTGCTTTGGCGGACAGTGGCTCAATCGCGACGCAACAACGGTTGACCGACACTCGGTTCAATCGCCGACACGGGTGAAACAAAGCTACCTCCGACGTGGCCGACGCAAGAACAGGGGACGGCGCAATGGCGAACGTTGGCACGACCGCTACGCGTCGCGAAGCACGCTTGTTCGTTCGGGTGCCTCGATGCCAGCGCCGCCGTACAGGGTGGAGACACCCTTTGAACGGTCGCGTGCCGCCGCTATTGGGTCGAAGTGCTCAACGGGTGGTTCTTTTCGTTTCCCACAAGACCCAACAACGCGAAACATTTAAGATGATTCAAACGCCGCCAGTAAAGCGCGTTGCCGCGATAATTTTAGCGCGGTTGTGATACAATGACTTACTTCGGCGGCGAGCGAGTGACCCAAAATGGCGGCGCCAGCGCGGACGTGTCTCCACTCTGTACGGCTTACGCGTGAATCGAGGCACCCTATTGTTCGTTCTGTAGAAGCTTCACCCACAAGCTACGGGACTCTCGTTCGGTTATGACAAATGTCATGGTTTACACGAACAACCCTTTTGCTCTCTTGTAACGTGCACACGGGAGTTTACTGTACCTTGTTTTAGGTGCGGAGCACCTTAGGACCGCACAATGTCCATCCGCGTTCGCGCGCACAGCATTTACAATCGCAAAAATCACACAGGCACCGGCAGGATTCGAGCCTGTGTCTGGTAGACCAGACAGAGTTAGCGTCAGGCGTCTTACGCATTGTGCTACGACCGTGAGTTTTGTTACCAGAGAGTCAAACGGCTTACTCGCTCGCCTGTAACGGTGCGGAGTACCTTAGGACCTCCCAACGTCCGTCCGCATCCATCCGTGCGCACACCACCGTCAAGCGAAATTCGATTTGAGCCGTGAGTTGCAGTTTCAATTAGGGAATAATCAAGGTGCAACTCACGGCTCAAATCGAATGACGGTCGGGGCGCAACTTGGATGTCATTTCGAGTCCCCGTACTCCGCACCCTCGCCATCGTCCACGGAGTGGAGATATTGCCATTTTCTTCCACATCTTACTACCACTGCGACGTATTTTCCCAGAGCACCGCAGAGGGTGAAAACGGCGTCACTACTGATAACGGATATGGGCCTGAGATGATGCACGCTAATTCAATTATTAGTCAGTACTCCACCCACTGCACACAAAAAGACCCGCATAACGGCACGTCGCAATCACAGACCCACACGCACACAGTACAAGTAAAACGTGAACAAACCAACAAGTACCAAAACAGAACAGCGAATCTGATGTAGGAAAATCTGGAACAGCAGACGGCAGACGATTCGAAAACAGACTAAAAAAAAAACGCATATTCGCAGTGGTAACTATGATCCACGGGGATAATTTGTTACCATCAACTCTCGTGCAACTATTTGCGACCATCCTGACCTAACGACGAAACGTAGGTTCCTTTGGACGAAAAGAGTTTTTTGATTGGCCGTTGCATTTGACTCCGACATTGTGCGTTTCGTTTTGCATGCCGCAAGTGCGCCGCCATTCCAAGTTGGTCCAAGACGGCAGCCACTTTCCCAGAGGCGAATGTTGTTCTTTTTTTCCCCTTAATAAGCGGGTAGTGCAGTCGCCGTTCTAAGTGTTAAACAAAATATGCCACAAAATGCGACCTTCACGTAAAGTTTTACCACGAACAGAGACGAAATTTGCTCAGGAATATTTTTTTGCAGACGCCCATTTATCGCAGTGACAGACTTATCCACAGCCAGCACACATCTTTTAGCGTAACGATGAATCTAATTTAAACACTAAATCACAAAGAAATCGATAAGAACTGCGGTTGATTCCTCTTCATAGGAATCGGCAAAACACGAAAGTGGAATGTGCAGCGAAATCTGCAGCTGAGCATGATCTGCGGGTCGGCGGCTGTCTTGTGTCTGTGCTTGGCGAGCGACGTCCTTCTGGCGGGTCGTTTCGGCAAAGGTGTACTGGCGTTGTAGAAAAAGAGGTAGAGGAATAAAGAGAAGAAGAAGAAAATTGCTCGGAACGGTGGCCTCCTGCCTCTCTGCTTCTCTTCGCCCGCCCCTTTCTTAACATTTGGTGCCGAAAACCCCGTGCGGCAACGATTGACTTCAACGCACGACCTCAAGGGCCCGTCTTTCATCTGCTCCGCCCCTTCGCGCTGCGAGTGGGGGAGGAATCGTTTAACGAAGTGGTCCTGGAACGTCACGGCTGGGGGGACGATTAGGTGCAGCCTACCGCGTAATGGAGCGACTGAAGAGCAAGATTTCTCCGCGAAGAGCCAAGAATACGAGGCTTATAAAGGAAGCTCGCTCGTTGCTCGACGCTGGATGTCAAGACATCGCCAAGCTCACGGGCTTGCAAGATCGACTCATGGCCAACCACGCCGAGCTCTTGAAGATCAGCGAGGAGCTCGAGGCCTTCCTTACGGCGGAGGAACAAGACATCGAGTATCAAGCGGCCGAGGAATACAATGATAGGACCCTCGACACGTTGGCGGAAATTCGATGCAAGATCGACTTTCTTGAACGAGCCGCTCAGAACGCCCCACATTCGCCGGCTGTTAACGAAATGGTCCCGTTCAGACAGGAAAGTGCGGCCACGACCTCGGGACCTCGGCTTCCGCCGCTGGACGTACCGGTCTTTCGAGGTGAGCTTCAGCTTTGGACGGGTTTCTGGGAGCAGTTCGAGCAAACCATCCACAACAACAACGCTCTGACGCCCACGTCGAAGTTTTATTATCTGCGCCGTTACGTGATGGGGGAGGCGGCTGCAGCAATCGCAGGCTTACCGACCACAGACGCCTGTTATGCGGATGCTATAGAAATCCTCAAGCAGCGATACGGGAACAAGCGAAGGATTCAGCAGCATCATCTTTCCGCACTGAGGAATCTGTCGCCTGTAAAATCGTCTGCTGACGTACGGGGGCTCAGGCAGCTCTACGATGCGGTGCAGCTGCATAGCCGCTGCTTGAACTCTCTGAAGGTGCCCACCTGCAGCTTCTCTGCCATGCTCGTAGATATATTGCAGCACGCGCTCCCACACGATATTGTGCTGAATTTTACTAAAGAGAAGCGGCATCGAGAGCTGACCTCCTCCCCAGGGTACGGCCCTCCTCCAGCCAATTCATCGGGAGAGCTGAACCCTTCCCCAGCAGACGAGGCACTCCCAGCCCGCTCATTGGCAGTGACAGCTGAAGCGGACGATGAATTGAAAGAGCTGCTCACCTTTGTGAGGATGGAGCTAGAGAGCCGCGAGCAGTGCTGCGAGTTGCCCCAGCGACAAGTTGCTGGCAACCGACCAGAGAAGCAGCGAAGTTGCCCCTTCACGGCGTCGGCATTACACGTCACTGCCCGCAAAGACCGAAAGGAGGAGTGCTTCTTTTGCCATTCCCAGAAGCACAGCACGCGTTCATGCACCGCCGACCTCTCGCTGGCTACTAAGAAAGAGCATCTCGCAAGGGACAGAAGATGTTTTAGGTGCACGACCAAGGGTCACCAAGCGAGAAACTGCAGGGCCAGATTGAGTTGCGCGTCGTGCCACGGGAGGCATGCAACCACCATGTGCGACCCTTCGTTCAAAGGCAATAATGCAACCGAGGGTGCACCGGGAACAACGGTCTGCGTATCGGCCCCGGTTCAAGCGTCTGGAGAGAGCAGCAACGAACAGTCGAACGATCGTTCTAAAGACAATGGGGTGTACCTTCAGACGTTCCGAGCATGGTTGAGCCACGACGGGAGGAGCCGACTCGTTCGAGGTATACTCGACGGCGGAAGCCAGAGGTCGTTCATCACCGAAGACCTCGCAACCAAGCTGCGTTTAAAGGTTGTGAACGAGACGACGGTCGCATTCAACACGTTCGGCAATGCTTCTACTCCGTGTGCGCAGAAGCGAAAAGTCGTTCAAGTTCCCCTTCGGAGCCAACACGCTACAGATGTCCACTCCATCGAAGCGATAGTGGTACCTGTCATCTGCCAAGATGTATCAGCACCATCAGCTGATATCTCTTTCGTAGAAGATCTGCGAAGGCAGGGCAAGGTCTTTGCTGACCAGCAGATGTTCATAGGAGTAGATTCAGAGCCCGGCCTCGGTCTGCTCATTGGATCCGACTACCTTTGGCGTTTAACGGGAGAAGTTATTCGGAGCCCGGATATCGAAGGCCTGGCGGCGATAAACACTATTTTTGGGTGGACGCTTCAAGGCCCGTCTCGGCAGAAGGCATTCCTAGATGGGGGAACTCACCTCATGGTCTGCGTTCTGAGGGTGAGCAGCGTCACGGAGGACGAATCCGCGTCAGAGCTCTTGCAGGCTTTCTGGCAACTGGAATCAATGGGCATAGCGGACTCGAGCGAACAATCTACTGATTGCCTGGTACAGTTTAAACAAACAATTCAGAAGAACAACGGAAGGTACACTGTTGCACTCCCCTGGAAAGAAGGCTGGAAGAATTCCTTGACGGACAATCGTGACATCGCACTGAACCGGCTGCAGAGATTAGTAAAGCGACTTTCTCACCAAGAAGGGCTGCTACAGAGGTACGACACAGTGATCAGGCAGTACTTGTTGCTCAACCATGCTGAAGTCGTACCCAAAGTAGTTCCTGACGATCGGGTGGTTTACTACATGCCGCATCGCGAGGTCGTGCGCGAGGAGTCACTGACAACCAAGCTGCGAGTTGTTTTTGACGCGTCCTCGCATTCACAAGGGGTACCATCCCTCAATGACTGTCTCGACAAAGGAACGAACCTCAACCCAGAGTTACTTCAGGTTCTGCTGCGGTTCAGGTGGTATCCCATAGCTATAAACTCGGACATAGAAAAGGCATTCCTTCAAATCGAAGTGCAAGAAACGGATCGGGACGCTTTCAGAGTTCTCTGGTTTGAGAACATTCCCACCAGTTCCACGGAAAAGATGGTCGAATGGAGAATGACGAGAGTGCCATTCGGCTCAACCTCAAGTCCCTTTCTGCTCATGGCCACTATCCACCATCATCTGGATACGGTGAGCGAGGACGACCATGACTTCGCCAGAAAACTGAAGAAGTCGTTTTACGTGGATGACTTACTCATAGGAGCGGACACATACAACGAAGGATTGGACGTTTACGAGAGATCGAAATCTATAATGAGTAAAGCTGCTATGAATCTTCGTAAATGGAAAACTAATAACAAGCAGCTTCAGAAGGTTTTTGACCAGAAAGAGGAAAACGTTGACGGAGCAACAACTTCTGGGACCGTGCTGGGAATGTTTTGGAATACAGAGCATGATTGTTTTGACTTATCGCCCAAAGCAGTAACTCAGTACTTGACTTCGGTCACATCTAACTCGAAGCGTTCTTTGCTGAAGACGGCGGCCAGGATCTTCGATCCACTTGGAGTTCTCGCGCCATTTACTGTCACAGCTAAGATCCTGTTTCAACAATTGTGGATGAGGCAGGTGTCATGGGATGCTGAGCTACCCATCGATGTAGCTATGTTGTGGAAAGCCTGGTGCGCCGATTTACTCCAGCTGGTTTCGATTAGGATCCCACGGTGCGTGAGACATGGGCTTGACACAGTAGTGAAAGCTGCTGACATTCATGTTTTCGTAGACGCCAGCTTGAAAGCATATGGAGCGTGCGCATACCTCAAGGCTTCAGACACCAATGATCATGTTGTCACTTCCTTGATTATGGCCAAATCTCGAGTGGCACCGATGAAAGCCTTGACTCTTCCGAAACTGGAACTGATGGGCGCAGTGGTAGGAACGAGAATGGTGAAATACCTGCGAACATCGTGGGATACGTTGTCGCTGAGCGTTGTCATGTGGACGGATTCTACAACCGTACTCAACTGGATCCGAGGGCATCTGAACAAACAAAACCAGTTTGTCCGGAACCGAATACTTGAAATTACAACTGTAACCAAACCAGAGGACTGGATGTATTGCCCAGGTGAAGATAACCCTGCAGATTTGTTGACGAGAGGTGTGTCGGCGACTACTCTACGTGAGAGTCGAATATGGTGGAGAGGCCCAGAATGGCTGCCGAAACCGCGTTCTGACTGGCCTACTGACCCAAGCAGGTTGAAAGACGCTTGCGGGGAGCAGATGGTGCCCCCACAGCCGGGTGATAAGGTCTCTCAGTTTGCAGGGGTGCTTCTTCAGACACAGGGAAATTCAGAGCCCATTTTATGCCTCGAGAGATTTAGCAGTCTGCAAAAGCTGCTGCGTATCACAGCACAGGTCTTCAGGTTCATGGAACGTTGTCGACGTACGCAAAGGTCGTTCCCTGCGTCGATCACCGCCGAGGAGATGGACAGGGCCGAGATTTTCTGGATACGGCATACCCAAAATGAAGTTTTCGACCGAGAGATCGGGCAACTTCGATGTGGCCATTGTGTCGACAAACAATCTGTCCTGCATAACCTCCACCCATTTTTCGACAACAACCGAGTTCTTCGTCTAAGTGGTCGTCTTCAGGGAATGAAAGCTGCCTACGAGGAAAAGCATCCGGTCATACTACCCAAGCGGCATGCCTTCACAAGGTTAATGGTTGTTGAAGCCCACTGTCGTGTATTTCATGGTGGCGTAGCGAGCACTATGGCCCAGTTACGTCAACGTTTTTGGGTTATTCATGCTCGGCAGGAGGCGAAGAAGGTGATTCGTGCTTGCTTCCTCTGTAAACGATTCAGCAGCAGGCCTGTTAACGTACAACATGCTCCGCTGCCTGAGGACAGACTACTGGCTTCCAAACCATTTGAGGTAACTGGACTCGACTTCGCCGGTCCACTTTACGTGAAAAACACCCCGGGCGCAACTACTTCAAAGACTTATGTATTGCTGTTCACGTGCTCTACCACAAGAGCTGTGCACCTGGAGTTAACAACCGGACTCTCTTCGGACGCTTTCCTTCTCGCTTTTCGTCGGTTCCTGGCGCGCCGAGGGGTACCGTGCACTTTGTACTCCGACAACGCGCTCGCATTCAGAAGAGCTTCAAGAGATATCAAAGAGGCACGGAGGATAATGGGCACCTCTCTATCCTCATTTCTCGCCACCAACCGGATTAAGTGGAAATTCATAGTCCCAGCAGCGCCGTGGTGGGGAGGTTGGTGGGAGAGGCTGATTCGCTCCGTAAAGTCAGCCTTGCGGAAGGTGCTTGGAAAGACGAGCCTGAGCGCAGAGGAGCTGACCACGCTTCTTACAGAAGTAGGAGCTGTCATCAATTCAAGGCCTCTTACGTATACGTACACCAGTGCGGAGGAGCCCTCGCCTATATGCCCTGCGCACTTTCTCATTGGAACTTCCTTGCTGAGCATACCTGGCCCAGGCAATGAGGACGACTCCTACATCAACCAGGTGACACGTGAAACCACAATTAGCAAGCTTCGGTACCGGCAGAAGCTTTTGGACCACTTGTGGAATCGCTGGAGAAGAGAGTATATCCTTGAGCTGAGGTCCTTTCATCATCATCCAAGTGCGTCCAACCGAAGTTTACAAGTTGGGGACGTGGTCTTGGTGGAGGCAACTGGCACCCCCAGGAGCCTTTGGTTGCTGGGCCGTGTTACAGAAGTTTTTCCTGGACGAGACGGGCTCACTCGGGCCTGTAGCTTGAAGACGCAGGATGGGAAGATAATTAAGAGACCGGTGCAGACACTTCATTTCCTAGAAATGGGACCTCCATCTTCTGGTGGGGGGAGAATGTAGAAAAAGAGGTAGAGGAATAAAGAGAAGAAGAAGAAAATTGCTCGGAACGGTGGCCTCCTGCCTCTCTGCTTCTCTTCGCCCGCCCCTTTCTTAACAGGCGTCATTGCCGTGACGGGTATGACGTCAGAGAAATCTTGGTGTATGCCGACATAAAACAGTTCCGTGTTAAAATATAAAAACAGAAAACGAACAACCCTAGGCATAACGTACTCTGTAGTACTAAAGGTTGCTTCCCCGCAAGAAGACCCTGTGTACAGGGGTGCACCCTTTACAGGCCGCTTGCTTCGTTGTCATGGCGTCACTTCCGTGACGGATATGACGCCAGCGAGATCTTTGTGTATCCGGGAATAAAACACTTTCGTGTTAATAAGGTATAACGTACAGACAAGCGAGTAGGCAATGTATAACGGACCGACGGAGCTTATATATTGCACATGAAGTGAACCTAAAGCCAAAATTAGGACCGATGTCAGCAAATTCATAAAAACACATCCTTTAACGGGTGGAGCATGGTCTCTGGAAATGGCTGCGACTGATTGCTCTGCAAACCGAAGTCCTAAAACACGCTGCACGAAGTTTCAGGGCCGACTTCACCAGCGCGGGCAGCTTCACACGCGAGGGTAATTAGTAGCAGCCGCAGTTTCAACGCAAATAGCGCGACGGAGCCGCTTCCAAAGCCGTCGCGGAGGCCTCAAAAGGTTTAGTAAAGCGAAGAAAAACTTCGCATCTACAGCTGTGCAGCTTTCCTTTCTAGCCGTACGGCTGCATTGAGGTGCATGTCAAATTTTCTTTCGCAGCAACTTACTCCACCTTGGGAATTTCTTTTAAACGTGGTCGATTAAGGTTTAGCCAAACCACGGCCGCTCCATCCTCCTTTAAAAGCGGGAGATCGAGCGGCCGTGGTCAAACAGCTGCGGGTGAGTTGTGACAGCACCACAATCACACGATCGAAGTTTTTGCTACAGCGCACCGAGAAGTGAAATCGAAAACTCGTAGCGAGTGCAATTAACTGTACCGCACTCATTTAGTCACATCGCACCGGGCAGACAGCGGCGGCCATTATTTCGATCATTAAAAAAAAACCCGAAGGCTAAAAAGATACAATCACGAAGCGCATTCAACGAATTGAACCCGTATTTCGCGTTAGCGTACTTCAATATCTGCCCTCATTCTTTATCCGATTACCGCAATGTTCGTCTAATCATTTCTGTTACTTTAAAAGCACTTTGATAAGTTACGTGTACCTTTTTCCGCCGGGACAGCCTCACCATTGACCTCAACCATGGCACTGTGACCATTCTTTTATCGCCGATCGTCAGACATTGAAAGTATATGCGAGCGGCAGTGGTGGTGCTTGAGCGGAGGGGAGCGTCGCATGGCTATGCACAACAGCAGACGCTCATCGCCTGCATGCAGCGCCACACACCGACCATCCTCTGTCACCTACGAACGCGTTCTTCGCTTGCCCCGCATTTACTGGCATCACAAATTCTGGACAAAACTTCACGCTTTAAATTTTTTTCACACAATTTGGTTATACCCGTTATACCCTCACTTGCCACGCGTGAGGCGCGACAAATGAGCAGCAAATTTAACGCGCACATTTCCGTATCGCGCGCGCAATCCTTCACGCGGAAACAACGGCGGTTGCATTTCTGTAACGGCCGCAACATTTTAAAGACAAAAAAAGGAATTGGGACAGCATCGCACTAATGGCGCGAAGACTACAGCGAAGCTGGCGGCACCACCTTATTAGTGGTATTCACTGAAAAGTTTAGCTGTCAGTTTCTTCGCTTGGCAACACTGCTGTGCCACGGTCCACGGACATGGCGCGGCTTGTGCCGCATGCGCCAGCCCGCCGGCGTGCGTCATCTGCTCCGTTTCAACCCGATCCTTAACGGTAGTGTCAACAGAGATGTAATTAATCGCACTCAAATTAGACTCAAGGCATTACTTCGGGGTAGAGTTTGAAACGTCCAACACCCATCATGCGCTTAGCACGTACAAGTACCACCGTCCCGCAGAGCCCGACGTAACCAGTGACGGCGCACTCACATGGATGCCTGCATGCGTGCCTCGCCAGTGAATACAAGCTATAGTAGCTTATTCTTGGTTCGGCTAAGATTATGCGTGGGTATACACTTGGATACTCGGCGAAGTTTTCTGCGTGGTTATGCTTCGAGACTCTGTCGAGTTTTCTGCGTGGCGTCGTCGTTAGCCCCCCCCCCCCCCCCCCCCCCCCCCCCTAAAGAGCAATGGACACTCGGTCATTAAAGTGTGTACAATGTACGCGCGCCCACCGGTTTTGCGGTGAAGCTCCAAGAGTAGCAGAGGGCCAGCTGGACGAGCGCTTGTTCAAAATTTTAAGTGCAATGCACTTCTTAAGCGACCCTGAACCTGCGTCCACCGGCGATGTCCGCGCACGTGGAGATGGGCGCGCGCAGCCTGGCCGCTGACATGGCACATACCCACGTGGGGGATTGGCCAGGAATCTCCTCGTCTTCCTTGGCAACGGGGGGAGATGGGCGCGCGCTGCCTGGCCGCTGACATAGCACATACCCACGTGGGGGATTGGCCAGGAATTGGGCGTGAGAAGGGCTATTGCACCCGCTTAAAGGAGTACTGACACGAAATTTCAAAGCTGAGATCCGCTCTAGCAATCAAGTACAACGACAACACAAATAGGTGTCTGTGAATAAATGTATCTTTCTTTCTTTGTAGTTGTGTGTGTGTGTGTGTGTGTGATCTCTCTTTCGCGAACATTACCGAACCGCGCAAATTCAACTCGTGCATTCGCACTTCCACATTCTTCCCCTCGGGGAAATGCGGGGAATTTTTTTTGTCTGTGTACATAATAAATTAAAAAACAGTATTATCTACACAGACTCGCTAAGCGCCATCACAGCACTGAGTTACAGAAGTACGACTCGGCCTATAGTAGGAGACATAATACACAATGTAGTAACAGCCGAAGCTCTCGGACACAAAATTATATTCTGCTGGGTTCTTAGCCACGTGGGAATTAATGGAAACGAGAGAGCTGATACATGTACCGCACAAGCCAGTAATAAACCAATAAATAACGTAAACATTCCTCACCACGACGAAGCCAAAGACGACGCAGTTGGCGTGAAGGAAAAAAAGTTTGTTGGAGCGAACATGTGCTTCCTTAACAAATCAAACAATACACAAGCGGCGAAGCAGCAGCCAACAAAGTGACGTGCGCAGGCGAGTGTCGGTGAGTCGAATTCCACGGCGTCTGCTCTGCGGGAATTTAAATTTCAGCGCGGGTGTTTCTCGAACCGTCGAATTACATCGAGGACACTAGATAAAAGAAGACTATTCTAGGCTAGTGGCGTTCGGGGAAACATTCTCCCTATCACACGAGATAATCCGTGCGGCATAGAAAGAAAAAATTGAGCATGCGCTTCACTCGCGACACCGATAACACGGCCCGGCGCAGCCGGGCTGTAAAAGCAGGAACATCAATAAAAAAAAAGCCAGTGCATGGTTCGCGGCAATATACTTGAAAGTCTTCTACGAAAATGAGGCACATGGTATAACTTCTACCCGAATTTCATTCCTTCCCATAAAAAGGTCGCCGAAACCGCCCCCCCCCTTCCCACGCACGCACACACACGTACGGTCAAAGTGACGCTCATCTCGATTGCGAGAGTACGAACCAATGGACTCATATGTTTCAGAGGGACTTAAAGGGAAAACGACGATAAAATGCAGCTTATTTTATTTTTTTGCAAACTAGATTTTCCTAGTTTTCCCAACTTTTATAATATAGTGACGAAATTTCACTTTCGATCTTCACAGCTTAGCAGTGACGTCACATGGAAAATGCCAAGTGCGGAACTATCGGTTTGTTGACGGCACATTAGCATTCAGGTGACACCATCAAACGAAGCCTCCAACCGCACAGTCAAGCTTCATAATTGGCGAGTCACCAGTTTTTGCGTTAAAATTTCCGTGGCTCAAATCAGCAGGTCTTTTGATTGCGCCAAACTTGTATTCTGTCTTCGTGCTCCCTCCAAGAGGGCAGCGCGAAAAGAGCCATCATTTGCTAATCACACGACGTAACGAGCGACAACATTAAGGAAGTATAAGCCATGTGCGTGGCAGCGCATGTAGCACAGCTAGTCGGCGACGTACAGCTTGCCGACATCAAAGGGGGGCCTTTCAGGCGCTTCCAAAGCGCCTCCTGTATACGCCGTTCCGCGCGCTTGGGGGCTTGTAATTAGAAAGCGCTTCGCCCTGTCTGCCAGCAAATGTTTGCGTCCGGCAAGCGTGAAGGCTCGTGCAAACCGCGCGCACGTGATACGTGCATATGTATAATTGTTTTTAAGCAAAGCTTTCTACCTCTACCAGCCAAAAATTCCTTCGTGGCGTGCGGGACAAGAAACTCCGAACACGGATGAGGAGGGGGAGGGCGGTTTTCCCTCCCGGAGCACAGTGTGACAGTGTAGATGGCGCGGCGATAGGGCGCTATTACCCAGCGTTCCCCGCGCGCAGCTGCCTGCACGCACCGGCGGGCGCGTTGGAGGGACGGCTTTGTCGTCTGTTTTAGCGACGGTTGTTTTTGGCGTGTTCTGGCATGCTTTGCGTCCATTGCGCGCTGCCTTCGCACGGCTTGATTAACTTGTTCGACTGCACCTCCTGGGTAACTCGGACCCGACAGAAATAAGTGGTCGTACGACAAACATACATACGTTAAGGATTGCTTTGCAGAGCAGGAAAACAAAATGTACAAACAACATACCGACATCTGGCCGCTAGAGAAACGCTACCCTTCGCGCACTGCTTGCCACGAATGGGACTTCGTTTTCTAAATTGCTGAATGCCAATTAGGTTGTGTTTTAAGAGGTATTACAAAAGGCGAAAGGAGCAACTGGTTCTGATGAATAGCGATTATAAAAGTTCCCTCAGCTTTCTCGCAATTATCAAACTTACTGAACTAACTAGTTTAAATTGGTAAATGGGAATCACTAAGTTCACATGCCGAATTGTTTCGGTGTTCCCCATGCTAGCAAATCAGGATGGCTAGGTTCCCCTGTCTCACCCTTCGAAAGACGCTCCTCTCCGTTTCCTTTCTGCCGACTCACGGCTGCACTCTTAATCTGGTTCCATATAAGTTCCAGTTAAAAAGGGTGATCCATATATTTTATGTGGATCCAAACGAAAGAATAACTGGAACGAAGCATATAGGTGGATCTTATCTGGAACCGTCAGCTTGTTTTCTTTATGTTCGTGGTTTTTATCTGGAGCCGAAGAAATGGGGTCATGCGATGTCGGCGGTTCCGGTTACTGTTCCACTTATGTCCCAGTAAACGGTTGGGGAGAGCGCGTTTGTATATTTTTTGCTCGTGTCTTGTTCCACATAACTCGTGCATGGCAGTGAAGTATGCTCTCTTTCATGCATCAACTGGAACAATGAACCGCATATATATTAGGTGCTTCTTGACCCAAGATGCACGTGCGCGTTTAATATCACGCGCACACCACACATAAAATTTAATGAACTTCGCCGACATCTATGAAACTGCCTTGCAGCAGTTAACTTTCATAATACGGCTAAGCTGTAGTCTTAGTGATGTCCTTCGACAGAAAACGAAATCCCACTTTTTTGCCAACGCTGTACAAAGCATTAAAAATGTCGAGAGGAGGATATCTTAGGCAAAAGAAGAAATTGCAGGAACCCATTTCCAGGTGTTCTGCGGCACCCAAACCGCTTTCGTGAACATCGTATTTTTCTAATTTGAGGCGTCAAGTATACAAAATTACCAGTGACTTCAATTTGAGAAGGACTAAACGTCTTCCCTTTCCCCGTCTGCCGTTCGGGCAAAGCCATAGCTGCTATAGCGCTGAAGAATTCGTGGTGCTTTTGTGAACATCTTCATTACGAAATACTTACTGAGGCCATTACATTTTATGCATTTGGTTTACAAAGTTTCGCAGAAACGGCAGTTTTTGTTCAACACTCAGTCATCATCTCGCTGTGGTGTAGTACGCGCTCAATGGTACTTAGTCCACGTTACTTATGTTGTGATGGGGTACATACATAATGGTAACCGACTGCGCCACATTTTACACCGCACACATCAAGCTACGCATGCAGTTATATGCTAAGAAGTTCGTTTTTGTATTTTGTCTCGTCCCGGCTATTAATTTTCACAAGCAAAAACGAAAGCCTCTTTGCAGGAGGAGAATGACACAGAACCCGGAGAACTAAATCTACTCCGCGGCATCTGCCTTACATTCTATATATTTATACTGAAATGTCATTCTTATTTCAAATTATGCATTGCAGTATCGCGAAAATTCGCGGTGTTACCCTAATGTTGTTACTTGCCATAGTAATTCAAGTTCACCGAATGACCTGCCTTCTCCTCCTGGTCCCCCCGTTGCTCTTTTCCTGCACTATTGGTGTTCATGAAGACAAACTGCTGGAAAACGGGAAGGTGTATTATTACTCGCTTATTAGCGAGTAATCACACTGGAATCACTATACGGAAGTAGCTTTCTATAACGTGGATATCAAAGAGCGTCGCAGTATATATTATTGGTATTGGAAACACTTGTTGTCAAGAGAACGCAGTCAATAAAGAAGCGTCGTTTTGTTTTCACTGCAAAGAACGAAATAAAGCTGTCATCGAAGTTTATGCACACATACCGCACGCGCTCACGGCCCGCGGCGAGAAACAACTTTAGCCCAACTAACGTGTTAAATTGGCTAATATCTGAGCTCTTTGTTCCAGCCTCAGAGCCGCGTAGACGTCCGCTTAGAGGCCTACTCCCATTTTCCGAAGCAAATATAAGCGATCAAGGGTGCCGAGCTTGTGATCTCTTCCGCGGACTGGTCACTGGCCACGGCGTGCATCGCCCAAGGCACGGAGGAAGAAAAAGTTGTCCGAAACCATTACGAAACGACCGCCACTTCAGTGCGGCATGCCGTGCGCATGCGTTGACAGCCGCAAGGCAGCGCCGCTTGGGTTGATGCATGGTATAGTGGGACGGCAACGGGTACAACGACGATGAGGGAAAAACGGGACTGCGTGAACACTTTTAACGACAGCAGCGCCCCTACGTCTCAACGTTTTCGCAAGCTAGTTTTTGTTCGTCCGCATGCAGCGCCACCAGTGGCCTTCTATAGCGGTTTTCTTGATTGCTCGCGTTATGCGCCTGATGTACTAAATGAACTGTCAGTCAGACTGGCGGGAACGGTTACCAGTTTGGTTGTGGCGTGAAACTGCGGATTTCTTCATGTCCTCGGGCTGTATTTACTGTTCGACGAAGTGAAGTTTTGCCGGGAGGCGCAAAAAAGGTCAGTGCTGCTTATTTATGTTCTGGTAACGGTTGTTGTTCATTGACTTGTTCATCACTGCGTCCGATAAACGTGCCGCTCCGCTGCCTGTTCGATGCGAGAAACGTTTGCGGCCGTTATTCACTTTAAGCTTGTGTGTTTGTGGGTCGGAGTCGGCTTGACATTTCTGACTGCATACGTTAGCTAGTGCTATTTAGAAAGTTGCTGGCGCGCGCATTTCTCGAGTCTGCATGTCCCCTTATGGTGTGGTGTTGCTTAGTTTTATCAGAATGCATTGAATGACTCTGGATTTATATTGACGGTTGCTGTACCTGTCAGCGGTACTGAATCTTCTCGGGTTAGTCGCACGCTATTGTCTCGCGCGCACACACTGCACGGCTTGTTTGTCGGAGCGTCTGTCTTTAGCCTTATCGGTATTTTCAAACTTCCGTGTTAATTGCGTTGTGTTGGTCTTATGAGAGCCATAAATTTACTGTGATAATCACGCTATTCCGCCTAATGTTGATGTGCGTTCAAGACGTTGGCGGCAGCACTGCTTACGTTTATCTGTGCTGTGTGTGTAGTTGTTCCCCGTTTCTTCCAATGCCTTCGATGAATTTAGATGGTCTATTTACACTAGTCAACTTTAGTTGGCTCCCTCACGTGTAGTGAAATGCAAGGGAAAGGGGTTGTCTGAGCAGCAGCGTAGTTACAAAACGTTCCTTTTGTGGAGGGGAAGTCAGGTGGAAACACGCAGAAAGTGTGGAGCCGTTTCTATGCTGTCAATATCAGTGGTAACCAGAGACCTCAGAATAATTACCCATAAAGCTCACGTGTGGACTATTAGAAGTTTTAACGCCACAAAGTAAGTTTAAAAATAATTCATTCCTGCCATTTTATGATATCAATGTCAGTGGCAGCTAGAGAGTTGGAAAATTTTCGAAACGCTCAGGTGCAAAGTTGTTGAATCATGATGTGCACCAAACATTAATCCATTTTTGTTCCTTTGAACGTAGAAACTATACTGCAAAAGCAGATTGCTACATTCTGTATTCATACTCTATGACCTGTTCAGAAAGAGTCTGTGGCTGACTGTGGGGGTCGTCGGGAAGAGTGCGGCGGATTATCAATGCCCTGTGGAGCTCATAAGCCACAAAATAGTACCTTTTGAGTCGTGCATATTGTGCAGATATTCACCAGTTCGCATAGACCAAGGACAGGTGAGCTTAAAGTATGTTCAAATATTTTTATATCTCAAATTGTTTAGCAAGAAAAGATTACCAGGGCTTCCGCTGTAAAAAAGATATTCGACTTTCGTGGAACGAATCAGACATTGTTCAATATTTTCTCGTGCTCCTTGGGTAAAGCAAGGCATAAATTTATTCTCTGATATTTTTGTACTGTTTATTTTCTAGGCAATAGGGCGAAGATAGACCTAAAACCGGTGTACAAGGAATGCATATGGCCATATTAATTGTATTTGGACCCCTTCTTGAAAGTGTATCATCAGAAGGCAACAGATTAAAGCTCTTGCACGGGATGAAATCATTGCATTCTACAAGTAAGTACGCACTCCCATTTTTTGGTCTTTCATGGCGCGTTTTTAGGTAGTTTCTTTGTAACTAATTGTGACAAGTGTGTGGCGCCCGCCATCCCTGATATTCGTTGGCCGCTAAGTTCAGTGGCCCCACCAGGCTCGGTGGGCAACCTTGTGTGTGGCCGGGCAATAAACACCTCCGAGCACGGCTGCTCGGGGGTCAGTCACCGTCACCACCAGCACGCTGCATGTCGTCTCTCGGCTGGAGGGTACCCCTACCCTCCCAGGTTCACGAACGCGGGACTAGATCGTGACACTGGCGACGAGGGAAGAAGCCCGCGGAGCGGCCGAAGCCACCGTGAACGCCGAGACACCGCCCCCTCAAGCCAGCCGCCATTACGCCATGCCGCTGTACGGGAGGCTCGAGCCGTTCGAGGGTGAAGGGTCCGCCTGGCCGGTCTACGAGGAGCAAGTCGGCGTGTTTTTCCGGGCGAACGACACACCCGAGGCAAAACAGCGCGACATCTTCCTGGCCAGCTGCGGGACCCGCGTCTTCGCTCTCCTGCTCGACCTGCTCAAGCCGGCCACGCCGCACGACAAGTCGCTGGGTGAGCTGCTCGCGACGCTACGCTCGCACTACAGCCCGGCTCCGTCGACGCTAATGGAGCGTTTTCGCTTCAATAACCGGAGCCGCCGAGACGGAGAGACGCTCGGGCAGTTCGTCGCAGCGCTGCGAGGGTTGGCGAGCGGCTGCGCCTTCGGGGAGCAGCTCGACTCGCTGCTCCGGGACCGTTTCGTCTGCGGCATCAACGACCCCGCCATGCAGACGCGACTCCTGGAGCTTCCCGACCCCTCGTTGGACGACGCCGTGAAGGCAGCGCTGGCGATGGAGGCTGCGGCCAAAGACGCGGGCGAGCTAGCACGTGCGGCCGGCTCACCGTCGGCGGAGGCGGCGGTGAACAAGATGGCGGCACGGCATGGCAGGTGCAGTCGCTGCGGTGGTGACCACCCCCCTTCACAGTGCCAGTTCGCGGAAGCGGAGTGCTTCGTGTGCGGACGAACTGGGCACATTGCTCGGGCGTGCCGAGGGGGGACGACGGCGGACGGACGGAAGCAGCAGCCGGCGTCGAGCACAGGTTCCGCGCCAGCCCACGGCCGAGGGAGTCGGCGCAAGGGTAGGCGGCAGGGGCGTGCGGCAGCAGCTTCGGGTGCAGCGGCTAGGCTTCACGTCGTGGCCGAAGACCCGCAGATGTTCGACATGTGGCACGCGGCCACAGTGCAGCCGCCGGTGCCACCATACAGGCTGACCGTCGAAGTCTGCGGGCGCCCCATCTCCATGGAGCTGGACACAGGGGCCAGTGTGTCTGTCATGGCCGGGAAGGTATTCAGACGCACCTTCCCTGGCGTGGCCGTCGAGGCGTCGGGCGTCATGCTGCGCAGCTACTCCGGACAGCTCGCCCAAGTCGAGGGTAAAGCCCAGGTCAGCGTCCGCCTTGGCGACAGGGAGGCCACCCTTCCCCTGTACCTGACCAAGGGGCCGTCACCGACGCTGCTGGGCCGGAACTGGATCCTGGCGTTGGGCGTGAGGCTGCCGGAGTACCAGGAAGCAGTGCATGCAGTGGCAGACGGCCCGAGCCTCCTGACCAAGTTCGAGGCCCTGTTCCAGCCCGAGGTGGGGACATTCACCGGCACGGCGGCAAGCGTTGAGGTGCCAGAGGGAGCACTGCCCCGTCCAGCCCGACTGCATGGACGGCGTCATCGAGCAGCTGCTGCACCGGCGAGAGGCCGGCACCAACGGCGTCGGGGTGCTGGACACCAACGGCCGCCTGCTGCACCTGGTGGTGCTGGGTGCCAGGGCCAGTGCCCAAAAGGTGGCGCAGGCTATGCGGCAGGTGCACCCGCAGGGCTTCCGGCTCGACGACAAGGCCCAGTACGCGCTGGTCGTCAGGATCATCGACGGCGACGTGGGCCTGCCGCACAACTTGTTCCGCACGGAGCCCCACGGCTGCCTGTGCGTGTACACCAGCCAGCCGGAGCTGAAGTACATCCGCGAGAACCTCGAGAAGACCCTGTTGGCCAACCTGGAGCAGGAGGACCGGCTGCCCTTCCACGGCCTGCCCCTGGTCATGGTGTTTGCGGGCCAGGGCGACTGCCTGCGCGAGGAGGGCATCAACCGGGCCAAGAGCCTGCAGTGCCCCTTCGTGGACGACGGCGGCGGCCTGGACCCCGTGCGGCTAGAGCAGGCGCTGTGTGCGCTGGTGGAGAGCATCGAGCGGCTGCATATCTACCAGACGCCGCCCGCGGTCGCGGGGCCCCGGCCGGACCTGCGGCTGATGCTGTGCATGGTGTGCGGGGACCCGTACGCGCCCGAGCAGGTGCTGGCGCAGCCGGGCTGCCAGGCCGCGGGCCCGCTGCACTACCTCAGCCTGGACTCCTTCAAGGGGAGCCAGCTTCACCGACCGCTGCCAGCACAGCACCAGGGGCTGGTGCTACTCGCGCCACTGTGGCACCACGCGCAAGTCCTTCGACACCAGGAAGGCTGACAGCGGGTGCGAGCGTGACACAGGCAGCACCTAATGCTGCCACAACGGCCTCGACACCTGTGCTCCGGCGGAGTGAGAGACTGCGGAGACCTCCGGACCGGTACTCGCCGGGGGGACAGGTGTTTTGTGTTTGTGTAGGACAAACAAACTTGGGGGTGAGGGGTGTGACAAGTGTGTGGCGCCCGCCATCCCTGATATTCGTTGGCCGCTAAGTTCAGTGGCCCCACCAGGCTCGGTGGGCAACCTTGTGTGTGGCCGGGCAATAAACACCTCCGAGCACGGCTGCTCGGGGGTCAGTCACCGTCACCACCAGCACGCTGCATGTCGTCTCTCGGCTGGAGGGTACCCCTACCCTCCCAGGTTCACGAACGCGGGACTAAATCGTGACACTAATGGTTTGAAACTTGAACTTCTTTTCAGTGACAGCTTGGCCTGTGGCTCAAGGTGACAGTAGGAGCTTTTCGGAACACGTTAGCGAAACTTTCCTGGAAGTGCACTTTGAGACGTCCCTGGCAGAAACACCCGGGTCTTAATGTTGGTTGGGTAAGCTGGCATTTTGTTTTTACGGGACTCAATTTCTGGGGCTGTTCACCCTAATAAAATCTCACTGTTAACAAGTTATCGTGAACGCCAATATTGGCCATTGTGTTCACATTCCGCCTATTACGGATGCTCCAACAGTGGCCAAAAAAAAACCACTATTTTGTATTTAAGTTTTGTAAATATTTAGCTTTTACACCTTGAGAGTTGTTGCTGTGATTTGCCAGCACCACGGACACGCCCAACGTGGTTGCTGCTACAACAATACGGTGGCAACTGACGATTTAAATTTCCCGCTTTTAATACGCCCGTAGCACCAATAATACTCCCAAATACAGGCGTAGCATGAGTAATGCTTGCATTGGATTTTGACAGGTGGTTAAATAAGGGGTAATGTTTTTTGAAGGGAATTGTTTAGAGTACAGAAAGTGACGTCTGCAAGAAAATGTGCTATAGTTGCGATTTATAAGAAAATTGTGCAACAGCCTAGTTCAGCATTAGTCAGCTCAACTTCTGCCTCATACCACTACGAACCATGGAGGTAATACATATCGAGAGAGAAATATTTTAGGTGGAACTAATTCCCCAAAAAATTTCTGCCACAGTGCGATATTTATGATTTCCTATGACTGGCCATTTATTTCTTTGCGGTAGAAACATCGTTTAGCTGTAAGTTATATTAAGCCAGCCTCACTACAGCATTCTAGGGAGCACATTATGCAGTACAGAGAAAATTTTTTGCAGAGAGAAGGTGTGTAAAATATAATGCCGAAAGGTGATTATAGTAATTGTTATTGGATTAATAAACGAAACCTCTCAAGGATAGAAAACCTTATATTTAGGATACCGAGGAAGCAAGGTGGGATACTTTCCAGAATCAGGGCAATTTCATTGATTGTCTGTGGTTATATTGTTTAGCGCACTTTCACCTTAGGCAGCACTCCCAGAAAAAACGCAAGAAATCACTGATTTTATATCAATTACTGTGTTATGAAGGGCCTAAGCAACTCACTCATTTAAAGCAACCATGTAACAAAATATTCTTGTCTCCTTGAAGGTACATGAGGTGAGCAGTAAGTCTTCTCGAGGCCCGGTTATTCTGAGAGAAGGGACTGGCGCCATCAATATTGCCCGCAAGAATCACATCACGGATTCGCCGCCTGCATTGTCACTTCAGGATGTGGTCATCCTCTTCGCCGCATATGTCATCTTTTTCATCGTGTCATCATGTTCTTATGGTTGTGTGCCTTTGAAGAGTTCTTGGGACTTTTGCAGGGAGTTCTTGGAAAGCATGAGAAATTTGACAGTGGCCTGGTGTCATTTAAGTTGGAGTCTCTGTTGAAATACTTGAAGTGTTCAGCTCTACTTGGGATTTTAAATTATTGGTAGAGGTTAAAGTATCTCTTGAAAGGCATGAAGGAGGTCAGATGAAAGGCATGAAGGGGGTGAAATCAGATGAAGAGGTTTAAGTTACTGGCACATGCAAGTTTCATGTCAACTGAACACTGAAGTTGTGCCTTATTTTTCATAATTGGCACAATGCGCAGACTGTCTTTGAATCTATAGTGGGTGTTAATGTAGTTCATGGCACCGCATTGTAACGTCCTATTATTCAAGTGTAGCTCATGAGATTTTTTTTCGTGGCAGTGCTGCTGCTGATGCAAAAGTGGCAGTGCTTATTTACGCAGATGGCTTGCGCCTTCATTGATAAATTTTAGTACTGTAAGTGAGCTGACACCCATGCCGTAGAAGAATTTAAAATGTGCTTATTTGGCGTGAACAAGTCTTCTCCTTTGAACAAAGTTGCATTTCTTGCTAGGCAGTTGCAGGGATTTGGTCACAATTACACTGACAGCAAGACGGGAGGGTTTTTATAGCACGCAACTGTGAATTTTACCTAAGGTAAAACGTTGAGGCTGGAAAAAATGCTTTCAAGTCTTCTTTGTAAAACTGGTCCCCTGTATGATTCAACGCTGGCTTGTTTGCTTCTTAAGGATGTCTGACTTGTTCCCGCTTGAATTGATGACGTATATAATTAGTCTGCTTGTTAAATTTTATTATGTGTAACATGCTTCGAGCTACCTGGTTTGCAAAATTATATAAGATTCACGCTAGCTTTTGTGAGATTGCCTGGGATGAATTATTTTAAACAATTACAAATTGTTTGGTCAAGTAACGTGCCTTAAGTCAAAGGCCTTTTCAGGACGCTCATAAAGTCTATTTTGCCTTCAAATAGCTTGATGTTACACTTACGTCTGGTGTCAGAAAACTACTATCTTTAATAATCATGTTTTAATTGTGGCATACTGCCGCATATGACCTCTCGTGTCAAAATGTTTTATCGTTAATCTTGGCTCGAGCGTTGTTTTCCTAAACTCTTGCACTGCACTGTTGTAGGTTTCTGATAATACAACCGTGTATGGCTTGTTTTTAGGCCTTTCCCTACAATTTAATAGCAAACTGCATTTTCCCAAACAGTTATGCGTAAACACAGTATGGCAAGCGCAATGAGTAATTCCGCCTTTGAATTACCTTGGTTTATCTGATAAGACAGCATATTTGATGCTCACTGTTGTATAATGTCTGTGTCAGTGCCGCGGTAGACGCACACGTCTATTTATTTATGAAGCAGTCGACCCTAATACCGTCTTCATTAACCATGTTTTTGAGTAAAAGTGAATATGTGAAAATGCCACTTGGAGCCTGGTGTTGTCGTTATGGTATTTATTCCTTGTACGTTGGTCATTTTCTCTGCCATTTAAAATAGACAGCTATTCAAATCTGAAATGTATGAATACTAACACCCAATAAAGTTGTATAGTATGTTGAAAAGCAGTGTTTGAGTCATAATAGTTTGTTTCGTGCGTATTTTAATGCAAGTATATTGTTTCTTTTACATGCAGCTGAAACCCAGCACAGGATTCTGCGGGTGAAGCCGAAGAGGGTGTGCCGCTCTAGGTGCCTCAGACTAACTTTTATATAAAACTGTGCTCCGGTAGGCAACTGTTGGGAACTGTCAGGGACCACACTGCTGCGGTGGTTTCTGCTTTACAATTGCTGGTATCACTGCGGGTCATATATCAAGGCTGTTAAAATGGTGCTTGCGGTTTCCTGCTGATACCAATGCATCCGCCAGCCTGGCATATGACCTCGGTCTATACCTACAGGAAAGCAGAAATATTGGAAAAGTGGAGTCCCATAGACAGCTTCCCAATGCCTATAGGAACACGGTTTTATATAAACAGCTGGTCTGAAGGTACCTGGAACGGCGCACCGGATAAATTCCGTAATCATTTTACATGGATCAATGTTCCAGTAACTTTAACTACCCTTTTATTTGGAACAGTGATCCGCATACTTTTATTTGGAGCACCGATCCACATAATTTAGTTGCAAAAATATGTGGTGCACTGTTCCACTTAATTTTCAGGATATGTGGAACACAGTTCCAATTATATAACTGGAACTTTTTTGCAAAAAAGTTCCAGTTACTAAGTGGATCTTACGTGGAACCAGATTAAGAGTGTGGGCTGCAGCGGCGGCGTGGCCCGCCGCTCTAGGCCGGCCGTGGCCGACGCTCCTGCGTTCGGGACGCCGCCCCCGCGAATTCAAGGTAACGGCGGCAGAATCTCTGATTTCGCTCTTTATAGATACACGTGTGTGAATTCAAGTGACGTCGAATGGGCAATTGTTGTGGGTGTCGTTTAAAGCTTTGATTTCCCACCACCTTCACAGCGTGTCTTTCCAAGTTATTATACGTGACATTTGTGTACAAACAGATGGCAATCACGAACGCCGCTTTTGCAGATTTATACAAGTTCGTCGTGGCTCGACTAGGACGTATTTCATGCGAGAAAGTACGTAATTACAGAGCAGACAACAATACGCATTAAATGCATACTCAGTTACTAGAAGTTTTGGGACTTCCATGCACGCAATAAGAGATCGTGACAATTGCCGAACCTGTCTGGCGGCTAAGAGATTGGCCCCTTCAAAATTAAACCTGAAATACACTTTTACCGCGCATTGGGTCATACTGCGTTCAGTCTCCCGCACCGAATTCGGGCGTTACTCCGTTCTTACTAGGCGCACATGTAATGCTTCTATTATCGTGCACGAGCGACATTGCTTGGGACGACACCAAACGTTTGCCGACTATTATTTGGGTGCATGAATTCCAAGGTTCATTCACTGATACGACAAAAATTTCGGCGCATGAGCAACGAACACGAGGAGACACCTCCTTGCAAACTCTGTGTTGTATACCTCGCTTGACGCTGCTCAGCAGTGGCCAAATAATGACGCAATCCCGCTGAAGGGGAAACCTGAGCCAAGTCAGAGGATAAAAAAGCTGGAAAGTCGCACAGGGTGAACTTAAACACGAACGAGAGAGAAAAAGCCAGGAAACCATTAACTTCCTTCTTTCGAAGAAGTCGACCGAGTAGCGTGTGACACACACGAATGTGCGTGTAACAATAAACGAGGTGCGGGACTACGCTTGTGCTGTCTTCATGTGTTCCCGTTCCCGTTAATTTGCGCGCAGTTTTGTTTTTTGAGATGCATCATTACCAACTCGCCACACTTTCAACCCTTTTACGCACGAATACTCTCTCTCTCTCTCTCTCTCTCTCTCTCTCTCTCTCTCTCTCTCTCTCTCTCTCTCTCTCTCTCTCTCTCTCGTGTGTGTGTATGTGTGTGCGTGTGTGCGTGCGTGCGTGTGTGCGTGTGCGCGCGTGTGTGTGTGTGTGTGTGTGTGTGTGTGTGTGTGTGTGTGTGTGTGTGTGTGTGTGCGTGCGCGGATGTGCGTGTGAAATTGTGACGTGCGCGCGCTATCAAACGGCTCCTACAAATTTCCCGCACATTAGCCCTGACGACTCCCAGCAAAGGCCACACCACTGCGACCCTCGGTGAATCGCACATTATACCTCCGCAGCGTTCGTGACACTTAAAGCCCCCCCCCCCCTTCTGCCCTTCGAGTCGACGACAAGTTGGTTTTGAACACACGGCGTGTGCCACAGCGCTCCAGACAAGCGAGAACGCTCCGACGCGACAAGACGGTTACGAAACGGATCGCGTACCTATTTCCCCGAAATCTCGACTTCCGTATATGCGACCGTGTCGCAACGACGCTTGCGCAATCTCCCCCCGTCCTCAAAGTCTCTCCCGCAATACTCGTTTTCGCCCCTTCCTTCATTTCATTTTTTTTAAACAGAGTTATTTCGTTTTCGTCTCTCGCTCGGGACGTTCCTTTATAGCAACAGCATGTTATAGCGTTTGCGCCAGGGAGCTCTAGAGGCCCGCCGCACTCGCCGTATACATTTCTTTTCAACGTTCCGCGGGATTGCGGAGGCGGCGCGTATTCGAATTTCTTCGCGTCTGTATACCCGCATAGCAGGCGGCCAATCGTCGTCAAGACAAATTGCTCTGACTAACGCACACAGGCCCACGCATTTAACATGTACACGCCACGTGCGAGCGATGAGAAATTTCGCTCGGTGCAAGGCATGTATCATATGTCAAGATGGAAAAAAAAAAAAATAAAATCAGGCCGCACCAAATGCAGAACAAATCGCGGCACGAGAAATTGCGCCGTTCACTGAAGGGCAGATGTCTTCGATGTGCCCGCTGGCAGCATCAAGCCTCTGAATAACTCGTCGTAAAATTGTTACATGTTAATATTACATGTTATACACAGTGTTAAAAATCACACTTAAAAATACACAATTTTGTTCAGTGTTTACGCCCGAGACCGGTCTTGCACCGGAGAACGAACAAAAACCAGCCTCCTTCTGAAACATTGAGAAATATCAATGTGTTTTTTTTACAGCGCACAGAGGAATTTTCTTCGTTAAAATTATGCTGCTTTAGGTAGTGTAAGGCAGGTTACACTTGCGTGCCGACCATTATAGCGAGTAACTACTGTAAAATAAAGGGGACAAAATCCTGGTACAACCCCCCTTCTCTCTCTCTCTCTCTCTCTCTCTCTCTCTCTCTCTCTCTCTCTCTCTCTCTCTCTCTCCTCTCTCTCTCTCTCTCTCTCTCTCTCTCTCTCTCTCTCTCTCTCCTCTAAGTCCTGAGAAGACAGCTTGACTGGCTCGGAATGGGCTACAAGGGTGGGTAAAATATGTAGTACAGATTTAATGTCGTTATGCACAGAGCACGAAGTCGTTTTAATATGTGTGTATTTCAGACGTCAAAATTGCCGAAATTGAAGGAAGAAGTTATGAGGGCAGAACTAGAGAGTTCTCTGCAAAATGCTAGCATCCATTAAATCATAATGTTCTCCGCACCGACTGGAACGACGCCTGTCACATTGCAAATGTTAAGAAGAACTTGCCCCATTTGCACTAATTTGCACCAATTGGTGCAAGAATGTGCACCGATGCGGCATTTCGGCGAGGTGGTACTGGTGGAACATTCAGAAGGACAGCGCATAAGACAAATATACCAGTTAAGTAGGCAGAACGTCAGCACCGTCCAATCTACCGCATTTATTCGAATATAAGGCGGCCACAATTACAAGGCGAGGGTGCAGTTTGGAGAGCAAAAAAAATTGCCAGATATATATATATATATATATATATATATATATATATATATATATATATATATATATATATATATATATTATATATATATATATATATACACAGAAAGAAATGCGGGCAGTCTACAACGCCAAAGAAGGCATAGGGGAATGGTTGGACTATATTTTTTTTTACCGTTAGTGAAATTATTATTTTTTTTTCGTATTAATTGAAGTGAAAAAGAAAGAAAGAAAGAAAAACACGCGCCCAGAGTGGGGACCGAACCGTGGGTTCGGTCCCCACTCTGGGCGCGTGTTTTTTCGGTCCCCACTCTGGGCGCGTGTTTTTCTTTCTTTCTTTCTTTCTCACTTCAATTAATACGAAAAAAAAAATAATAATTTCACTAACGGTAAAAAAAAATATATAGTCCAACCATTCCCCTATGCCTTCTTTGGCGTTGTAGACTGCCCGCATTTCTTTCTGTATTTCCTAACGAGCCCCTCATTTTCTAACCATATTATCCTGCGAAAGCTTAGCGAGGGCCTCGGTTGTGGCAGCCTTGATGCCAAGGTAGCATAAGAGGGTTTCCCGCCAGTTACCCCGCTTATGACAGGCTGTAGACGTTCGCGTCACGCCCCGGGGGTTGAAAAGAAGGCCCCTTCTCCCCGCGTAGTCTGCGTGGCGCTGGCTACCACCCTCAAGCGTCAGATACAGTTGTAGTAAATATAAATACCCCAGAAAGGTGAAGCAGAACACAGTCGCCCAGATAGCCGAATTGGTAAGGCATTCGAGATCTTATCGAAAGGCGTGGGTTCGGTCCCCACTCTGGGCGCGTGTTTTTCTTTCTTTCTTTCTTTCTTTCTCACTTCAATTAATACGAAAAAAAAAAAAGTAATAATTTCACTAACGGTGAAAAAAAAAATATATAGTCCAACCATTCCCCTATGTCTTCTTTGGCGTTGTAGACTGCCCGCATTTCTTTCTGTATTTCCTAACGAGCCCCTCATTTTCTGACTATATATATATATATATATATATATATATATATATATATATATATATATATATATATATATATATATATATATATATATATATATATATATATATATACTGAGCTTTGAATATAAGGCGAGGTATGACTGAGGCTACGGATTTTGGAAAAAATTTCGCCTTATATTCGAATACAATACTTCGTTCCTCGTTAATTTGCATTTTGCGCTGCTGCTTCACGGATGTTTTTTTTTTTCCTTTTGTAGTTTAAAGCGGCCATGACGACAAAATACAACGTTGCTTAATATGAAAGAACCAGCCGTTCTTAGCTCGATCAGCTCTGTTCCAGCTGCGGAAGACTACGCTTTCTAGCCGAAAAAAGCACAAGACGCATTCAAAAACCTTCAAATTTCGCGCTGCACGCAGTTACAAAAATGTGGTATAGAGACCAGCGCTAATAACGTAGTTACCAGTGTGTTAAGCGCCCCTTAGCATTCAAGCATTCAAGTAATGCGACGAAACGAAAACTACAGGCACCACAATCGCCAACTCATGGTTCCTGGAGTTGTCTTAGGCCGGGGGCCGCCGATCGCGCAAGCAAGAACATGTGAGGTGTCTTTTTTAATGAGCTAAACCCAGAAGACGTAACTAAACCAGATAAAACTGTAGTGAGAAGAAAAACTTGGCAACTTTCCCGTAGAAAAGAGGCTGCAACAAAATAGGCGAGATAACGCCCAGAGAACGTGCACGCAGATCGTATTTCGTATACAAAACGAGCCAGATTCTGTTGCGGCAGGGATCAAAATGAGCTAAATCCCTTTTCCCGACGGGAGTGCGCCTTTGGTTTGCGTCATGTAGCCAACAGGACCGGGATAATTGGAGATCCCACCTGACAGCTCAGATTGTCACGCAGAGCGAACTTCAGGTATAGTTACCTACTTACTATTTAACTATTTGTGGCCGTAAACTTCCCCTAGCTGACATATAAAACGTATCACATAATAGCATTGACCCGCAACAAAGTTTCGCAGTTTTCTCAAACTGTGTTTGGGGTGAATTTGACTCATTTCGAAAAAAAAAAAAAAATCTGACGTCGTAAACAAATCGTCCGAAAGGGGCTGGAGAGTAACCACTGCTTCATGTGCTCCGTTTAACATCTGCACGATTTTTTTAAAGTTTGCGATAAAATTTGTATCACTGTTATGGGACAAGGCAGTCTTTATTAGCGTCACTAAATAAGCTACGCTCAAGAGTACCGCACTTCGTGCACCCGGAAGCGTCTGGGGGCTCTTTTGTTTATGGCTTGCAGTGTTGCCATCTCTCCCAACGAAACAGAGAGAGAGAGAGAGAGAGAGAGAGAGAGAGAGAGAGAGAGAGAGAGAGAGAGAGAGAGAGAGAGAGAGAGAGAGAGAGAGAGAGAGAGAGAGAGGAGAGAGAGAGAGAGAGAGAGAGAGAGAGAGAGAGAAGAGGCGCCCTGAAACAAAATGAAGCCCATATGTAAACAACTATCACGTGGTGCCAACCGACCAATGAAATTTTTCGCGGCACATAACAATGAGAGAAAAAGAGTGCCGATACTTTAAAAGCCTTTATTCAGTGACGCTAGTCTTTATAACGAACTACACTTGTAGTCTGTCTTCGTAGTGCCTCTGAATGGCACGATGAACGCAATTCCTGCGGAGCCATAGCACTAAAACGCCAGATCTGAATTCTTGCACTCGCACTTTTCGGCTTTGAACGCACACGTAAACAAAGCTCATGGGAGTGGCGGAAACAAGGCGGAGAACCCGGCTCGACCAACGCAGTTGCAGCTGGCTTCAAAAGTGAAGCAGATATAGTGCATCTACTTGCGCGAACACAGGTGCGTACCAGTCTAGCAGCCCACTGACTTCATTTTTGAAGCGCCGCACGATCTCACTCGTACTTTTTCTTTTATTAGGCCGTCTGGGATTCGATGCTATCATTTCGCTAGCGGTAGTAAACAACAACGTTTGGATTATTACCCTCTTTCTCTGGCGCTGAATGGACTCAGTTCAAGCGCAAAAGGTAAAAAGAGGGAGGAGAGACAGACGGAGGCAGGCGGAATGCTAGACTAAGGAACAGATCCCTTGATTTCACCGGGACCGTACGGAAATGCCACAAAAAAACGTTTTCTTTCACAATTTTTTTTTTTGCTTCATTGCAACAAAAGAGGCTCAAGCGTTAGGAAAAGCGCTCGCTTTGAAACTCGCTTTGCGACCATCTACATAACATCGGCGCGTGGCTGAGCGGTAAGACGACACAGCCTGCCTCGAATGGCAGATGACGCGCCAATCAAACGCTCTTGATTAGGGCTAGCTAAATGGCGTGCCTAAAAACCACGGTACATTTAAAGAGCCTCGCCCGAACGGAATTCTCCCCCGTTTAGCGATATGGAAAGCTGGAATAAGCACCGGCTTTGCTGCTTTACCTCGACCGACCAAGCTTGTCACGGTAGAGAGGAAAAGGCGTGCACCGGCGTGAAAGAATTACGCTGCATGCTCCTTTCGTCAAATCGGCGGTGGAACCCAAGCGCCGCGGCTAAACACAGCGCGCTTACAAAGGGGAAAAAATTTGATTACCAGGTAGCGTAGAGGAAGTACCGCAACGTCGCACGCAGAAGGGGTCCCACCCGAGGAGAAAGAGGCCTCGTTCAGGGGTACAACACGAAGATGGCGCCACGACGCGATGCGGCGACGGCGGCGCGCCTCCACCGTGCTGACGCTAATGATGATGATGACGACGACGACGCACCCGCAAATACTGGAGGATTAATGCTCTTCCATGAACCGCTGTTCCGCTTTTTGTTTTATTTTCCCCAGTGGAGTCAGAACATACTTTCTTTAACCTTGCCGACACTCTATGGGGAGAGCCAATACGTTGGCCGTTGCGTTGCATTACCCGTTTCCGCTTACCTATACGAAGGTAACGCGGCCTCACACTGCCGCGTTACCATACAGCGCTTCCTCGCAAATTATTTGGATCCGCGTACCGCGGAGAAATGCTACAAGATTCGGCAACCTGGCTAGCGTCACCAAATAAGCTACGCTTAGGAGTACCGCCACTTCGTGCACCCGGCAGCGTCTGGGGGCCATTTTGTTTCTGGCTTGCAGTGTTGCCATCTCTCCCAACGATACCGCCGCCGATTGTGAAGGGCAGCCGCTCTGATTAATGTCCGCGCAGCAGAGAGAGAGAGAGAGAGAAGAGAGAGAGAGAGAGAAGAGAGAGAGAGAGAGAGAGAGAGAGAGAGAGAGAGAGAGAGAGAGAGAGAGACGCCCAGAAACAAAATGGCTGCGCCCATATGTAAACAGATATCACGTCGCGCCGACCGACCAATGAAAATCCCGGCGGCACATAACAATGAGAGAAAAGAGTGTCGATACTCTAAAAGCCTTTATTTAGTGACGCTACCCCTAGGCAAGCAAGCGCGCCGGGAACACTCCACAAGGAGGTTTGGAAGAGTTGTCTATTTTCCACTGAATTTAATAAAATCAATTAACACTTCATTAGACAAGTCACTAGTACATAAAACAGCACTTTTATCACATTAACAGTGGTCTGGTTCAGCTGACACCGGCTTCGGCGTCGGACTCATTGCCGGCATACTAAGCAGGCTGAATATTTCCTCCCCAATACCTCCTCAACGTCGACCTTTGGCCCTGCGCTGTTAAAAACGGTTCTACCTTACTATTGCGAACGCCCGCATACGGACGCACTTGCGGAAACTCCTCCCATTTACGGGAAGTAGAAAGGAGACTAGGCGCGGTAAGAAAATGTAGCGTAATTTAGAGCAAACATCGGAACTCACCCTTTAAACCTTTCTGTCAAACCCCAAAAGAAGCATTTAATCCACCAATGCGGCACCAACCTGAGGAAAGCCGGAAGTGAGCCACAGCATCCCTCGTGCGTTGGCCGGCGCGCAACGTGCCGCGAAGGGCCGAAATTTTGCTTCCGCTTTGGCCGGAACCACAACAGCGGCCGGCGACATCTTCAGCCGTTGTAGAAAGTTTAAAGCCGACATACGGCGCTCCCGGTACAAAAAAAAAAAAAAAAAAAAAAAAAAAAGATATGTAATAAATGTACGCCACCGAACTTCCAAAACATATACCTGCAGCTTGGTATACTCGGTTTTGCACAGTTGGAATGCGCCGTCGACACGCGCTTCGCAGGATCCCGCTTTTTCAGCGAAGCTTATTACTCTATAGGTCACCCAAAAAACCGATCGTTCCTCACCAATAGCCTACTAGGTCCACTGCAGGACCAAGGCCTCTCCCATCGACATCCAAACCGCTCCTGTCCGGTGCTGCTCGAGTCCATTCTCCAGAAAGCAGAATTTTCGGCTTCTAATCTTTTTCAAGAGCCTCTGGCTTCAGACTTCAAAAGGAAACTTCACGCATGCAGCATGCGCTACGTGTTGCAACAGCTGACCGCGGATCACTGATGACGGTAGCCAGCTTGCATTGTGACTATACGGCTATCAGCATGTCGAGAATGAAACCACCTCATCACCTTATGCTTACCTTATAAGTGTTTATTAAATCAATCTCCAAAGCTCACGCAAGCGCAGCACTGTTCGCAAACTGTGATTTGTACAAAGCAGACGCGAGTAAATAAAAGGTCGGCCTGAATCGGTGGTTCAATTTTCAACGTCTAGGGGAATTATACTTCGTCGGACACAGCGCGGAGGCACGATTGCAAGTTGAAAGTCCCTGCGGAATACACGCGCTTGAATATGGACAGTGCAACGGCAAAGATCGCGCCGTCTCTTATCCGTCGGTGCGCTGACAGCGAATGAAGCCGCGCATGGTCGATCGCCGTAAGCAACAAAGCGAACGTGTATTAATTTCGCTGAGAACGCAGTGAGCGGCGCATTCAGCCCACGTCGACTCGCCTGCAGCGCTTGCACCAGCGACGCGACGAAACACAGGCACTACACAGGTTCCCTAATAAGCAGTGTTTCGGCGCGCCGGTGGTATAGGATACATTGATGACCACGGGCGAAATTTTGTAGCGTAAGCTACATTGGGCAAAGTTGAGCAGTTTCGCGTGAACACTGAAGGGCCGTGCTGCGCAAGGGCGATGACCATTGGATTAAATTGGATTGGATTGGATTGGACCAATCCAATTGGAGTGCGGGTGTGTACAGAATTGGGTCTGCACATTCGCCGGTCTGCGCATTCCAGAGGAGTGACGTCATAGCCGCGGCAGACGCACTGGCGCCGGCGCGTGTCCAGCTGTGCGCCTCCGTTGCGCAGTAGCCAAGTCTGACGCTGCGCCGGAGCCGCTTGATAGCTGTTTCGCGTGGCTCCTGGAGAGCCGTGCGGCGCATGCACGAGGAGCAGTGACGGGACTGGACCGGACCGGACCGGACCGCACTGGACCGCACTGCACTGAACTGCACTGCACTGAACTGCACTGGACTGCTGAACCTTAGCTCATGCTACGAATATCCTGGCATAGCCGAGCTAAGCCACTGCTAATTTTTTTCTCCAGTCAGCTGTCACGGCGGTAGGGCACGGTAGTGAAGGTGAAACGCTAAAGCACCCGTGTGTTGGAGATTGCGGCGCACTAGTTAGAGATCCCTTGCAGGTGGTTAAAATTAATCCGGAGCCCTCCAGTACGGCGCGCCTCATCCCCTGTGCAGCGTCGGCGCGTTAAACCCCACAAGGCCTAATCAACGGTAATGAATGAACAGCATGAGGTGTGGCAAGAAAGCAACGAGACTGGCAATACTACGTGCGAGCCAGCAGTGCTTCGGCACCTAGCTGTGTACCACAGTTAGGTGCCGCGCGGTACATGTTTGAACTTTTTTCAGTTGGTACCCGGCTGAGGAGAGTGTCTGAACTAAGGTTTCGTTTGTATGCTGTGTTATGTTTGTATTCGTTTGTATGCTGCGTATGCTGCGGCCGAATCCAAGCAATGCCTTCAAATATTACAGCAACGCACGTAGAAAGCTTCGCGATTCTGCGAGTATTTCCAAAGAGAAGTCATAATGTCGATCCCTATGAAAAATACCGTCCATCCAGGGCCGGAGTGTTCCGATGGGGTCGAGCATTTATAGGAGTGAAACATCACGCGATAAGGCATTCGGCTTCAAAAAATGGGCGGCAGCACTAAATGAGCGCGAATTTGGTGATGTGATCAGACCTGGCCCACTGACGTTCGAGTGATAAGCAGTGGCCCGGTTAAACTGAAACCCGCTTACCACACTCATGAGGTTCAAACGAACGTCTTGGGCGTGAGAAAAATGCGCGCCATGCCTGGCTGCTATACGACGGCAACGTTTCATGTGTCGCAATTTCACGCAATCATTCTTTAGCAGAAAAGGGTATTGTTGAGGTTCTCCAGGACACGCAAAACCAGTTATTTGATATACGAGTTGCGAAACACCCCATAGGCCCCAGTTACTTGATATAGGAGTTGCGAAACACCCAATAGGTCCCATGAATCAAAAAGTGGCCCTACGATTGGTTCACTGTTTTGGATTTTCTCGTGCAGTGGCGCCAGCTATTGCCGACAAAATAACTATACAACGCAGTTTGCCGCTGGACGACCTGGGCAAAAAATGGTATTTGGGTGCTTACGTAAATTTGTTATGCCGAAGAAGCTGAACGTGTACAACCACGCAAGCGTTTTATATGCACCTGAACCAAGGGCAGTAAAAAAATGCGACCGTGTGTCAGCGAAATGCGTTGTCGCCTGCGCACTGTCGTCTGCTGAGCGTCATCGGCGGTCTTCCGGCGGCAAAAAAAAAAAAAAAAAAAAAAAAAAAAAAAAAAACGTTAAAAACTAGCTTCGACGGCTTTAAGCAAGCTTTAAAGGATTATTTCTAGCCACTTGATTAACTACTGGATTAGTTTTGGCATTCAGTGTGATGTAGGCCGAGCGGGAAGTGCAAATTTAGTACTTCAGGTCGGACGTATGTTGTGCCGAAGTGTCCGCGCAAGGGCCAATCGGTCAAGGCAGTCGCGCAGACGCAGAAAATATCGCAACAAAAAACCGCACTTAAATAAACAATGAATAACTTAGGAAACTACAAAAATAAATAAGTTTTATCCTTTAAAATAATGTTACGTTAAACTGCCAGTTTGAATAATTACTGCGTTTTTTTGGACGGCTTTGTACTTTTGGACAGCTTTTGTTTTTGACGGTGGCGCCACCGTACGTACGATCCGAAGCCCGCAGGATCCAGGTGCGGGCCATTTTTTGAAGCGGAGTTCCGCAACTGCCTACATCGAAGAGCTCGGCGCAAAAGAAAATTAACACGAAATCGCTGTCCGACTTTATTTTGTGTGAAATCAGATGCAGTGAGCGACTTTCTTGCGCTTTCCCTCTCGTTGCCCACTATCCGCGACCCTGTCTCGATTTGCTATAGCTTCGCCAACGCATCATCTCTGCCACAGAAAGCGTCATCTCTTACCCTGCAGATTCCTCACTTAATTTTGAAAACTACCTCCGATTAGACGCGTATATGATTTCTTTGGTGTTACGGCTGAAACAGGCCGAGAGAATCGAAACTCCGTACGTGTTGCATCCACTCATCTCAACGACGGGGAACGTGCCTTCCTGAAATCGGAAGTCGGAAGCAAGCGCGGGGTACCATCTGACGTGTGAAGTCCGCAGCGCAGTCTTTTGTCATTGTGTAAATTCCTGACGGGCACAAAATAAACTGTGGTAGGAAGTAAGCGCTGGTCTCTCATTCTCCCCCCGAAGTCGCGGGTTCGATTCCCGGTAGCGGCCGCCGTTTTTCTGGTGCAGGCGAAAAGCAAAAACACCCGTGTGTACGAGATTTCGGCGCACGTTGAAAATCCGCTGCAGGTGGTCAAGATTAATCCGGAGCCCTCCACGTCGGCGCGCTAAACCCTGCAATCAATCAATCATTCTCCCTCCGCTCGTCTTTCATGTTCTTTCGTGGCGCGACGATGAACCAAGTTGTTCGATAAGCTCCCATCCTGCCCTTCTGTTACGCAGAAGGCGTTTTAATCACCGCGACTGCCCGACAGTTTGCATGTCATTTCTGCACCTCCTATCTGCTCGACGCCTGGGATAACCTCGCAAATCCAACCTTTGATTGAATATGTCTTAACCGGGGAAATGAGAAATATCACCCACGCACTCCGCGCAGATGGATATATCCAGGGAAGCCGTAACTTGTGGCCAGTGTTTTGCGTATGGCGCCTGGTGTATGCCCACTTGGAAGTAATGTGCGGCCGGTGTTTGCTACTGCCACGTTGACGCTGCTCCGGCCGCCGCTATCGATCGAGCTGCGATTCACGCCGTAGCTGGCAGCGAGCGCGCTCCGCTGCGACAAACCCGACCACACTTCCTCCCGTTACACGTAACTCCTCTCCAAACCGTTTTTTTTTTTTTTCGCGCGTGCGTATCGGGTTGCGAAGGGAGAGTTTTATGCGTACGCAGGACCGTCGGGTTTTCCTTTCGCCTGCCTGTATAAAAGTTTCGCTTTAAAAGCTCAAAATCTAATTTGCAAATCTTCGCCATCGATTCACTCCATTCGCGAATAAAAACAAAGTAGTTACTCCCAGCAACAAGTTTCTACACCAAGGAAGCTATAAAGGCCTGCGCTCGATAATGAAGCCGCGATCCCTGACAAGCATGTGGAACTCCAGTGCATCACCGCGTCGGGGCAATTCAAGCCCGGTACCGCCCGTGGCAACGTACCCAGAGAACAGTTACGACACTGGCCCACCGCCAAGTCGGCAAGCCGGCACGGTGTTAGGCAAGCACGCTCGCGAAAGCAGTAGTAACACTTTAGGCATTTGCGTCATTCACCGTAAAATGAGTTTTAAACGGCTCACTGAGCAAAAAAATGAAAAAAAGGCCGGCGTCGGCGTCTGTGGCAGCGAAACGGCTTAAACTTCTCGTACACGGGGCGTTCCATAGTGCACTCTGCGCGCCGGAATGCACCGTACCATCACGGAGTGTGATTCAGAGAGAGGAAGACGCTATTTCGTCCTTCGCGATCAGGTATTGGGGGTAGAGGCGGCCCAGAGGGCGGCCGGCGCAACCGCCAGAGCCCGGGAGGTGGTCGGGTCTTGGCCCGACTGCCCCGGGGTTCGAGATTTCGGCGCACGTTAATAAAGATCCCCGGGTGGTCAAAACTAATCCGGAGCCCTCCACTACGATGCCCCTCATCGCCTGCGTTGCGTCGGCGCGTTAAACCCTATACAATCAGTCAATGAGTCAATCAATCAAAAGCGCGACCGTCACTGCTGTCTAAAATGATTGACACCCTCCAGGGTGTTTTTCAGTGTTTATAACACCACCATACTCCCCAAACAACAACAACAAAAAGAAGACGAAGGAAAACCTCCTTTAAGCTGCTTGTCGTTTATAACACCGTTACACTCAAGCAAAAACACAATATGTTTTAAGGGCATTAACCACACCCTTTCAATGGATGTTTCTCTTTGTTTTTTGGTCAGGTGTAAGGGTGTTGGCTCTAGACAAAAAGGGTGCAAATCGTTTTACAGTGCGCGCCAGACGCCCCGCCGCAGAACTCGCAAACGTTACTCGACGCGCTGCACTCAGTGGCGTTCAACTGGGCATCGATGCTCACCTTTAACAATCCATGACAGGTGTGCAGGAGTGTCCTCGAAGCCTTTTTTTTTTCTTTTTCACCGACATGGTTTCACTTTTAATTTCACTTCCAATGTAAATGTGACGCGAAATCCGTCACAATAGCAAAAAAAAAAAAAAAAAATCACACATCTCCCCGCCGTGAACGATGCCTAGGGTGCGAAGCACTGTGACGCAAGTTGTGTATTATTGTCTGTGTGGTGGGCGTCATCGTCCCTGCGTGCTGATGCACTCTGAGTTTTAAATAATTTTGAGGTGCAGTAAATGCACTGTAAATGACAAGCGCCACACGAAAGACAATTCGCGTTCCAGTACTTCGCACCCTCGGCATCATTCACGGCGTCTTTTTCCGCAAATTATCGTTAGATAGTTTAGGGTTTTTGCTTTATTTTTGCGTTTTGTACCCTTTGAAATTCGCGCTCTTTGCTACTGCAGTTACCGGCGCTCTCCCCAAATGGCGCGCGGATAGTACTGCAGAGTGCGCCGCTCTCGATAGAAGGCGTACAATGCTGTGCGCACGTAAAGCCCCTTGCGCACGGACAACTCCAGACATAGGCACGGACATTGGAGGTCCTAAAGGACTTCGCCCTCCAAAGAAAAAAAAAAAAACAATCTTTCAAGCGGTTAAATCGTGCCTGTGCTCGACTTTATGCGTCGTCGTCCATCACCAACTTTCGAAGGCGAAAAAAAATAAATAAAAAAAAAGAAAGAAACGACAATAGAATGAAACCACCTCGCCGACATGCGTGTACGCGATGAGCGTCTGGTTGCACACGACTCGCTTCATTCAACTTGTCGCGTGTATTATTCCGTTTTTTTTTTTTTTTTTTTTTTACTTCCAGGAACAGAACAATGCCGCGTTCTTTCAGAGCACACAGACTGCGAACGGCGCACCTTCAAAGGAGAATTGAATGAGTCACCGCCATAAAAAAAAGCGCGTTTTTGTAGCGTAAGCTACACTGGCCTAGGTTGAGCAGGTTCGCGTGGACCTTGAAGGGCCGTGCTGCGCAAGCGCGAGGAGCATTGGATTGGATTGGGTTTGGATCGGATTAAATTGGATTGTATTGAAAATCCAATGCAATTGGAGTACGGGTGTGTAGAGAAATGGGTCTGCACATTCGCCGGTCTGCGCATTCCAGAGGAGTGACGCCATAGGCGCGGCAGACGCACTGACGCCGGCACGTGCCCAGCTGTGCGCCTTCGTTGCGCATGCCAAGTCTGACGCTGCGCCGGAGCCGCTTGATAGCCGTTTCACGTGGCTCCTGGAGAGCCGTGCTGCGCATGCGCGAGGAGCAGTGACTGGACCGGACCGGACTGGATTGAAAATCGCTTTAGCAGCAGTGAGCATGACAATCAGCTAATCCTAGACAGCCGCACGAGGTCGCGGGTTCGATTCCCGGTCGCGGCGGCCGCTTTTCTGATGGAGGCGAAAAGCAAAAATTACCGTGTGTACGAGATTTCGGCGCACGTTAAAGATCCCCAGGTGGTCAAAATTAATCCGGAGCCCTCCACTACGGCGCGCCTCATCGCCTGCGTTGCGTCGGCGCGTTAAACCCTACAATCAATCAATTAATCCTAGACAGCCAGGAAACCTAAGAATAACCAGCTGAACCCTAGCTCACGCTACGTATGTCCTGGCATATCCGAGCTAAGCCAATGCTAATTTTTTTATTACTGCGTACTCGTATAATTTCCGAAGGACCAGAAGATTTTAAATCTTGTGCTTCGTCAGCCAAGCTGATTCAGAAGGTTGTTTTGCCCGCTAAGGGAGCAGCGTATTGAGTCACTGCAAGCCGGTAAATCAAGCAGCGCTGCGGAGACGTTGTATTCTATTTATCTGAACATCGACGCTCCCATACAGTCCGTCCGTCCATGCGTATGCTCAACCGACCGGCGGAAAAAAACAGTTGAAAGAATTCTCGAACACGAATCACTTTTTGGGCGGGATCGTTTCAAAGTACTAAATGTACCACCCCGGTTAATTAGCACAAGTTCATGTTGTTTAGCGCCAAGGAAACTCCAGGAACATCTGAGGCAAAACCGACAGTACTTTCAATTAGGAATGGCCGTTGTTTTGGTTTATGGGGTAGCCAATGAAAAAAACAGCGTTACAAAATGGCGGCGAACAGGGGGGGCGAGATAAAAGCATGGCGCTAAAAAAAAATGTCGCCTCGAGAACACAAAACGTAGGGTGCCTCGATTCACGCGCGTCTCCGCCATACCGCGGCGCTGGCACCGAGGCACACTAAGAAACAGAAGGTCCGACGGGTGACCCGAGAGCGCGGCGAACGCGGGAAAATTGAATTCAGCAGGGCAATCGACCGCCGAAGGTCGCGGTGCAGTCTCGACTATGGGACCTTCGCCTGGATGTACCTCCTCTTGTCACCTTCATCATTTTGTGGAGATCAACTAACTCAACTTCAGTCTGCACTGCACTCACTATGGGAGGGGCCAGAAGGAAGAGGCCTGGGTGTGGAGAGGATGTTCAAGGGGCCCTGCAACACTTCCGATAAACACTTCCCCCTCCCTTCCGGTCTGGAAGTGCTGTGAAAGCTTCGGTTATCGCCAGCACAAAGCGGCGCCCCGTGATTTGCTCGTCACATCAGATCAGCCTTCACTTTCTGCTTTGCTTTATGCGTTTATTGCTGCAACTGACAGGAAGCCGGCCGACGGCCGCTACAAGGCTGTAATGATGTAATTCGAGCATTGGAAGATTGATTGATTGTGAGAGTTTAACACGCCGACGCTACACAGGCGATTAGGCGCGCCGTAGTGGAGGGCTCCGAATGAATTTTGACAAGCGCTGGAAGAACGCGAATACTGGGAAAGACAGAAAAAAACCTTTTGGGCAACTTTCCAAGTTATCTGATGGGCATAGAGTGGCAATTTTCGGCTGAGGTATTTCGCGACTCCCTGTTCTTATAGTGCTGCAAGTGCTTGAGTACGTTCTGCAGGCACTTATGATTGACAAAAGTGTTGCAGGGTCCCGGAACGACAGAAGACCATGCTGACCCGCCGCGTTGGCTCAGTGGCTAAGGCGATGCGCTGCTGAGCACGAGGTCGAGGGTTCGATTCCCGGCCGCGGCCGCCGCTTTTCTGATGGAGGCGAAAAGCAAAAACGCCCCCCGTGTGTACGAGATTTCGGCGCACGTTAAAGATCCCCTGCAGGTGGTCAAAACTAATCCGCAGCCCTCCACTACGGCGCGCCCCATCGCCTGCGTTGCGTCGGCGCGTTAAACCCTACAATCAATCAATCAGAAGACCATGCTCTTGCGCGACGCTTGCGGCGAAGCAAGCGCATACCCTGTAATTCTTTTGCTTCCTTGCGCGTGCCTTTGTTGCCGCGATGACCGTGAATCGCGAAGGAATGATAGCGGCCAAGGACGGGCTGCTACACGCGACGTCACTCCTCCACGCGCGGGCGCGCGTACTCGCATTCTATCTTGTTGACCGCGCCATTCGCGCGAGCAAACAACGCGGCGAACGGCTCTCGCGGGCTTTATAGGCGCTTGAACCCATAAAACGATCACTCACCCGAGTAGCCGGGGGTTCGCCGCTGCAGCAGGCAGGCGCAGAGAAGAAGACGCGACGGTGGCCCAGATAAGCTAGAAGCAGGAGGGGGAAAAAAGAACGATCGAGATAAGGCCCCGAATAAAGAATGGCCGCAGCTGGGCGCGCAACAGGCCTTCCTCTCGAAGTCTCAGCGATGCCCGGGCTGATATTCGCGTCAAGATTCACCACTCGCAGGGGAAACGCCACTCGCGGTCAGCCCCTTCGCAGCGCGTGCCGCACGGCTCATTCGATCTTGAAACAAGACCGGTATCGCTGCCCGGTCAGGCCAGCGGAGAGGAAGAGGCGCTCGATTTGTTTTCCGCAACGAGGGCGCACTAGCGTCACTAAATAAAGTCTCCGAGAGTATCGGCACTCTTTTCTCTCATTGTTATGTGCCGCCAGGAATTTCATTGGTCGGTCGGCTCCACGTGATATTTGTTTACATATGGGCGCAGCCATGTTGTTTCTGGGCGCCTCTCCTCTCTCTCTGCTGCGCGGACGATATATAGAGCGACCGGTCACACTCTGCCCGTCACAACCGGCAGCGGTTTTGTTGGGAGAGATGGCAGCACCGCAAGCCAGAAACAAATAGGCCCCCAGACGCTTTTGGTGCACGAAGAGGCAAGCGTACCTTATTTAGGGACGCTAGGGCGCACGTTCAATGCGAAACCGAAAGCCGTTGCGCATGCGCAGTGATCACGTCGACGCGGCTAAAGTTAGGTGCTGAAACGCTTCACTATCTAAATGACGAGCAATGCGGAAAGCGTCTGGGTGAGTCCGTAGTGGTGTTTGCTCGCCAGAAAAATCATTAGCACCAAAAGCGGCGGACAACATGGCGGATGTTCCGCAGCCGACTACGCGCATTTATCTCGAAACAAACAATCAAATAAACAAAAATGGCGCAGCGTTCGCTAGTGGTGCAAGGCTGGAGAAACAGCAGAGCAGAGCTGGCTGCCCTTCCCCTTTCGTCGGAGAGCCGGCTGATGCACCTCACACGGATGTCCGAACTTTCCGTTGACTGGAAGGTTCGGATCGTTTTGTCCGAAGGGCTGTCACATCTCCCCCCAAAGTGGACCGCGTTAGCACGCGCTAGAAGCGGCTTCGCGAACTCGGCGTCTGTGTTCCCCACTTAATGTGTGGACGCACGTGAACTGTTTTCTTGTTTTCTGCGAGCTCCTCACGTGGCGGAAGCCCACGCGCAAGCCTGGACGACGCCGGGCGCTGCTCCCGGTGGTGGTGGAAAAACTTTTATTGTTGCCCGGTAAGGGGTTGGGAGGGGAGCACGTACGCTAACGTGCGCTCGGTATTTGTCCTTGGATAATTTTTTCGACAATGCTTTTTGCAAAGGCCACCGGACCAAGCTCAAGCTTAGACTGATCTGTCGTTAAAAGTCGCGTCTTTATCCTGCCGGGGCACAATTATGAGTGATGTCCGTTCTTAAAAAAAAGAAGGAAAAGAAGAAACTTCCCCTGCTGCGTCCACGTAGCAAACAGTCGTCCTTGCGAGGCTTTAACCTGCACCCGCGTCATTTCAACTCACGTTCACCTGCGAGCAGGGTGTGTCCCTTAAAGCACATCGGCCTGAAGTGTTCGCTGCAAGCGACTCCGGCGCCATGCAGCTACCCCGGAGCAGTAACGAGAAGCCCTGTTCGCGTGAAGTCCGACAGGTTTCCCATTGTCGGTCCCACCCTTTCCATTAGGCGACACCCATTACCTTCGAGGGGGGGAGGGGGGGGGGGCGAAAGAAAAAAAAAAGCAAACAAACTCCGCTGCGACACTTTTCAGCGCCTAGTTCCCAAAACAGCGGTGGCCGAAGATTACCTACTGTTAAACACCGTGGACTCACACCACGCGACACAAAGTGCTTGTAAATGACCCCTTTGCCCCGCCCGGAGTAGTAGAAAGGAACACGCGGACGCGAACGCCTCTAACCGACGGCTCCTGACGAGTGAACACGTCAACTCGCTAACAAGACGGCTAATTGAGTTTTCCTGTTCACAGGGGGAAAAAAATGCCTCGGCGTTTGTGTTGCAAGTGAAAGACTTTGCTAAAACAAGAGGCCCTGGGGATAGGGGGGGGGGGTCACAATTCCCGCAGTGGACACAGTTCTAGTCCATGGGGCTCTATACACAAAAGGCACACAGTTAAAAGGGTCAGTGCGAGCACAAATACACACTTCGAGCGTGGATATATATGGTCAGTCCGGGGGGTCGACAAGACTGCTACACCAATTTGTAAAGGGCGTTTTCTAGGCCGTACTGGGTGATTACTTTTAGAGCTGCAGAAGCGTCAGGGACACGGCCAACGAAAAACCGACACATCCGTAACAGCCTCGTTTCATTCTTGTGCAGGGTAAAACAAATCATTCAATTTCAGCCCTCTTCCTATTCAGCGAGGTTATCACATAACTGAAAACTTCCAATTATTAGGCTTGCGCTCCCGGAAGGTTCGGCTGCACGCTACGGGTCGTGTCACTGCGGAGGGCTACACGGTTTGTACGAACGCTGCTTCCCTATAGTATACACAGCTATACCTTCGATATTAGCCAAGCCCTTCGTATTAATAAATGAAACTACCATACAGGCGGGAACAAGAACGCGGCAGCGAGCTCGCAGCGAACCGTATCATTCGAGCTGTCGACACCGGTTCCCTTACCCGTCTTTCTTCCCACTCAAAAGAAGAAAAAAAAAAAATATCCCGAACCCCTCCCTCAAACGACGACGATGGGTGAACGAACGCCAATCTTTCTCATGGTAGATTCTTTGGTTGTCTCAGTTTGGACTCGGTTTCAACAATGGCGAAATGCAGCAATCGGATGAACGCCGGCTTCATAAGTTTGATTCCGGTCACGTGAAGCGTTTTTTTTTTCTTTCAATCGATCAGTAAGTGTGTGAAAGAGCCGGTCCACTCCCGCCCGAGAACGGGCTGGACGAGCTCGTGGCGTTTTCGCGTTACAGACGCCATCAGTGAGAGCACTAAAGCATCGCTTTAAAAAGCTCGTAGTCCTTAATGAATGTTAACATACACAGTAATAATACATGAATGTGGCTCTCGCCACAACATCTCTTAAAAAGCAAGGATAAGGAAAAGCAGCGTTAATCCGGACTTGCCAAAAACAGGTCAAAGCACAGAACGAGACAGCAACTGATATATAAACAAAAACAGGCACGCAAACGTTACAGCTACATCTGCCAAGAATTAAAAAAAAGCCAGCCCGTACAACACAGATGCGCCCAGTGACTTTTTTTTTGGTAGCGTAAGCTACACTGGCCGAGGTTGAGCAGTTTCGCGTGGACCTTGAAGGGTCGTGCTGCGCAAGCGCGAGGAGCATTGGATTGCATTGGGTTGGATTGGATTGGATTGAAAATTCAATCCAATTGGAGTGCGCGTGTGTAGAGAATTGGGTCTGCACATTTGCCAGTCTGCGCATTCCAGAGGAGTGACGTCATAGCCGCGCCAGACGCACTGGCGCCGGCGCGGGCCCAGCTGTGCGCCTCCGCTGCGCAGTAGCCAAGTCTGACGCTCCGCCGGAGCCGCTTGGCACTGTTGGCAGCCGTTTCGCGTGGCTCCTGGAGAGCCGTACCGCGCATGCGCGAGCAGCAGTGACTGGACTGGATTGGAAATCGTTTTAGCAGCAGTAAGCTTGACGATCGGCTAATCCTAAACAACCAGGAATCTTAAGAATAGCCAGCTGAACCTTAGCTCACGCTACGTATATATCCTGGCATTGCCGAGCTAAGCCACTGATAATTTTTTTTCGGCCATCCGGTGCGGCAGGTAACTGCGTTTCGCTGAGCCAAAAAGAAGCATCACGCGACCATTAATGGTACCAATTTCGACGCTTGGGATTCAATGCCGAGGTTATAGTGCATAACACACTAAAACACCCACTCCAATTATTGTTAGCATTAATCATCTCCTGCGCGTTAGCATTAATCATACTGCTACAGACCGCAAAGTGCGGTGTTTTCGTGGCCTGCAGTGGGTATGCTCTGCAGTAATTAGCGACTAGAATGCACGCAGACGACTAAATTGATGTGTGACGGCCAAGGCGAGACAGCGCTCAATGTCATGGCCTCATCGGACATTATACACGCTAGGATCTTTCCAGTTACTTCGTCCTTTGAGTAGCCTTTCTAAAGCGATGCTTTCTATGTGTCACTGATTAGTCCGTGAGCCCCAAAAACGCAATACAGGAAAGCCAACTTTCCCTGACGATGATGACCGTGGAAGCGCCGCAAGAAAAAAACGCTTCCTTTGGTCATAATGTAGTCTGGGTCCTTCGCGTTACCTAGAAGACGTCTATCCGATTCCGCCAGTGAGACACGATCCAAGCAGTTTGGATTTGGAGGAACGCATGGACGCACAAAATTCGAAGAAAAAAAAATGTGTCTAACGACGACGATGGTTGAACGCGAAGCCTTCTTCGTGCGAAATCAAATGACAAAAGGTCAAGGTCAGAGCCGCTGCGATCCAAAGTTCAAACTTCATCAAACTTCATGCGAGTCAAAGCTGAGCGGGTCAAAGTTCAAACTGCCCGCGAATAAAAGTCCAAAAACTCATACGAAAAACAAGGAAACCCACGCCAGAAAGCGTCGCGTTCAGCCATCGCCCTGGTTAGATAGGAGCCATGGTCGCGGTCAGCCATGGTTAGATATGAGCGTATGACTTTTATCATTGGGCCGTGCTAGCGCCAATCTATCTGGTGCAGTCGGTAGGATCATCTAACTGGGCATGCGCGGTGCCAAAATGTTATCAAGGCCGAAATAATGAAAACGGCCGCACTGAGCTATAACGACGTGAGTTCGTGCGGTGCGTAAGTACAAACGTATTTTCCGGGTACCGCGACGCAGATGTGGCGTTCCGCGGTCGTTCGGCTCCATCAGTGGTCGCGGAGCGGTGCAAAGGATCGCACGGCTATTTCTCCTTCCGGAGGTTGCGCGCCGAGCGAGGTGAGCCGAGGCGGAAGAACCGAAGGAATCCCCGTCGCGGCGTGCGCTTATCTGCAAAGGCGACGCCCTCCCCTCCACGGGCTGATGAACCTCGGCACGCCCGATAAACGGGCTCGATTCGCGACTTGCAAACAGAAGCGGCGATAACACGAAGCCGCAGGAAGATAAGGGACTCCGCGAACGCCCGCAAGCGCGAAATAAACTGCGGTCTCGCGTCGGAACTGGTATGCCAGGCTTGAATGTGAAACACATCTGTCGCGTGTCACCTCAACAACCTATCGGTTTCGGTAGCATAAAACAGGAGGAGGAGGAGAAACAAACGTCTCTACGGAGCAGTTAACCTTGGGGAAGAGTCCTTATTCCAGGACACCTTGAGACCTTCCGGCTTCTTGGGCTTTCTTCAACAGTCAAACCATTCCACTGAAAGGCAATCCGTTGTGATTACGTGAGCAACAAACGAAGCATGTCGACCAAAATTTCGCGCCGCTCCGCAGAGCCGCCTCGATCCGTCAACACAGCGAGCGACGCGGCGGAAGCACGCGCGCGCGCGCACGCACGCACGCACACACACACGCACACACACACACACACACACACACACAGAGAGAGAGAGAGAGAGAGAGAGGATGGAGAGAGAGAGAGAGAGAGAGAGAGAGAGAGAGAGAGAGAGAGAGAGAGAGAGAGCTGCTGGGCGAAGGGATCGCGTACGGAGCAACTTCCGTGTTGAACCGCAGCATTCGCCCAGACAAGGGATCACGAACGCGCTCGGCTAATCCGTCTCCTTGGCTAGAGGTGCATGGTAGAGAAACCCCGCCACCCTCCCTCTCAGCTCTCCGGAAGAAATCTTGGTGGTGGCGACCTAGTACGATGGCAGCGACACGACCACAAGCGCGCAACTGCAACAACGAGCATACGAGATAAACACCGCACAGCGCAGGACAAATCCTCCGTAGCATGACGCCCCTCGAGACCCTGGCGTCCAGGCTGTCTGCGAATCGTCGGCGAAGAAGTACAAGCGCTCTCCGCCCGTGTCGCGCAATCTGCAGCGGCTAAAGCTCGAAGCGCTTCCTTTTTATTGCGCGTGCATGCTTTGCGGCTAATCAATAACGGCGACAACAGTATTGATACGCGCCCCCGCGCTAGAGATAGCGGGTGGGCCCAGCAAAACTGACTGACGGAAAATGGAGAGCCTTCTTTACCCCAGCAATTTCCCGCCGTGCTATGAGGGACAATGCGAACACGGGAGAAAATCCCCCCGCACTAACGCCCCGATCTCGCCCGGATTTCTCCGCTCCGAGGATGCCGAGCAGGTGCGCGCGCGTTTGATGTCTTCCAGTTCTCTCCGGGTACCGCCGCGAAAACAAAAGTGGAACCGTTGGGCACGGTTCGGGCCCACCTTGGGTTGGACGTGGCTCCATTGTTGACTTCATCCCGTCGCCGCTAAGCAGCCCCGTCCAAGCGGAACCTCGCGTGGAGGACGTGGAGTAAGTTGCACACTTTAGGGCGTTCCACCGGGTTTCCGTGGCGGAGAACATCAAGAAACGCCTCGTGGTTGTCTATTCCTCCTTCTGAGTGTGAGGGGCGTTTCAACCAGCTCCAAAGGGAGGGGGGGGGGATGGCGCTGTGCGCTCAAGGTGGAAGCGGGAGATGCAATAGCACGGAGCAGTAGAAGTGCTTGGCAGAAGAAACGGACGAGGGTTTCAACTAACGCCGAAGAGGCCGATTCAGGGTTCCACACAGTTATATTTAGACTGTGTATGACGATTATCGTCGCCGTCAAAAAGGAGGCCGATGTAAAATCGGTAAATCTTAATAAACGGGCGTTCTGGGCTGCATGCACCGGCGTCGCTGTCGCGATCAAACCCCGGCCATCCGCGGCTTCCCGGAAAACATGAGTGCCGCGCACCACACGCACACGGTTCGAAGCGCACTTCGAAGCCAAGTAACGCGCACCTTTACGACAACCGAGAGTGTGAGGGTGGGCTTGTTGTTGATGCATTCTTGTCGGCTAAGCGCGAGGCAGACGCAGAACGAGACAAGAGATGGGACGAGGACGAGCGCTTTGTTGGAAGTTGGCGCTCGTCCTCGTCCCATCTCTTGTCTCGTCCTCTGTCTGCCTCGCGCTTAGCCGACAAGTTTACGACAATCATTGCCAAGTCACGGCACAAGTGGCGCCCCGTCGTCAGTCACGCATCGGGTGAATACCGGGCGGCCCTTTCGAACAAACGACCTTGACGTTCGAACAGAATAAACAAAACGGCGCATCGATAGCGGCTGTCAGCGGGGGCAGATGCTGCAGTGATAGAACGACCGCGGCCCATTCTTCTGCATTGACCGCCGTTAGGGCGTAGTTGCGGCAGCGGCATCGCTGCGCAATTAGCGCCGTGCCGCCTGCAGAGGGTCACGCCATTGACAAAGAGAGAGAGAGAGAGAGAGAGAGAGAGAGAGAGAGAGAGAGAGAGAGAGAGAGAGAGAGAGAGAGAGAGAGAGAGAGAGAGAGAGCAACGTCGCAGTTGATTGGAGAGAGCCCGGTGGAACGCGAGCGAAGAACGCAGCCAGCGCACATGTCGGCTATTAGCGAAACAACCTACAAAAACCAAACAAGAGCTCGGTCATCCGCTTTTTGTCGCAGAGTCCTCCGCCCCGCACATGTGGGATGTGACGGCGGCGGCGGCTGTGACGAAATTCGCGCGCGGAACGGGCGGTGCGCGGCCGCGGTAGCACCTGGAAACGAGCGCTGCTGCTGCAGCCGGCAAAGGCGTCAACCTCGAACAACGCCTCTCCGGGAACCACCGCAGCGGCCCAGGGCACCGCGATGGGTGGCGCAGATGGGGGCACGAAAAGGTTCACTACCCGCACGGAAATATTTTACGAACGAACAAAAATGTGGCGCCTTTCTCTGCCCCCTATACACCGCCAAGGACAACGTTAATGCAGTAAGTGTGTCCACTTTGCAAGTTGAGGGCTCCTCAACTCGAAATCGCTGCCCAGAAGCAGAAAACACGGCTAAAATAAGACAAAATAAAATACAAATGACAGCGCATAAGACGGTGATCACGCACGAAACGCCTCCGTTTGAAAATGACGCGGAATCGACGAAGAGTTCGCGTCTTTGCGTGCGTGCGTGTGTGGCATGACAATGACCGAAACTGTGCCCTCTGCAAATAAACGCCCGCAAAAAAAGTGTCATACAAGCCTTATGTTAAGCACGAGATCGGCATGCATGCTCAGCCGATGACTTAGCTACGCTACGCTGACCGAGGCGCCACCGCTTCGTGCAAATGACGACCGGTTAAATGCGCAAGCACGCGAATGAGATCGCTGTGTTACCGGTGCAGCGGCCCTAATCCCACGCGCTTGATTGCGCTCGAGCACTCGTTTTTTATTGGTCTCTGATGGAAGAAAATGTGACGAACCCGGCCCGGTTAAAAAACGGCGGAGCCCGAAGTGTCACTTCGTAATGGTCATGCGACCCGAAAAGGTAAAAAGCGACCCAAAAGGAACGGCAGGTTCCCGAAGCAGCTGACACAGCAGGAAACACTCAGGCTTGAAAGTTTGCACTGCGAAGGTGTTATATAGTGCCTGGAATATATTCTAGGCACTATAAAGGTGTTCGCAGGAATTGTCGAGGAAACGTACGTTTCCCATCCCTGGTCGTGTCCGTACCATGTCCAGCACGTTCTATATGTACAAACAAACAAGAAAGAGAAACGCCTTGCTCCGCGCATGCAGTGCTTTTAGGTGCGGAGTACCTTAGGACCACACAGTGTCCGTCCGCGTCCGTGCGCATAACATTTACAATAGCAAGAAATCCCACAGGCACCGGCAGAATTCGAGCCCGTGTCTGGTAGACCAGGCAGAGTTAGTGTCAGTCGTCTTACCCATTGGGCTACGACCATTAGCTATAGTTAGTACCCGAGAGTCAAACGGCTTACTCCCTCGCCTGTAGAAGTCACCTTAGGACCTCCCAGTGTCCATCCGTGCGCACACCACCATCAAGCGAAATTCGGTTTGAGCCGTGAGTTGCAGTTTCATTTAGGGAATAGTCAAGGCGCAACTCATGGCTCCAATCGAATGACGGTCGGGATGCGAATGGGATGTCACTCGGGGAGCAACTTTGATGTCATTTCGAGCCCCCGTACTCCACATCCTCGCCATCGCCCACGGAGTGGAGATGCCGCCATCTCTTTCTTTCGTTCCCTGAAGAACATCACGCCAGCTGAGCGGAAGGCGGAACAAGGAAAGGTCAGGTAACGTTGGCCTGTCGCAGCCAGACGAAAGGCGCCGTTGACGCAACGCTTGGACAGACTCGTTCAGGACGGCTACTACTAAACCTGCACGGCAATGTGAAATAAGCCACGTTTCCTTGCGCGCCGAGCACCGTGTTCGGGCTTTCAGACACTCGGACGAAAGTTGGCGACCAACAGCTATAGCCAACAGCGCAACCGCAACCAAAGTGATTTCAACTGAGTCTCCATTTCGATTCACTCGTTCTGCCCTTCTACACTTTTTTTTTTTTTCAAGCCTAACCGAAGAACCACCGACTGCCATAAAATAAAATTGCAAACTCAATATTTTAGTACCAACACACTGCGGCGGAAAGCAAAGCAAGTTTCATTTCGTGAAGTTGGCAACAACCTTTCCGCTTGCCGACTTGAACGCAGCCGTCCTCGCACGACGCGGAAACGGTTCGAGCCGAGCGGCGGTGAAAAGCGGCCCACGACCGCAGAGCAGTGTCGGGGGCGATTTTATGACCGAGAAGGCCGGGCAGCCGGGGAGAGGGGGCGAGGAAACGAGGCTTAACGCGAAAACGAAACGCGCACACTGTCGCAATTCGACTCGGAGGGCGGCCTCAGCTCACCGCTCCAAACTCTCAGAACGCAGAGAAACAAGATAACGCAAGCTCAAAATGCCGACTGACTCCCCGTTCTGAGCTACCGCAAAGGTAACGAGGGCGCCGTCTCTGCAGAGGGCCTTCGGCGTCGCAAAACAAAACCGTCCCATCGGTGCCCGCCGAGCGGCCCGAGCACATTGAATTCGAAATTCGCCGAACACCTCGGTTACCCGAAAGGGGCCAACAGTACTCATTTCCCTTTCTTTCGTCATACTTTTTTAACACCAAAGTGTTTTATTCCCGGATACACGAAGATTTCGCTGACGTCATATCCAAGTGCCTGTAAAGGGTGCACCCCTACACACAGGGTCTTCTCGCAAGGAAGCAACCTTCAGAACCAAAACGAGTACGTTATACTTAGGGTTGTTCATTTTCAGGTTTTATATTTTAACACGAAAGTGTTTTATGCCACGATACCTCAAGATTTCACTGTCGTCGCATCCGCCACGGAAATGACGCCAGTACACTTTTGCCGAAGCGACCCGCCAGCAGGACGTCGCTCGCCAAGCACACCCACAAGACAGCCGCCGACCAGCAAATCATGATCAGCTGCACATTTCGCTGCACATTTCACTTTCGTGTGACTGATTTCTGAAGTGCTAACCACATGGAGCGATTTTTCCAGCGACGCGACGAGCGACGCGACCAGGATCCGCAGTCGCTGATTCAGAGTCGCTCGCCGAGGCAACCACATGACAGCGACGGCTCGAGCGACTAAGGACGGCAATTTCAATGTTGTCGCACTGCCCATAGTAACGCGCTTGGTACGCTGGTTGTTTACAAACATTTTTTTGTTCATTTGTCATAAAAAGCATGACTGAAAAGTATTACGCCTTTCTAACTTGCTTTTTGCACTTCATTGCATCTTTAAAACTGGTTTGGGTTAGCGATAGCGCGCGCTTTTCCTTCTGCGCCTCGTCTCTCGGCTCCAACATGAACGTCGTGAAGAATCCGCTTTCTTGACGTTTTTGCCACGCGGGTCTCACCCAGTGTGTGCGGGAGCCTTCTCGCTTCTGCTTCAGCGTGTACACAAGCTTTACCATGCAAAGCTTTCTTTGCCGCTCCATCGCAAAAGCCGTCTGCGCGGATATTGCGCGCGCGCCAAATATCCCCCCCCTTCTCTTCCAAAACCGGAGGTTGCGTGCTTAAGTAGGGGCTCTGCTATTGGCTAGTCGCTGAGGCCACTTCCGGGAGGCGAGCGACTGTTTCTGGTGACCCAGAACCGAGCGATTCGATGAGCGACTTGGTCCGCGGCGAAAAGTAGTTCGTCGCTAGTCGCGTGGCTCCCCAAGTCGCTTGCAAAATAGCTCCATGCGGTTGGGGCTTAAGACCGAGGAATCAACCACAGTTTTTATTTTGTTTCTTTGCCGGGTTCAGCTTCGAATACTGAACAAAGGAATGCATAATGATTGTAGGGTTTAACGCACCGACGCAACGCAGGCGATGAAGCACGCCGTAGTGGAGGGCTCCGGATTAATTTTGACCCCCTGGGGATCTTTAACGCGCGCCGAAATCTCGCATACACGGGGGTCGTTCTTGCTCTTCTCCTCCACCAGAAAAGCGGCCTAGAATCGAACCCGCGTCCTCGAGCTCGGCAGCACAACGCCTTAGCCACCGCGGCGGGTAGGAATTTGCGCTACCGACCAGAGAACGCTGCTCGCTTGGTTTCGTTCATTTACGCACATCGCGTGCTGTGACCCAAACTGCTGTGAAAGCCGATTGATTACGCCTGTGCGCGCATGTCACGGTTTGCGACGAAATTAACATCCCTTCCCAAAGAGAAGCGCGAAAGCTGGAAGTGCGCCGAATCAATCGCCAAACCTTCAAAGACCCAAGTCGCAAAATGAAGAACGGACCGATGCGACCATTTTTTGCGCACCAAGTAGACGCATCTACGAACGATCTAGATGTGTACCGATACGTGGTTTATGAGGTAGAGGTATGCTACCGCACTCCTCCTTCCTGACCGGTGCGTGTATTAAAGTAACCGTTTTGACACATTGGAAGCCTTGTAATACCTTTTTAGTCGACCAACCGGTCTATGGGGAAATGCATTAGTTTTGTACAGGACGCCATTGGTCCCACTAAAAAGAGCTTTCGCTTTAAAAACGGCCCCAATGCGTTTCAGAAGGCGCAAAAGGTGCTTACGCTCAGCATGCACGCGGCGAGTGAGCCGTCTCTAAACACACAGTCCTGCACTTAAATACGCGCACTTGGGGACTCACCCACACTTGATTTTCTGGACTGAAGCAAACGCATGACGAAGGGAAAAAACGGCTCAAGGTCGACCTTCTCGGGGTCACCACATGGGGTAAGAGATGACGACACGTTTCTAGGTACGAGGCCAAGTGCATCAATAATACCATCAAGAACCGCGGGGAAGAAAAACATATCCATCAACGCGACAACTTTCACGAACGCGTAAGTGCTCAAGATACATAGCTTATATGTGCAGGATCGGTTTGCAATCACACATGAGCGCCTCACCCAAAATACCCACCAGAAACTATCTGGACCAATCTTCGGACCGCCTCTTGTACGTAGCCTGCGAAACCGGTACGCTAATTTCTAAACCCCAAGCCTAATCCAAGCCCCGACTGGATTCCGCAGAAACGTGTGCATCGCAGCGAAGGGCGCACTAAATTGTGCTGGGTGACGTAATTGCCGAGGACTTAAAATTACCAACGCGAAACGCGCAAAGCCACTGACAAACAAAACCCCCTCGCAAAATTATAACGGGAGGACGGTGCTGGTTGGCTGCTGCGATCATCAGGGGGACATTTGACAGAGAGCACCGCATAGTAAAGCCTCGTCTCTCTTCGCGCTGAGAAAAACGAGCGGTCCCCTACGGAAGACGTTCCGTAAAAAATCCTGGATCTCTACGAAGTGAATCATGACGAGTGGGCGAAGCACTGGGGATCGTTCTTACCATAAGCCACCCGTGAGAGTGCTTACTGCTGCTAAAATGATTTCCAATCAAATACAATTCAATTTAATCCAATCCTATCCATTTCAATTCAATTCAAATCCAATTCAATCCAATCCAATGCTTCTGGCGCTTGCGCAGCACGGCTCTCCAGGAATAGTCTGTCTGTCTGTCTGTCTGTCTGTCTGTCTGTCTGTCTGTCTGTCTGTCTGTCTGTCTGTCTGTCTGTCTGTCTGTCTGTCTGTCTGTCTGTCTGTCTCTCTCTCTCTCTCTCTCTCTCTCTCTCTCTCTCTCTCTCTCTCTCTCTCTCTCTCTCTCTCTCACTCACTCGTTCGCTCTCTGACCTTTCGTGACCCTTTTATTTTGTGCTCGTTACCCTTTTGTGAACCTTTCGTTCACAGATGTTTCGATTTACACGGTGTTGTGCCGTGAGCACGCAGGCCGGACGGACTTAAAGCCTCGGCCTTAAGGTGCCTCGCCCCTAAAAGTCTGTCCTTGAGCGAAGTCTATACCTCTCGAGTAAAAAATCCGGTTTTAAAAAAACTTTTTAAAGCGAAAGCTTTCTTAGTGGGACCGACAGAGTCCAGTCAAAGGACTAATGCATTTCCCCACAGGCCGGTTGGTCGACCCTGGAGGTCTGATAAGAAGACGCCGGGCTTTCACTGCGTAAAAACGCTTACTTGAAAATCGCCAAAAAAGCAACGGTTGTTCTAGATAAGACTATACACGCACCAATCATGAAGGAGTACAACAGCACGCACCTTATCTCATAAACCACGTATCGGTACGCAATTAGGTCGTTCACTATAGGCGCGTCTAAGTGCGCAAAAAAATCGTCGCATGGGTTCGTTTTTCGTTTGCGATTTGGGTTTCTGAAGGTCACCACTTTCAGCCGAGGTGGGACGCACTTTGAGCGAAGTTTTTGACGCACCCTTGACGCAGTTTTGACGCGGGAAAGCAGCTTTCACCCTCCTCTCAACTCTCTTCAGGAATGGATGGTGAGGTTTTTGACAGCACGCAGAGGGAAGAAAATGGGCTTAACCCTTTCAGTCACCGTGTCTCCATATGAAGTCGCGACTTCCTTCGTCGTTTAAAACCTCGTGAAAACGAAAAGAGTTCATGCTGCAGAGCGGTGAGGCTGATGTTCGAAACCTACGGAAGTGAAATGTCGCACCACGTGATGTGGAATGGCGGAACCGCACTCATAAACATCGTTTCAAAATGGACGCGCCACCAAGTTTTGTGG